>NC_090338.1:70921441-71229511 GCF_035084215.1 Heptranchias perlo | reverse complement strand
TTGAGTGTGTGTGTGGGCAGGGATGAGTGCGTGTGTGTGGGCAGGGATGAGTGTGTGTGTGGGCAGGGATGAGTGCGTGTGTGGGCAGGGATGAGTGCGTGTGTGTGCGCAGGGATGAGTGCGTGTGTGGGCAGGGATGAGTGCGTGTGTGGGCAGGGATGAGTGCGTGTGTGTGGGCAGGGATGAGTGTGTGTGTGGGCAGGGATGAGTGCGTGTGTGTGGGCAGGGATGAGTGTGTGTGTGGGCAGGGATGAGTGCGTGTGTGTGGGCAGGGATGAGTGTGTGTGTGCGCAGGGATGAGTGCGTGTGTGCGCAGGGATGAGTGTGTGTGTGCGCAGGGATGAGTGCGTGTGTGTGGGCAGGGATGAGTGCGTGTGTGGGCAGGGATGAGTGTGTGTGTGGGCAGGGATGAGTGCGTGTGTGGGCAGGGATGAGTGCGTGTGTGTGCGCAGGGATGAGTGCGTGTGTGGGCAGGGATGAGTGCGTGTGTGGGCAGGGATGAGTGCGTGTGTGGGCAGGGATGAGTGCGTGTGTGTGCGCAGGGATGAGTGCGTGTGTGGGGCAGGGATGAGTGCGTGTGTGGGCAGGGATGAGTGCGTGTGTCGGCAGGGATGAGTGCGTGTGTGTGGGCAGGGATGAGTGTGTGTGTGGGCAGGGATGAGTGCGTGTGTGTGGGCAGGGATGAGTGTGTGTGTGGGCAGGGATGAGTGCGTGTGTGGGCAGGGATGAGTGCGTGTGTGTGGGCAGGGATGAGTGTGTGTGTGGGCAGGGATGAGTGCGTGTGTGTGGGCAGGGATGAGTGTGTGTGTGGGCAGGGATGAGTGTGTGTGTGGGCAGGGATGAGTGCGTGTGTGTGTGCAGGGATGAGTGCGTGTGTGGGCAGGGATGAGTGTGTGTGTGTGGGCAGGGATGAGTGTGTGTGTGGGCAGGGATGAGTGTGTGTGTGGGCAGGGATGAGTGCGTGTGTGGGCAGGGATGAGTGCGTGTGTGTGGGCAGGGATGAGTGCGTGTGTGTGGGCAGGGATGAGTGCGTGTGTGGGCAGGGATGAGTGCGTGTGTGTGGGCAGGGATGAGTGTGTGTGTGGGCAGGGATGAGTGCGTGTGTGGGCAGGGATGAGTGCGTGTGTGTGGGCAGGGATGAGTGCGTGTGTGTGGGCAGGGATGAGTGCGTGTGTGGGCGCAGGGATGAGTGTGTGTGTGGGCAGGGATGAGTGCGTGTGTGTGGGCAGGGATGAGTGCGTGTGTGTGGGCAGGGATGAGTGCGTGTGTGGGCAGGGATGAGTGCGTGTGTGGGCAGGGATGAGTGTGTGTGTGGGCAGGGATGAGTGTGTGTGTGGGCAGGGATGAGTGCGTGTGTGTGGGCAGGGATGAGTGCGTGTGTGTGGGCAGGGATGAGTGCGTGTGTGGGCGCAGGGATGAGTGTGTGTGTGGGCAGGGATGAGTGCGTGCGTGTGGGCAGGGATGAGTGTGTGTGTGTGCGCAGGGATGAGTGCGTGTGTGTGTGGGCAGGGATGAGTGTGTGTGTGGGCAGGGATGAGTGTGTGTGTGGGCAGGGATGAGTGCGTGTGTGGTCAGGGATGAGTGTGTGTGTGTGGGCAGGGATGAGTGTGTGTGTGGGCAGGGATGAGTGTGTGTGTGGGCAGGGATGAGTGTGTGTGTGGGCAGGGATGAGTGTGTGTGTGGGCAGGGATGAGTGCGTGTGTGGGCAGGGATGAGTGCGTGTGTGGGCAGGGATGAGTGCGTGTGTGTGGGCAGGGATGAGTGCGTGTGTGTGGGCAGGGATGAGTGCGTGTGTGGGCAGGGATGAGTGCGTGTGTGGGCAGGGATGAGTGCGTGTGTGGGCAGGGATGAGTGCGTGTGTGTGCGCAGGGATGAGTGCGTGTGTGGGCAGGGATGAGTGTGTGTGTGCGCAGGGATGAGTGTGTGTGTGGGCAGGGATGAGTGCGTGTGTGGGCAGGGATGAGTGCTTGTGTGGGCAGGGATGAGTGTGTGTGTGGGCAGGGATGAGTGCGTGTGTGTGGGCAGGGATGAGTGTGTGTGTGTGGGCAGGGATGAGTGTGTGTGTGGGCAGGGATGAGTGTGTGTGTGGGCAGGGATGAGTGTGTGTGTGTGGGCAGGGATGAGTGCGTGTGTGGGCAGGGATGAGTGCGTGTGTGGGCAGGGATGAGTGCGTGTGTGTGGGCAGGGATGAGTGCGTGTGTGGGCAGGGATGAGTGCGTGTGTGGGCAGGGATGAGTGTGTGTGTGGGCGCAGGGATGAGTGTGTGTGTGCGCAGGGATGAGTGCGTGTGTGGGCAGGGATGAGTGCGTGTGTGGGCAGGGATGAGTGTGTGTGTGGGCAGGGATGAGTGTGTCTGTGGGCAGGGATGAGTGTGTGTGTGTGTAGGGATGAGTGTGTGTGTGGGCAGGGATGAGTGTGTGTGTGTGTAGGGATGAGTGTGTGTGTGTGGGCAGGGATGAGTGTGTGTGTGGGCAGGGATGAGTGTGCGTGTGTGGGCAGGGATGAGTGCGTGTGTGGGCAGGGATGAGTGTGTGTGTGGGCAGGGATGAGTGTGTGTGTGGGCAGGGATGAGTGCGTGTGTGGGCAGGGATGAGTGTGTGTGTGGGCAGGGATGAGTGTGTGTGTGGGCAGGGATGAGTGCGTGTGTGTGCGCAGGGATGAGTGTGTGTGTGGGCAGGGATGAGTGCGTGTGTGGGCAGGGATGAGTGCGTGTGTGGGCGCAGGGATGAGTGTGTGTGTGTGGGCAGGGATGAGTGTGTGTGTGGGCAGGGATGAGTGTGTGTGTGGGCAGGGATGAGTGTGTGTGTGCGCAGGGATGAGTGTGTGTGTGGGCAGGGATGAGTGTGTGTGTGTGGCAGGGATGAGTGTGTGTGTGGGCAGGGATGAGTGCGTGTGTGTGCGCAGGGATGAGTGTGTGTGTGGGCAGGGATGAGTGCGTGTGTGTGGGCAGGGATGAGTGTGTGTGTGGGCAGGGATGAGTGTGTGTGTGGGCAGGGATGAGTGCGTGTGTGTGCGCAGGGATGAGTGTGTGTGTGGGCAGGGATGAGTGTGTGTGTGGGCAGGGATGAGTGCGTGTGTGTGGGCAGGGATGAGTGTGTGTGTGGGCAGGGATGAGTGTGTGTGTGGGCAGGGATGAGTGCGTGTGTGTGCGCAGGGATGAGTGTGTGTGTGGGCAGGGATGAGTGTGTGTGTGTGGGCAGGGATGAGTGTGTGTGTGGGCAGGGATGAGTGTGTGTGTGGGCAGGGATGAGTGCGTGTGTGTGGGCAGGGATGAGTGTGTGTGTGGGCAGGGATGAGTGTGTGTGTGTGCGCAGGGATGAGTGTGTGTGTGGGCAGGGATGAGTGTGTGTGTGTGGGCAGGGATGAGTGTGTGTGTGGGCAGGGATGAGTGTGTGTGTGGGCAGGGATGAGTGTGTGTGTGGGCAGGGATGAGTGTGTGTGTGGGCAGGGATGAGTGCGTGTGTGTGGGCAGGGATGAGTGCGTGTGTGTGGGCAGGGATGAGTGCGTGTGTGTGGGCAGGGATGAGTGTGTGTGTGTGGGCAGGGATGAGTGTGTGTGTGGGCAGGGATGAGTGTGTGTGTGTGGGCAGGGATGAGTGTGTGTGTGGGCAGGGATGAGTGTGTGTGTGGGCAGGGATGAGTGTGTGTGTGGGCAGGGATGAGTGTGTGTGTGGGCAGGGATGAGTGCGTGTGTGGGCAGGGATGAGTGTGTGTGTGGGCAGGGATGAGTGTGTGTGTGGGCAGGGATGAGTGTGTGTGTGTGGGCAGGGATGAGTGTGTGTGTGTGGGCAGGGATGAGTGCGTGTGTGTGGGCAGGGATGAGTGTGTGTGTGTGGGCAGGGATGAGTGCGTGTGTGTGGGCAGGGATGAGTGTGTGTGTGGGCAGGGATGAGTGTGTGTGTGGGCAGGGATGAGTGCGTGTGTGTGGCGCAGGGATGAGTGTGTGTGTGGGCAGGGATGAGTGTGTGTGTGGGCAGGGATGAGTGCGTGTGTGGGCAGGGATGAGTGCGTGTGTGTGGGCAGGGATGAGTGCGTGTGTGTGTGGGCAGGGATGAGTGCGTGTGTGGGCAGGGATGAGTGTGTGTGTGGGCAGGGATGAGTGCGTGTGTGGGCAGGGATGAGTGGTGTGTGTGGGCAGGGATGAGTGCGTGTGTGGGCAGGGATGAGTGTGTGTGTGCGCAGGGATGAGTGCGTGTGTGGGCAGGGATGAGTGTGTGTGTGTGGGCAGGGATGAGTGCGTGTGTGTGGGCAGGGATGAGTGTGTGTGTGGGCAGGGATGAGTGCGTGTGTGTGGGCAGGGATGAGTGCGTGTGTGGGCAGGGATGAGTGCGTGTGTGGGCAGGGATGAGTGTGTGTGTGGGCAGGGATGAGTGCGTGTGTGTGGGCAGGGATGAGTGCGTGTGTGTGGGCAGGGATGAGTGTGTGTGTGGGCAGGGATGAGTGTGTGTGTGGGCAGGGATGAGTGCGTGTGTGGGCAGGGATGAGTGCGTGTGTGGGCAGGGATGAGTGTGTGTGTGGGCAGGGATGAGTGCGTGTGTGTGGGCAGGGATGAGTGTGTGTGTGGGCAGGGATGAGTGTGTGTGTGGGCAGGGATGAGTGCGTGTGTGGGCAGGGATGAGTGCGTGTGTGTGGGCAGGGATGAGTGCGTGTGTGTGGGCAGGGATGAGTGCGTGTGTGTGGGCAGGGATGAGTGTGTGTGTGGGCAGGGATGAGTGTGTGTGTGGGCAGGGATGAGTGCGTGTGTGCGCAGGGATGAGTGTGTGTGTGGGCAGGGATGAGTGTGTGTGTGGGCAGGGATGAGTGTGTGTGTGGGCAGGGATGAGTGTGTGTGTGGGCAGGGATGAGTGCGTGTGTGTGGGCAGGGATGAGTGTGTGTGTGGGCAGGGATGAGTGTGTGTGTGTCAGGGATGAGTGCGTGTGTGCGCAGGGATGAGTGTGTGTGTGTGGGCAGGGATGAGTGTGTGTGTGGGCAGGGATGAGTGCGTGTGTGCGCAGGGATGAGTGCGTGTGTGGGCAGGGATGAGTGTGTGTGTGGGCAGGGATGAGTGCGTGTGTGCGCAGGGATGAGTGTGTGTGTGGGCAGGGATGAGTGTGTGTGTGGGCAGGGATGAGTGTGTGTGTGGGCAGGGATGAGTGTGTGTGTGGGCAGGGATGAGTGCGTGTGTGCGCAGGGATGAGTGTGTGTGTGCGCAGGGATGAGTGTGTGTGTGGGCAGGGATGAGTGTGTGTGTGGGCAGGGATGAGTGCGTGTGTGGGCAGGGATGAGTGCGTGTGTGGGCAGGGATGAGTGTGTGTGTGGGCAGGGATGAGTGTGTGTGTGCGCAGGGATGAGTGTGTGTGTGGGCAGGGATGAGTGTGTGTGTGTGGGCAGGGATGAGTGCGTGTGTGCGCAGGGATGAGTGTGTGTGTGGGCAGGGATGAGTGTGTGTGTGGGCAGGGATGAGTGCGTGTGTGCGCAGGGATGAGTGTGTGTGTGGGCAGGGATGAGTGTGTGTGTGGGCAGGGATGAGTGCGTGTGTGGGCAGGGATGAGTGTGTGTGTGGCAGGGATGAGTGCTGTGTGTGGGCAGGGATGAGTGCGTGTGTGCGCAGGGATGAGTGCGTGTGTGTGGGCAGGGATGAGTGTGTGTGTGGGCAGGGATGAGTGTGTGTGTGGCAGGGATGAGTGCGTGTGTGGGCAGGGATGAGTGTGTGTGTGGGCAGGGATGAGTGTGTGTGTGGGCAGGGATGAGTGCGTGTGTGTGGGCAGGGATGAGTGTGTGTGTGGGCAGGGATGAGGTGTGTGTGTGGGCAGGGATGAGTGCGTGTGTGGGCAGGGATGAGTGTGTGTGTGTGGGCAGGGATGAGTGCGTGTGTGTGGGCAGGGATGAGTGTGTGTGTGGGCAGGGATGAGTGTGTGTGTGGGCAGGGATGAGTGCGTGTGTGTGGGCAGGGATGAGTGTGTGTGTGGGCAGGGATGAGTGTGTGTGTGGGCAGGGATGAGTGCGTGTGTGGGCAGGGATGAGTGTGTGTGTGGGCAGGGATGAGTGCGTGTGTGGGCAGGGATGAGTGCGTGTGTGGGCAGGGATGAGTGTGTGTGTGTGGGCAGGGATGAGTGTGTGTGTGGGCAGGGATGAGTGCGTGTGTGGGCAGGGATGAGTGCGTGTGTGCGCAGGGATGAGTGTGTGTGTGGGCAGGGATGAGTGCGTGTGTGGGCAGGGATGAGTGCGTGTGTGGGCAGGGATGAGTGTGTGTGTGGGCAGGGATGAGTGTGTGTGTGGGCAGGGATGAGTGCGTGTGTGGGCAGGGATGAGTGCGTGTGTGGGCAGGGATGAGTGTGTGTGTGGGCAGGGATGAGTGTGTGTGTGGGCAGGGATGAGTGCGTGTGTGGGCAGGGATGAGTGTGTGTGTGTGCGCAGGGATGAGTGTGTGTGTGTGGGCAGGGATGAGTGCGTGTGTGTGGGCAGGGATGAGTGTGTGTGTGTGGGCAGGGATGAGTGTGTGTGTGTGGGCAGGGATGAGTGTGTGTGTGTGCGCAGGGATGAGTGTGTGTGTGGGCAGGGATGAGTGCGTGTGTGTGGGCAGGGATGAGTGTGTGTGTGGGCAGGGATGAGTGTGTGTGTGTGGGCAGGGATGAGTGTGTGTGTGGGCAGGGATGAGTGTGTGTGTGTGCGCAGGGATGAGTGTGTGTGTGGGCAGGGATGAGTGCGTGTGTGTGCGCAGGGATGAGTGTGTGTGTGTGCGCAGGGATGAGTGTGTGTGTGGGCAGGGATGAGTGTGTGTGTGGGCAGGGATGAGTGTGTGTGTGGGCAGGGATGAGTGCGTGTGTGTGGGCAGGGATGAGTGTGTGTGTGTGGGCAGGGATGAGTGTGTGTGTGGGCAGGGATGAGTGTGTGTGTGTGGGCAGGGATGAGTGTGTGTGTGGGCAGGGATGAGTGTGTGTGTGGGCAGGGATGAGTGTGTGTGTGTGTGTGGGCAGGGATGAGTGTGTGTGTGGGCAGGGATGAGTGCGTGTGTGGGCAGGGATGAGTGCGTGTGTGTGGGCAGGGATGAGTGTGTGTGTGGGCAGGGATGAGTGCGTGTGTGGGCAGGGATGAGTGCGTGTGTGGGCAGGGATGAGTGCGTGTGTGGGCAGGGATGAGTGTGTGTGTGGGCAGGGATGAGTGTGTGTGTGGGCAGGGATGAGTGCGTGTGTGGGCAGGGATGAGTGCGTGTGTGGGCAGGGATGAGTGTGTGTGTGGGCAGGGATGAGTGTGTGTGTGGGCAGGGATGAGTGCGTGTGTGGGCAGGGATGAGTGCGTGTGTGCGCAGGGATGAGTGCGTGTGTGGGCAGGGATGAGTGTGTGTGTGGGCAGGGATGAGTGCGTGTGTGGGCAGGGATGAGTGCGTGTGTGGGCAGGGATGAGTGCGTGTGTGGGCAGGGATGAGTGTGTGTGTGGCGCAGGGATGAGTGCGTGTGTGGGCAGGGATGAGTGCGTGTGTGTGGGCAGGGATGAGTGTGTGTGTGGGCAGGGATGAGTGTGTGTGTGGGCAGGGATGAGTGCGTGTGTGGGCAGGGATGAGTGTGTGTGTGGGCAGGGATGAGTGTGTGTGTGTGGGCAGGGATGAGTGCGTGTGTGTGCGCAGGGATGAGTGCGTGTGTGGGCAGGGATGAGTGTGTGTGTGGGCAGGGATGAGTGCGTGTGTGGGCAGGGATGAGTGTGTGTGTGGGCAGGGATGAGTGTGTGTGTGGGCAGGGATGAGTGTGTGTGTGGGCAGGGATGAGAGGTGTGGGCAGGGATGAGTGCGTGTGTGGGCAGGGATGAGTGTGTGTGTGGGCAGGGATGAGTGTGTGTGTGGGCAGGGATGAGTGCGTGTGTGTGCGCAGGGATGAGTGCGTGTGTGGGCAGGGATGAGTGTGTGTGTGGGCAGGGATGAGTGCGTGTGTGTGGGCAGGGATGAGTGCGTGTGTGGGCAGGGATGAGTGCGTGTGTGGGCAGGGATGAGTGCGTGTGTGGGCAGGGATGAGTGCGTGTGTGCGCAGGGATGAGTGTGTGTGTGCGCAGGGATGAGTGTGTGTGTGGGCAGGGATGAGTGCGTGTGTGGGCAGGGATGAGTGCGTGTGTGGGCAGGGATGAGTGCGTGTGTGCGCAGGGATGAGTGCGTGCGTGGGCAGGGATGAGTGTGTGTGTGGGCAGGGATGAGTGTGTGTGTGCGCAGGGATGAGTGTGTGTGTGTGGGCAGGGATGAGTGTGTGTGTGGGCAGGGATGAGTGCGTGTGTGTGGGCAGGGATGAGTGTGTGTGTGGGCAGGGATGAGTGCGTGTGTGTGCGCAGGGATGAGTGCGTGTGTGTGGGCAGGGATGAGTGTGTGTGTGGGCAGGGATGAGTGCGTGTGTGTGGGCAGGGATGAGTGTGTGTGTGGGCAGGGATGAGTGCGTGTGTGGGCAGGGATGAGTGTGTGTGTGGGCAGGGATGAGTGCGTGTGTGTGCGCAGGGATGAGTGCGTGTGTGTGGGCAGGGATGAGTGTGTGTGTGGGCAGGGATGAGTGCGTGTGTGTGGGCAGGGATGAGTGTGTGTGTGGGCAGGGATGAGTGCGTGTGTGTGGGCAGGGATGAGTGCGTGTGTGGGCAGGGATGAGTGCGTGTGTGTGGGCAGGGATGAGTGTGTGTGTGTGGGCAGGGATGAGTGCGTGTGTGTGGGCAGGGATGAGTGCGTGTGTGGGCAGGGATGAGTGCGTGTGTGGGCAGGGATGAGTGTGTGTGTGGGCAGGGATGAGTGCGTGTGTGGGCAGGGATGAGTGTGTGTGTGGGCAGGGATGAGTGTGTGTGTGTGGGCAGGGATGAGTGTGTGTGTGGGCAGGGATGAGTGCGTGTGTGGGCAGGGATGAGTGTGTGTGTGGGCAGGGATGAGTGCGTGTGTGGGCAGGGATGAGTGCGTGTGTGTGGGCAGGGATGAGTGCGTGTGTGGGCAGGGATGAGTGCGTGTGTGGTCAGGGATGAGTGCGTGTGTGCGCAGGGATGAGTGCGTGTGTGTGGGCAGGGATGAGTGCGTGTGTGGGCAGGGATGAGTGCGTGTGTGGGCAGGGATGAGTGCGTGTGTGTGCGCAGGGATGAGTGCGTGTGTGGGCAGGGATGAGTGCGTGTGTGGGCAGGGATGAGTGTGTGTGTGGGCAGGGATGAGTGTGTGTGTGGGCAGGGATGAGTGTGTGTGTGCGTGGGCAGGGATGAGTGCGTGTGTGCGCAGGGATGAGTGCGTGTGTGGGCAGGGATGAGTGTGTGTGTGGGCAGGGATGAGTGCGTGTGTGCGCAGGGATGAGTGCGTGTGTGGGCAGGGATGAGTGCGTGTGTGCGCAGGGATGAGTGCGTGTGTGGGCAGGGATGAGTGTGTGTGTGGGCAGGGATGAGTGCGTGTGTGGGCAGGGATGAGTGCGTGTGTGTGGGCAGGGATGAGTGTGTGTGTGGGCAGGGATGAGTGCGTGTGTGCGCAGGGATGAGTGCGTGCGTGGGCAGGGATGAGTGTGTGTGTGGGCAGGGATGAGTGTGTGTGTGAGCAGGGATGAGTGCGTGTGTGGGCAGGGATGAGTGTGTGTGTGGGCAGGGATGAGTGTGTGTGTGTGGGCAGGGATGAGTGCGTGTGTGGGCAGGGATGAGTGCGTGTGTGTGGGCAGGGATGAGTGCGTGTGTGTGGGCAGGGATGAGTGTGTGTGTGGGCAGGGATGAGTGTGTGTGTGGGCAGGGATGAGTGTGTGTGTGGGCAGGGATGAGTGTGTGTGTGGGCAGGGATGAGTGTGTGTGTGGGCAGGGATGAGTGCGTGTGTGGGCAGGGATGAGTGCGTGCGTGTGCGCAGGGATGAGTGCGTGTGTGGGCAGGGATGAGTGCGTGTGTGCGCAGGGATGAGTGTGTGTGTGTGCGCAGGGATGAGTGTGTGTGTGCGCAGGGATGAGTGCGTGTGTGGGCAGGGATGAGTGCGTGTGTGTGCGCAGGGATGAGTGCGTGTGTGTGCGCAGGGATGAGTGTGTGTGTGTGCGCAGGGATGAGTGCGTGTGTGGGCAGGGATGAGTGCGTGTGTGTGTAGGGATGAGTGCGTGTGTGTGTAGGGATGAGTGTGTGTGTGGGCAGGGATGAGTGCGTGTGTGTGCGCAGGGATGAGTGCGTGTGTGGGCAGGGATGAGTGCGTGTGTGGGCAGGGATGAGTGCGTGTGTGTGTAGGGATGAGTGCGTGTGTGTGTAGGGATGAGTGCGTGTGTGTGTAGGGATGAGTGCGTGTGTGTGTAGGGATGAGTGCGTGTGTGCGCAGGGATGAGTGCGTGTGTGTGTAGGGATGAGTGCGTGTGTGCGCAGGGATGAGTGCGTGTGTGTGTAGGGATGAGTGTGTGTGTGGGCAGGGATGAGTGCGTGTGTGTGTAGGGATGAGTGCGTGTGTGCGCAGGGATGAGTGCGTGTGTGTGTAGGGATGAGTGCGTGTGTGTGTCAGGGATGAGTGTGTGTGTGGGCAGGGATGAGTGCGTGTGTGGGCAGGGATGAGTGCGTGTGTGTGGGCAGGGATGAGTGCGTGTGTGTGTAGGGATGAGTGCGTGTGTGCGCAGGGATGAGTGTGTGTGTGTGGGCAGGGATGAGTGCGTGTGTGGGCAGGGATGAGTGTGTGTGTGGGCAGGGATGAGTGCGTGTGTGGGCAGGGATGAGTGCGTGTGTGTGGGCAGGGATGAGTGTGTGTGTGGGCAGGGATGAGTGCGTGTGTGGGCAGGGATGAGTGTGTGTGTGGGCAGGGATGAGTGCGTGTGTGGGCAGGGATGAGTGTGTGTGTGGGCAGGGATGAGTGTGTGTGTGGGCAGGGATGAGTGCGTGTGTGGGCAGGGATGAGTGCGTGTGTGTGTGGGCAGGGATGAGTGTGTGTGTGGGCAGGGATGAGTGTGTGTGTGGGCAGGGATGAGTGCGTGTGTGGGCAGGGATGAGTGCGTGTGTGGGCAGGGATGAGTGCGTGTGTGGGCAGGGATGAGTGTGTGTGTGGGCAGGGATGAGTGCGTGTGTGGGCAGGGATGAGTGTGTGTGTGGGCAGGGATGAGTGCGTGTGTGGGCAGGGATGAGTGCGTGTGTGGGCAGGGATGAGTGCGTGTGTGCGCAGGGATGAGTGCGTGTGTGGGCAGGGATGAGTGCGTGTGTGTGGGCAGGGATGAGTGTGTGTGTGGGCAGGGATGAGTGCGTGTGTGGGCAGGGATGAGTGGTGTGTGTGGGCAGGGATGAGTGTGTGTGTGTGGGCAGGGATGAGTGCGTGTGTGTGGGCAGGGATGAGTGCGTGTGTGTGGGCAGGGATGAGTGTGTGTGTGTGCGCAGGGATGAGTGTGTGTGTGCGCAGGGATGAGTGCGTGTGTGGGCAGGGATGAGTGCGTGTGTGTGGGCAGGGATGAGTGCGTGTGTGTGGGCAGGGATGAGTGTGTGTGTGTGGGCAGGGATGAGTGCGTGTGTGTGGGCAGGGATGAGTGTGTGTGTGTGCGCAGGGATGAGTGTGTGTGTGGGCAGGGATGAGTGTGTGTGTGGGCAGGGATGAGTGTGTGTGTGGGCAGGGATGAGTGTGTGTGTGGGCAGGGATGAGTGCGTGTGTGGGCAGGGATGAGTGTGTGTGTGTGGGCAGGGATGAGTGTGTGTGTGGGCAGGGATGAGTGCGTGTGTGGGCAGGGATGAGTGTGTGTGTGGGCAGGGATGAGTGTGTGTGTGGGCAGGGATGAGTGTGTGTGTGTGCGCAGGGATGAGTGCGTGTGTGGGCAGGGATGAGTGCGTGTGTGGGCAGGGATGAGTGCGTGTGTGCGCAGGGATGAGTGTGTGTGTGGGCAGGGATGAGTGTGTGTGTGCGGCAGGGATGAGTGTGTGTGTGGGCAGGGATGAGTGTGTGTGTGGGCAGGGATGAGTGCGTGTGTGGGCAGGGATGAGTGCGTGTGTGGGCAGGGATGAGTGCGTGTGTGGTGGGCAGGGATGAGTGTGTGTGTGCGCAGGGATGAGTGTGTGTGTGGGCAGGGATGAGTGCGTGTGTGGGCAGGGATGAGTGTGTGTGTGTGGGCAGGGATGAGTGCGTGTGTGGGCAGGGATGAGTGTGTGTGTGCGCAGGGATGAGTGCGTGTGTGCGCAGGGATGAGTGCGTGTGTGGGCAGGGATGAGTGTGTGTGTGTGGGCAGGGATGAGTGTGTGTGTGGGCAGGGATGAGTGCGTGTGTGGGCAGGGATGAGTGTGTGTGTGGGCAGGGATGAGTGCGTGTGTGGGCAGGGATGAGTGCGTGTGTGTGGGCAGGGATGAGTGCGTGTGTGGGCAGGGATGAGTGCGTGTGTGGGCAGGGATGAGTGCGTGTGTGCGCAGGGATGAGTGCGTGTGTGGGCAGGGATGAGTGCGTGTGTGTGGGCAGGGATGAGTGCGTGTGTGGGCAGGGATGAGTGCGTGTGTGGGCAGGGATGAGTGCGTGTGTGTGGGCAGGGATGAGTGCGTGTGTGTGGGCAGGGATGAGTGCGTGTGTGGGCAGGGATGAGTGCGTGTGTGGGCAGGGATGAGTGCGTGTGTGTGCGCAGGGATGAGTGCGTGTGTGGGCAGGGATGAGTGCGTGTGTGGGCAGGGATGAGTGTGTGTGTGGGCAGGGATGAGTGTGTGTGTGGGCAGGGATGAGTGTGTGTGTGGGCAGGGATGAGTGTGTGTGTGCGTGGGCAGGGATGAGTGCGTGTGTGCGCAGGGATGAGTGCGTGTGTGGGCAGGGATGAGTGTGTGTGTGGGCAGGGATGAGTGCGTGTGTGCGCAGGGATGAGTGCGTGTGTGGGCAGGGATGAGTGCGTGTGTGCGCAGGGATGAGTGCGTGTGTGGGCAGGGATGAGTGTGTGTGTGGGCAGGGATGAGTGCGTGTGTGGGCAGGGATGAGTGCGTGTGTGTGGGCAGGGATGAGTGTGTGTGTGGGCAGGGATGAGTGCGTGTGTGGGCAGGGATGAGTGCGTGTGTGTGGGCAGGGATGAGTGCGTGTGTGGGCAGGGATGAGTGCGTGTGTGGGCAGGGATGAGTGCGTGTGTGCGCAGGGATGAGTGCGTGTGTGGGCAGGGATGAGTGCGTGTGTGGGCAGGGATGAGTGCGTGTGTGGGCAGGGATGAGTGCGTGTGTGGGCAGGGATGAGTGCGTGTGTGGGCAGGGATGAGTGCGTGTGTGTGGGCAGGGATGAGTGCGTGTGTGTGGGCAGGGATGAGTGCGTGTGTGGGCAGGGATGAGTGCGTGTGTGGGCAGGGATGAGTGCGTGTGTGTGCGCAGGGATGAGTGCGTGTGTGGGCAGGGATGAGTGCGTGTGTGGGCAGGGATGAGTGTGTGTGTGGGCAGGGATGAGTGTGTGTGTGGGCAGGGATGAGTGTGTGTGTGCGTGGGCAGGGATGAGTGCGTGTGTGCGCAGGGATGAGTGCGTGTGTGGGCAGGGATGAGTGTGTGTGTGGGCAGGGATGAGTGCGTGTGTGCGCAGGGATGAGTGCGTGTGTGGGCAGGGATGAGTGCGTGTGTGCGCAGGGATGAGTGCGTGTGTGGGCAGGGATGAGTGTGTGTGTGGGCAGGGATGAGTGCGTGTGTGGGCAGGGATGAGTGCGTGTGTGTGGGCAGGGATGAGTGTGTGTGTGGGCAGGGATGAGTGCGTGTGTGCGCAGGGATGAGTGCGTGCGTGGGCAGGGATGAGTGTGTGTGTGGGCAGGGATGAGTGTGTGTGTGAGCAGGGATGAGTGCGTGTGTGGGCAGGGATGAGTGTGTGTGTGGGCAGGGATGAGTGTGTGTGTGGGCAGGGATGAGTGCGTGTGTGGGCAGGGATGAGTGCGTGTGTGTGGGCAGGGATGAGTGTGTGTGTGGGCAGGGATGAGTGTGTGTGTGGGCAGGGATGAGTGTGTGTGTGGGCAGGGATGAGTGTGTGTGTGGGCAGGGATGAGTGCGTGTGTGGGCAGGGATGAGTGCGTGTGTGGGCAGGGATGAGTGTGTGTGTGCGCAGGGATGAGTGTGTGTGTGTGCGCAGGGATGAGTGCGTGTGTGTGCGCAGGGATGAGTGCGTGTGTGGGCAGGGATGAGTGCGTGTGTGTGCGCAGGGATGAGTGTGTGTGTGTGCGCAGGGATGAGTGCGTGTGTGTGCGCAGGGATGAGTGCGTGTGTGGGCAGGGATGAGTGCGTGTGTGTGCGCAGGGATGAGTGCGTGTGTGTGCGCAGGGATGAGTGTGTGTGTGCGCAGGGATGAGTGCGTGTGTGGGCAGGGATGAGTGCGTGTGTGTGCGCAGGGATGAGTGCGTGTGTGGGCAGGGATGAGTGCGTGTGTGTGCGCAGGGATGAGTGCGTGTGTGTGCGCAGGGATGAGTGTGTGTGTGTGGGCAGGGATGAGTGCGTGTGTGTGCGCAGGGATGAGTGTGTGTGTGCGCAGGGATGAGTGCGTGTGTGGGCAGGGATGAGTGCGTGTGTGTGCGCAGGGATGAGTGCGTGTGTGGGCAGGGATGAGTGCGTGTGTGTGCGCAGGGATGAGTGTGTGTGTGTGGGCAGGGATGAGTGCGTGTGTGGGCAGGGATGAGTGTGTGTGTGGGCAGGGATGAGTGCGTGTGTGGGCAGGGATGAGTGCGTGTGTGCGCAGGGATGAGTGTGTGTGTGGGCAGGGATGAGTGCGTGTGTGGGCAGGGATGAGTGTGTGTGTGGGCAGGGATGAGTGTGTGTGTGGGCAGGGATGAGTGCGTGTGTGCGCAGGGATGAGTGTGTGTGTGGGCAGGGATGAGTGCGTGTGTGGGCAGGGATGAGTGCGTGTGTGCGCAGGGATGAGTGCGTGTGTGTGTAGGGATGAGTGCGTGTGTGCGCAGGGATGAGTGCGTGTGTGTGTAGGGATGAGTGCGTGTGTGTGTAGGGATGAGTGCGTGTGTGTGTAGGGATGAGTGCGTGTGTGCGCAGGGATGAGTGCGTGTGTGTGGCAGGGATGAGTGTGTGTGTGGGCAGGGATGAGTGCGTGTGTGTGTCAGGGATGAGTGCGTGTGTGGGCAGGGATGAGTGTGTGTGTGGGCAGGGATGAGTGCGTGTGTGTGGGCAGGGATGAGTGCGTGTGTGTGCTAGGGATGAGTGCGTGTGTGGGCAGGGATGAGTGCGTGTGTGGGCAGGGATGAGTGCGTGTGTGTGGGCAGGGATGAGTGTGTGTGTGGGCAGGGATGAGTGTGTGTGTGGGCAGGGATGAGTGTGTGTGTGGGCAGGGATGAGTGTGTGTGTGGGCAGGGATGAGTGCGTGTGTGGGCAGGGATGAGTGTGTGTGTGGGCAGGGATGAGTGTGTGTGTGGGCAGGGATGAGTGTGTGTGTGGGCAGGGATGAGTGCGTGTGTGTGTAGGGATGAGTGTGTGTGTGGGCAGGGATGAGTGTGTGTGTGCGCAGGGATGAGTGCGTGTGTGGGCAGGGATGAGTGTGTGTGTGGGCAGGGATGAGTGCGTGTGTGTGTAGGGATGAGTGTGTGTGTGGGCAGGGATGAGTGTGTGTGTGGGCAGGGATGAGTGTGTGTGTGGGCAGGGATGAGTGTGTGTGTGCGCAGGGATGAGTGCGTGTGTGGGCAGGGATGAGTGCGTGTGTGTGTAGGGATGAGTGTGTGTGTGGGCAGGGATGAGTGTGTGTGTGCGCAGGGATGAGTGTGTGTGTGGGCAGGGATGAGTGTGTGTGTGGGCAGGGATGAGTGTGTGTGTGCGCAGGGATGAGTGCGTGTGTGGGCAGGGATGAGTGTGTGTGTGGGCAGGGATGAGTGTGTGTGTGCGCAGGGATGAGTGCGTGTGTGGGCAGGGATGAGTGCGTGTGTGTGTAGGGATGAGTGCGTGTGTGTGCGCAGGGATGAGTGTGTGTGTGGGCAGGGATGAGTGTGTGTGTGGGCAGGGATGAGTGTGTGTGTGTGTAGGGATGAGTGTGTGTGTGGGCAGGGATGAGTGCGTGTGTGTGTAGGGATGAGTGCGTGTGTGTGTAGGGATGAGTGTGTGTGTGGGCAGGGATGAGTGCGTGTGTGTGCTAGGGATGAGTGCGTGTGTGTGGGCAGGGATGAGTGCGTGTGTGTGGGCAGGGATGAGTGTGTGTGTGGGCAGGGATGAGTGCGTGTGTGTGGGCGCAGGGATGAGTGCGTGTGTGGGCAGGGATGAGTGTGTGTGTGGGCAGGGATGAGTGTGTGTGTGGGCAGGGATGAGTGCGTGTGTGTGGGCGCAGGGATGAGTGCGTGTGTGTGGGCAGGGATGAGTGTGTGTGTGGGCAGGGATGAGTGCGTGTGTGGGCAGGGATGAGTGTGTGTGTGGGCAGGGATGAGTGTGTGTGTGGGCAGGGATGAGTGCGTGTGTGTGGGCAGGGATGAGTGCGTGTGTGGGCAGGGATGAGTGCGTGTGTGTGGGCAGGGATGAGTGCGTGTGTGTGGGCGCAGGGATGAGTGTGTGTGTGGGCAGGGATGAGTGCGTGTGTGTGGGCAGGGATGAGTGTGTGTGTGGGCAGGGATGAGTGTGTGTGTGGGCAGGGATGAGTGCGTGTGTGTGGGCAGGGATGAGTGTGTGTGTGCGCAGGGATGAGTGCGTGTGTGGGCAGGGATGAGTGTGTGTGTGGGCAGGGATGAGTGTGTGTGTGTGGGCAGGGATGAGTGTGTGTGTGTGGGCAGGGATGAGTGTGTGTGTGGGCAGGGATGAGTGTGTGTGTGGGCAGGGATGAGTGTGTGTGTGGGCAGGGATGAGTGCGTGTGTGTGGGCAGGGATGAGTGTGTGTGTGCGCAGGGATGAGTGTGTGTGTGTGGGCAGGGATGAGTGTGTGTGTGGGCAGGGATGAGTGCGTGTGTGTGGGCAGGGATGAGTGTGTGTGTGGGCAGGGATGAGTGCGTGTGTGTGCAGGGATGAGTGCGTGTGTGTGGGCAGGGATGAGTGTGTGTGTGTGGGCAGGGATGAGTGTGTGTGTGGGCAGGGATGAGTGCGTGTGTGTGGGCAGGGATGAGTGTGTGTGTGCGCAGGGATGAGTGCGTGTGTGGGCAGGGATGAGTGTGTGTGTGTGGGCAGGGATGAGTGTGTGTGTGGGCAGGGATGAGTGTGTGTGTGGGCAGGGATGAGTGCGTGTGTGCGCAGGGATGAGTGTGTGTGTGGGCAGGGATGAGTGTGTGTGTGGGCAGGGATGAGTGCGTGTGTGGGCAGGGATGAGTGTGTGTGTGGGCAGGGATGAGTGTGTGTGTGGGCAGGGATGAGTGTGTGTGTGGGCAGGGATGAGTGCGTGTGTGGGCAGGGATGAGTGCGTGTGTGGGCAGGGATGAGTGCGTGTGTGGGCAGGGATGAGTGTGTGTGTGTGGGCAGGGATGAGTGTGTGTGTGTGGGCAGGGATGAGTGTGTGTGTGTGCGCAGGGATGAGTGTGTGTGTGGGCAGGGATGAGTGCGTGTGTGGGCAGGGATGAGTGTGTGTGTGTGGGCAGGGATGAGTGCGTGTGTGGGCAGGGATGAGTGTGTGTGTGTGGGCAGGGATGAGTGCGTGTGTGGGCAGGGATGAGTGTGTGTGTGTGGGCAGGGATGAGTGTGTGTGTGCGCAAGGATGAGTGTGTGTGTGGGCAGGGATGAGTGCGTGTGTGGGCAGGGATGAGTGTGTGTGTGTGGGCAGGGATGAGTGCGTGTGTGGGCAGGGATGAGTGCGTGTGTGGGCAGGGATGAGTGTGTGTGTGTGGGCAGGGATGAGTGTGTGTGTGGGCAGGGATGAGTGTGTGTGTGCGCAGGGATGAGTGCGTGTGTGGGCAGGGATGAGTGTGTGTGTGGGCAGGGATGAGTGTGTGTGTGGGCAGGGATGAGTGTGTGTGTGGGCAGGGATGAGTGTGTGTGTGGGCAGGGATGAGTATGTGTGTGGGCAGGGATGAGTGTGTGTGTGTGCGCAGGGATGAGTGTGTGTGTGGGCAGGGATGAGTATGTGTGTGGGCAGGGATGAGTGTGTGTGTGGGCAGGGATGAGTGTGTGTGTGTGGGCAGGGATGAGTGCGTGTGTGCGCAGGGATGAGTGCGTGTGTGGGCAGGGATGAGTGCGTGTGTGTGGGCAGGGATGAGTGTGTGTGTGGGCAGGGATGAGTGCGTGTGTGTGGGCAGGGATGAGTGTGTGTGTGGGCAGGGATGAGTGCGTGTGTGGGCAGGGATGAGTGTGTGTGTGGGCAGGGATGAGTGTGTGTGTGGGCAGGGATGAGTGTGTGTGTGGGCAGGGATGAGTGCGTGTGTGGGCAGGGATGAGTGCGTGTGTGGGCAGGGATGAGTGTGTGTGTGGGCAGGGATGAGTGTGTGTGTGGGCAGGGATGAGTGTGTGTGTGGGCAGGGATGAGTGTGTGTGTGTGGGCAGGGATGAGTGCGTGTGTGGGCAGGGATGAGTGTGTGTGTGGGCAGGGATGAGTGTGTGTGTGGGCAGGGATGAGTGTGTGTGTGGGCAGGGATGAGTGTGTGTGTGGGCGCAGGGATGAGTGCGTGTGTGCGCAGGGATGAGTGTGTGTGTGTGGGCAGGGATGAGTGCGTGTGTGTGGGCAGGGATGAGTGTGTGTGTGGGCAGGGATGAGTGTGTGTGTGTGGGCAGGGATGAGTGTGTGTGTGGGCAGGGATGAGTGTGTGTGTGGGCAGGGATGAGTGTGTGTGTGGGCGCAGGGATGAGTGCGTGTGTGGGCAGGGATGAGTGCGTGTGTGGGCAGGGATGAGTGTGTGTGTGTGGGCAGGGATGAGTGCGTGTGTGTGGGCAGGGATGAGTGTGTGTGTGTGGGCAGGGATGAGTGCGTGTGTGGGCAGGGATGAGTGTGTGTGTGGGCAGGGATGAGTGTGTGTGTGGGCAGGGATGAGTGTGTGTGTGGGCAGGGATGAGTGTGTGTGTGGGCAGGGATGAGTGTGTGTGTGGGCAGGGATGAGTGTGTGTGTGGGCGCAGGGATGAGTGTGTGTGTGGGCAGGGATGAGTGTGTGTGTGGGCAGGGATGAGTGCGTGTGTGTGCGCAGGGATGAGTGTGTGTGTGTGCGCAGGGATGAGTGCGTGTGTGTGGGCAGGGATGAGTGCGTGTGTGGGCAGGGATGAGTGTGTGTGTGTGGGCAGGGATGAGTGTGTGTGTGGGCAGGGATGAGTGTGTGTGTGTGGGCAGGGATGAGTGTGTGTGTGGGCAGGGATGAGTGTGTGTGTGTGGGCAGGGATGAGTGTGTGTGTGGGCAGGGATGAGTGTGTGTGTGGGCGCAGGGATGAGTGCGTGTGTGGGCAGGGATGAGTGTGTGTGTGCGCAGGGATGAGTGTGTGTGTGGGCAGGGATGAGTGTGTGTGTGGGCAGGGATGAGTGTGTGTGTGGGCAGGGATGAGTGCGTGTGTGGGCAGGGATGAGTGCGTGTGTGGGCAGGGATGAGTGTGTGTGTGGGCAGGGATGAGTGCGTGTGTGGGCAGGGATGAGTGTGTGTGTGTGGGCAGGGATGAGTGTGTGTGTGGGCAGGGATGAGTGCGTGTGTGGGCAGGGATGAGTGTGTGTGTGGGCAGGGATGAGTGCGTGTGTGGGCAGGGATGAGTGTGTGTGTGCGCAGGGATGAGTGTGTGTGTGGGCAGGGATGAGTGTGTGTGTGGGCGCAGGGATGAGTGCGTGCGTGGGCAGGGATGAGTGTGTGTGTGTGGGCAGGGATGAGTGTGTGTGTGGGCAGGGATGAGTGCGTGTGTGGGCAGGGATGAGTGTGTGTGTGGGCAGGGATGAGTGCGTGTGTGGGCAGGGATGAGTGTGTGTGTGGGCAGGGATGAGTGCGTGTGTGTGGGCAGGGATGAGTGCGTGTGTGGGCAGGAATGAGTGCGTGTGTGGGCAGGGATGAGTGTGTGTGTGAAGGGATGAGTGTGTGTGTGGGCAGGGATGAGTGTGTGTGTGGGCAGGGATGAGTGTGTGTGTGGGCAGGGATGAGTGTGTGTGTGGGCAGGGATGAGTGTGTGTGTGGGCAGGGATGAGTGTGTGTGTGGGCAGGGATGAGTGTGTGTGTGGGCGCAGGGATGAGTGCGTGTGTGGGCAGGGATGAGTGTGTGTGTGGGCAGGGATGAGTGCGTGTGTGTGCGCAGGGATGAGTGCGTGTGTGTGGACAGGGATGAGTGTGTGTGTGGGCAGGGATGAGTGTGTGTGTGCGCAGGGATGAGTGCGTGTGTGGGCAGGGATGAGTGTGTGTGTGTGGGCAGGGATGAGTGTGTGTGTGGGCAGGGATGAGTGTGTGTGTGGGCAGGGATGAGTGCGTGTGTGCGCAGGGATGAGTGTGTGTGTGTGGGCAGGGATGAGTGCGTGTGTGGGCAGGGATGAGTGTGTGTGTGGGCAGGGATGAGTGTGTGTGTGGGCAGGGATGAGTGTGTGTGTGTGGGCAGGGATGAGTGCGTGTGTGGGCAGGGATGAGTGTGTGTGTGGGCAGGGATGAGTGTGTGTGTGGGCAGGGATGAGTGTGTGTGTGGGCAGGGATGAGTGTGTGTGTGGGCGCAGGGATGAGTGCGTGTGTGCGCAGGGATGAGTGTGTGTGTGTGGGCAGGGATGAGTGCGTGTGTGTGGGCAGGGATGAGTGTGTGTGTGCGCAGGGATGAGTGCGTGTGTGGGCAGGGATGAGTGCGTGTGTGTGGGCAGGGATGAGTGTGTGTGTGGGCAGGGATGAGTGTGTGTGTGGGCAGGGATGAGTGTGTGTGGGCAGGGATGAGTGTGTGTGTGGGCAGGGATGAGTGTGTGTGTGTGGGCAGGGATGAGTGCGTGTGTGTGGGCAGGGATGAGTGTGTGTGTGGGCAGGGATGAGTGTGTGTGTGTGGGCAGGGATGAGTGTGTGTGTGGGCAGGGATGAGTGCGTGTGTGTGGGCAGGGATGAGTGCGTGTGTGGGCAGGGATGAGTGCGTGTGTGTGGGCAGGGATGAGTGCGTGTGTGGGCAGGGATGAGTGTGAGTGTGGGCAGGGATGAGTGCGTGTGTGTGGGCGAAGGGATGAGTGCGTGTGTGGGCAGGGATGAGTGCGTGTGTGGGCAGGGATGAGTGCGTGTGTGGGCAGGGATGAGTGTGAGTGTGGGCAGGGATGAGTGCGTGTGTGTGGGCGCAGGGATGAGTGCGTGTGTGGGCAGGGATGAGTGTGTGTGTGGGCAGGGATGAGTGTGTGTGTGTGGGCAGGGATGAGTGTGTGTGTGGGCAGGGATGAGTGCGTGTGTGTGGGCAGGGATGAGTGTGTGTGTGCGCAGGGATGAGTGCGTGTGTGGGCAGGGATGAGTGTGTGTGTGTGGGCAGGGATGAATGTGTGTGTGGGCAGGGATGAGTGTGTGTGTGGGCAGGGATGAGTGCGTGTGTGCGCAGGGATGAGTGTGTGTGTGGGCAGGGATGAGTGTGTGTGTGGGCAGGGATGAGTGCGTGTGTGGGCAGGGATGAGTGCGTGTGTGGGCAGGGATGAGTGTGTGTGTGGGCAGGGATGAGTGCGTGTGTGTGGGCAGGGATGAGTGTGTGTGTGTGTGCGCAGGGATGAGTGTGTGTGTGGGCAGGGATGAGTGCGTGTGTGGGCAGGGATGAGTGCGTGTGTGGGCAGGGATGAGTGTGTGTGTGGGCAGGGATGAGTGCGTGTGTGGGCAGGGATGAGTGCGTGTGTGGGCAGGGATGAGTGTGTGTGTGGGCAGGGATGAGTGTGTGTGTGCGCAGGGATGAGTGCGTGTGTGGGCAGGGATGAGTGTGTGTGTGTGGGCAGGGATGAGTGTGTGTGTGGGCAGGGATGAGTGTGTGTGTGGGCAGGGATGAGTGCGTGTGTGCGCAGGGATGAGTGTGTGTGTGTGGGCAGGGATGAGTGCGTGTGTGGGCAGGGATGAGTGTGTGTGTGGGCAGGGATGAGTGTGTGTGTGGGCAGGGATGAGTGTGTGTGTGTGGGCAGGGATGAGTGCGTGTGTGGGCAGGGATGAGTGTGTGTGTGGGCAGGGATGAGTGTGTGTGTGGGCAGGGATGAGTGTGTGTGTGGGCAGGGATGAGTGTGTGTGTGGGCGCAGGGATGAGTGCGTGTGTGCGCAGGGATGAGTGTGTGTGTGTGGGCAGGGATGAGTGCGTGTGTGTGGGCAGGGATGAGTGTGTGTGTGGGCAGGGATGAGTGTGTGTGTGTGGGCAGGGATGAGTGTGTGTGTGGGCAGGGATGAGTGTGTGTGTGGTCGCAGGGATGAGTGTGTGTGTGTGGGCAGGGATGAGTGTGTGTGTGGGCAGGGATGAGTGCGTGTGTGGGCAGGGATGAGTGTGTGTGTGTGGGCAGGGATGAGTGTGTGTGTGGGCAGGGATGAGTGCGTGTGTGGGCAGGGATGAGTGTGTGTGTGGGCAGGGATGAGTGCGTGTGTGGGCAGGGATGAGTGTGTGTGTGCGCAGGGATGAGTGTGTGTGTGGGCAGGGATGAGTGTGTGTGTGGGCGCAGGGATGAGTGTGTGTGTGGGCAGGGATGAGTGTGTGTGTGGGCAGGGATGAGTGTGTGTGTGGGCAGGGATGAGTGCGTGTGTGGGCAGGGATGAGTGTGTGTGTGGGCAGGGATGAGTGTGTGTGTGGGCAGGGATGAGTGTGTGTGTGGGCAGGGATGAGTGTGTGTGTGTGGGCAGGGATGAGTGCGTGTGTGGGCAGGGATGAGTGTGTGTGTGGGCAGGGATGAGTGTGTGTGTGTGGGCAGGGATGAGTGCGTGTGTGTGAAGGGATGAGTGTGTGTGTGGGCAGGGATGAGTGCGTGTGTGGGCAGGGATGAGTGCGTGTGTGGGCAGGGATGAGTGTGTGTGTGAAGGGATGAGTGTGTGTGTGGGCAGGGATGAGTGTGTGTGTGGGCAGGGATGAGTGTGTGTGTGGGCAGGGATGAGTGTGTGTGTGGGCAGGGATGAGTGTGTGTGTGGGCGCAGGGATGAGTGCGTGTGTGGGCAGGGATGAGTGTGTGTGTGTGGGCAGGGATGAGTGTGTGTGTGGGCAGGGATGAGTGCGTGTGTGGGCAGGGATGAGTGCGTGTGTGGGCAGGGATGAGTGTGTGTGTGGGCAGGGATGAGTGTGTGTGTGGGCAGGGATGAGTGTGTGTGTGTGGACAGGGATGAGTGTGTGTGTGGGCAGGGATGAGTGTGTGTGTGGGCAGGGATGAGTGCGTGTGTGTGGGCAGGGATGAGTGTGTGTGTGCGCAGGGATGAGTGCGTGTGTGGGCAGGGATGAGTGCGTGTGTGTGGGCAGGGATGAGTGTGTGTGTGCGCAGGGATGAGTGCGTGCGTGGGCAGGGATGAGTGTGTGTGTGTGGGCAGGGATGAGTGCGTGTGTGGGCAGGGATGAGTGTGTGTGTGAAGGGATGAGTGTGTGTGTGGGCAGGGATGAGTGTGTGTGTGGGCAGGGATGAGTGCGTGTGTGGGCAGGGATGAGTGCGTGTGTGGGCAGGGATGAGTGTGTGTGTGAAGGGATGAGTGTGTGTGTGGGCAGGGATGAGTGTGTGTGTGGGCAGGGATGAGTGTGTGTGTGGGCAGGGATGAGTGTGTGTGTGGGCAGGGATGAGTGTGTGTGTGGGCGCAGGGATGAGTGCGTGTGTGGGCAGGGATGAGTGTGTGTGTGTGGGCAGGGATGAGTGTGTGTGTGGGCAGGGATGAGTGTGTGTGTGGGCGCAGGGATGAGTGCGTGTGTGGGCAGGGATGAGTGTGTGTGTGTGGGCAGGGATGAGTGTGTGTGTGGGCAGGGATGAGTGTGTGTGTGCGCAGGGATGAGTGCGTGTGTGTGGACAGGGATGAGTGTGTGTGTGGGCAGGGATGAGTGTGTGTGTGTGCGCAGGGATGAGTGCGTGTGTGTGGGCAGGGATGAGTGCGTGTGTGTGGGCAGGGATGAGTGTGTGTGTGTGGGCAGGGATGAGTGCGTGTGTGTGGGCAGGGATGAGTGTGTGTGTGCGCAGGGATGAGTGTGTGTGTGTGGGCAGGGATGAGTGCGTGTGTGTGGGCAGGGATGAGTGTGTGTGTGGGCAGGGATGAGTGCGTGTGTGGGCAGGGATGAGTGCGTGTGTGTGCGCAGGGATGAGTGCGTGTGTGTGGGCAGGGATGAGTGCGTGTGTGTGGGCAGGGATGAGTGTGTGTGTGCGCAGGGATGAGTGTGTGTGGGCAGGGATGAGTGTGTGTGTGGGCAGGGATGAGTGTGTGTGTGGGCAGGGATGAGTGTGTGTGTGGGCAGGGATGAGTGTGTGTGTGGGCAGGGATGAGTGTGTGTGTGGGCAGGGATGAGTGCGTGTGTGTGGGCAGGGATGAGTGCGTGTGTGGGCAGGGATGAGTGTGTGTGTGTGGGCAGGGATGAGTGCGTGTGTGGGCAGGGATGAGTGTGTGTGTGTGGGCAGGGATGAGTGCGTGTGTGGGCAGGGATGAGTGTGTGTGTGTGGGCAGGGATGAGTGCGTGTGTGGGCAGGGATGAGTGTGTGTGTGTGGGCAGGGATGAGTGTGTGTGTGTGGGCAGGGATGAGTGTGTGTGTGTGGGCAGGGATGAGTGCGTGTGTGGGCAGGGATGAGTGCGTGTGTGGGCAGGGATGAGTGTGTGTGTGTGGGCAGGGATGAGTGTGTGTGTGTGGGCAGGGATGAGTGCGTGTGTGGGCAGGGATGAGTGTGTGTGTGTGTAGGGATGAGTGTGTGTGTGTGCGCAGGGATGAGTGCGTGTGTGGGCAGGGATGAGTGTGTGTGTGGGCAGGGATGAGTGTGTGTGTGTGGGCAGGGATGAGTGCGTGTGTGGGCAGGGATGAGTGCGTGTGTGGGCAGGGATGAGTGCGTGTGTGGGCAGGGATGAGTGTGTGTGTGGGCAGGGATGAGTGCGTGTGTGGGCAGGGATGAGTGTGTGTGTGTGGGCAGGGATGAGTGTGTGTGTGGGCAGGGATGAGTGCGTGTGTGGGCGCAGGGATGAGTGCGTGTGTGGGCAGGGATGAGTGTGTGTGTGGGCAGGGATGAGTGCGTGTGTGTGGGCAGGGATGAGTGTGTGTGTGCGCAGGGATGAGTGCGTTTGTGTGGGCAGGGATGAGTGTGTGTGTGTGGGCAGGGATGAGTGTGTGTGTGTGGGCAGGGATGAGTGTGTGTGTGTGGGCAGGGATGAGTGTGTGTGTGGGCGCAGGGATGAGTGCGTGTGTGTGGGCAGGGATGAGTGTGTGTGTGGGCAGGGATGAGTGCGTGTGTGGGCAGGGATGAGTGTGTGTGTGTGGGCAGGGATGAGTGTGTGTGTGGGCAGGGATGAGTGTGTGTGTGTGGGCAGGGATGAGTGTGTGTGTGTGGGCAGGGATGAGTGTGTGTGTGGGCGCAGGGATGAGTGCGTGTGTGTGGGCAGGGATGAGTGTGTGTGTGGGCGCAGGGATGAGTGCGTGTGTGGGCAGGGATGAGTGTGTGTGTGTGGGCAGGGATGAGTGTGTGTGTGGGCGCAGGGATGAGTGTGTGTGTGCGCAGGGATGAGTGCGTGTGTGTGGGCAGGGATGAGTGTGTGTGTGGGCAGGGATGAGTGCGTGTGTGCGCAGGGATGAGTGCGTGTGTGTGCGCAGGGATGAGTGCGTGTGTGTGGGCAGGGATGAGTGCGTGTGTGTGCGCAGGGATGAGTGCGTGTGTGGGCAGGGATGAGTGTGTGCGTGGGCAGGGATGAGTGCGTGTGTGTGGGCAGGGATGAGTGCGTGCGTGTGCGCAGGGATGAGTGTGTGTGTGGGCGCAGGGATGAGTGTGTGTGTGTGGGCAGGGATGAGTGTGTGTGTGGGCGCAGGGATGAGTGCGTGTGTGTGGGCAGGGATGAGTGTGTGTGTGGGCAGGGATGAGTGCGTGTGTGTGCGCAGGGATGAGTGCGTGTGTGTGGGCAGGGATGAGTGCGTGTGTGTGGGCAGGGATGAGTGTGCGTGTGTGGGCAGGGATGAGTGCGTGTGTGGGCAGGGATGAGTGCGTGTGTGGGCAGGGATGAGTGTGTGTGTGGGCAGGGATGAGTGTGTGCGTGGGCAGGGATGAGTGCGTGTGTGTGGGCAGGGATGAGTGCGTGTGTGGGCAGGGATGAGTGTGTGTGTGGGCTGGGATGAGTGTGTGTGTGGGCAGGGATGAGTGTGTGCGTGGGCAGGGATGAGTGCGTGTGTGTGGGCAGGGATGAGTGCGTGTGTGGGCACAGGGATGAGTGCGTGTGTGGGCAGGGATGAGTGCGTGCGTGTGCGCAGGGATGAGTGTGTGTGTGGGCAGGGATGAGTGTGTGTGTGGGCACAGGGATGAGTGCGTGTGTGGGCAGGGATGAGTGCGTGCGTGTGCGCAGGGATGAGTGTGTGTGTGGGCAGGGATGAGTGTGTGTGTGGGCAGGGATGAGTGTGTGTGTGGGCAGGGATGAGTGTGTGTGTGGGCAGGGATGAGTGTGTGTGGGCGCAGGGATGAGTGTGTGTGTGGGCAGGGATGAGTGTGTGTGTGTGGGCAGGGATGAGTGTGTGTGTGCGCAGGGATGGGTGTGTGTGTGGGCAGGGATGAGTGTGTGTGTGGGCGCAGGGATGAGTGCGTGTGTGGGCAGGGATGAGTGTGTGTGTGGGCAGGGATGAGTGTGTGTGTGGGCAGGGATGAGTGTGTGTGTGCGCAGGGATGAGTGCATGTGTGGGCAGGGATGAGTGTGTGTGTGTGCGCAGGGATGAGTGCGTGTGTGCGCAGGGATGAGTGTGTGTGTGCGCAGGGATGAGTGCGTGTGTGTGCGCAGGGATGAGTGCGTGTGTGCGCAGGGATGAGTGTGTGTGTGCGCAGGGATGAGTGTGTGTGTGGGCAGGGATGAGTGCGTGTGTGCGCAGGGATGAGTGCGTGTGTGCGCAGGGATGAGTGTGTGTGTGTGCGCAGGGATGAGTGCGTGTGTGGGCAGGGATGAGTGTGTGTGTGCGCAGGGATGAGTGCGTGTGTGCGCAGGGATGAGTGTGTGTGTGCGCAGGGATGAGTGCGTGTGTGTGCGCAGGGATGAGTGCGTGTGTGGGCAGGGATGAGTGTGTGTGTGTGTGAAGGGATGAGTGTGTGTGTGTGTGTGCAGGGATGAGTGCGTGTGTGTGTGAAGGGATGAGTGTGTGTGTGTGTGTGCAGGGATGAGTGTGTGTGTGTGTGAAGGGATGAGTGCGTGTGTGTAGGGATGAGTGTGTGTGTGTGTGTGCAGGGATGAGTGTGTGTGTGTGTGTATGTAGGGATGAGTGTGTGTGTGTGTGTGCAGGGATGAGTGTGTGTGTGTGTGCAGGGATGAGTGTGTGTGTGTGTGTATGTAGGGATGAGTGTGTGTGTGTGTGTATGTAGGGATGAGTGTGTGTGTGCGCAGGGATGAGTGTGTGTGTGGGCAGGGATGAGTGTGTGTGTGGGCAGGGATGAGTGTGTGTGTGTGTAGGGATGAGTGTGTGTGTGTGTAGGGATGAGTGTGTGTGTGTGTGTGTGTGTGTGTGTGTGTAGGGATGAGTGTGTGTGTGTGTGTGTAGGGATGAGTGTGTGTGTGTGTGTGTAGGGATGAGTGTGTGTGTGTGCAGGGATGAGTGTGTGTGTGCAGGGATGAGTGTGTGTGTGCAGGGATGAGTGTGTGTGTGGGCAGGGATGTGTGTGTGTGTGTGTGTGTGTGCAGGGATGAGTGTGTGTGTGTAGGGATGAGTGTGTGTGTGTGCAGGGATGAGTGTGTGTGTGCAGGGATGAGTGTGTGTGTGCAGGGATGAGTGTGTGTGTGTGTGTGTGTGCAGGGATGAGTGTGTGTGTGCAGGGATGAGTGTGTGTGTGTGTGTAGGGATGAGTGTGTGTGTGTGGGCAGGGATGAGTGTGTGTGTGTGGGCAGGGATGAGTGTGTGTGTGCAGGGATGAGTGTGTGTGTGTGTGTAGGGATGAGTGTGTGTGTGTGGGCAGGGATGAGTGTGTGTGTGTGGGCAGGGATGAGTGTGTGTGTGCAGGGATGAGTGTGTGTGTGTGGGCAGGGATGAGTGTGTGTGTGTGGGCAGGGATGAGTGTGTGTGTGTGCAGGGATGAGTGTGTGTGTGCAGGGATGAGTGTGTGTGTGTGTGTGTGTAGGGATGAGTGTGTGTGTGTAGGGATGAGTGTGTGTGTGCAGGGATGAGTGTGTGTGTGTGTGTAGGGATGAGTGTGTGTGTGTGTGTGTGTAGGGATGAGTGTGTGTGTGTGTGTGTAGGGATGAGTGTGTGTGTGCAGGGATGAGTGTGTGTGTGTGTGTGTGTAGGGATGAGTGTGTGTGTGTGTGTGTGTAGGGATGAGTGTGTGTGTGTGTGTGTGTAGGGATGAGTGTGTGTGTGCAGGGATGAGTGTGTGTGTGTGTGTATGTAGGGATGAGTGTGTGTGTGCAGGGATGAGTGTGTGTGTGCAGGGATGAGTGTGTGTGTGTGTGTGGGCAGGGATGTGTGTGTGTGTGTGTGTGGGCAGGGATGAGTGTGTGTGTGTGTGTAGGGATGAGTGTGTGTGTGTGTGTAGGGATGAGTGTGTGTGTGTGTGTGTGTAGGGATGAGTGTGTGTGTGTGTGTATGTAGGGATGAGTGTGTGTGTGCAGGGATGAGTGTGTGTGTGTGTGTGTGTGTGCAGGGATGAGTGTGTGTGTGGGCAGGGATGAGTGTGTGTGTGTGTGTGTGTGTAGGGATGAGTGTGTGTGTGTGTGTGTGCAGGGATGAGTGTGTGTGTGGGCAGGGATGAGTGTGTGTGTGTGTGTGTGTAGGGATGAGTGTGTGTGTGTGTGTGTGTAGGGATGAGTGTGTGTGTGTGTGTGTGTAGGGATGAGTGTGTGTGTGTGTGTGTGTAGGGATGTGTGTGTGTGTGCAGGGATGAGTGTGTGTGTGTGTGTATGTAGGGATGAGTGTGTGTGTGCAGGGATGAGTGTGTGTGTGGGCAGGGATGTGTGTGTGTGTGTGTGTGTGCAGGGATGAGTGTGTGTGTGTGTGTGTGCAGGGATGAGTGTGTGTGTGTGTGTGTGCAGGGATGAGTGTGTGTGTGTGTGTGTGCAGGGATGAGTGTGTGTGTGTGTGTCGGGATGAGTGTGTGTGTGTGTGTAGGGATGAGTGTGTGTGTGTGTGTGAAGGGATGAGTGTGTGTGTGCACAGGGATGAGTGTGTGTGTGGGCAGGGATGTGTGTGTGTGTGGGCAGGGATGAGTGTGTGTGTGTGCAGGGATGAGTGTGTGTGTGTGTGTGTGCAGGGATGAGTGTGTGTGTGTGTGTAGGGATGAGTGTGTGTGTGTGTGTAGGGATGAGTGTGTGTGTGTGCAGGGATGAGTGTGTGTGTATGTGTGCAGGGCTGTGTGTGTGTGCAGGGCTGTGTATGCGTGTGTGTGCAGGGATGAGTGTGTGTGTGTGCAGGGATGAGTGTGTGTGTGTGTAGGGATGAGTGTGTGTGTGTGTGTAGGGATGAGTGTGTGTGTATGTGTGCAGGGCTGTGTGTGTGTGCAGGGCTGTGTATGCGTGTGTGTGCAGGGATGAGTGTGTGTGTGTGCAGGGATGAGTGTGTGTGTGTGTAGGGATGAGTGTGTGTGTGTGTGTAGGGATGAGTGTGTGTGTGTGTGTGAAGGGATGAGTGTGTGTGTGCACAGGGATGAGTGTGTGTGTGTGGGCAGGGATGAGTGTGTGTGTGTGCAGGGATGAGTGTGTGTGTGTGTGTGTGCAGGGATGAGTGTGTGTGTGTGTGTGTGCAGGGATGAGTGTGTGTGTGTGTGTAGGGATGAGTGTGTGTGTGTGTGTAGGGATGAGTGTGTGTGTGTGCAGGGATGAGTGTGTGTGTATGTGTGCAGGGCTGTGTGTGTGTGCAGGGCTGTGTATGCGTGTGTGTGCAGGGATGAGTGTGTGTGTGTGCAGGGATGAGTGTGTGTGTGTGTGTGTGCAGGGATGAGTGTGTGTGTGTGTGTGTGCAGGGATGAGTGTGTGTGTGTGTGTAGGGATGAGTGTGTGTGTGTGTGTAGGGATGAGTGTGTGTGTGTGCAGGGATGAGTGTGTGTGTATGTGTGCAGGGCTGTGTGTGTGTGCAGGGCTGTGTATGCGTGTGTGTGCAGGGATGAGTGTGTGTGTGTGCAGGGATGAGTGTGTGTGTGTGTAGGGATGAGTGTGTGTGTGTGTGTAGGGATGAGTGTGTGTGTATGTGTGCAGGGCTGTGTGTGTGTGCAGGGCTGTGTATGCGTGTGTGTGCAGGGATGAGTGTGTGTGTGTGTAGGGATGAGTGTGTGTGTATGTGTGCAGGGCTGTGTGTGTGTGCAGGGCTGTGTGTGTGTGCAGGGCTGTGTATGCGTGTGTTCAGGGCTGTGTGTGTGTATGTGTGCAGGGCTGTGTGTGTGTGCAGGGCTGTGTGTGTGTGTGTTCAGGGCTGTGTATGTGTGTGTGCAGGGCTGTGTATGTGTGTGTTCAGGGCTGTGTATGTGTGTGTGCAGGGCCGTGTATGTGTGTGTGCAGGGCTGTGTATGTGTGTGTGTGCAGGGATGAGCGTGTGTGTAACGAGGGGAGATTATTAGTCACAGGATGTTTTATTTACCCTTGTGACGTGACATAATATATTGTTGCCGATCAGCAGGTGATAGGGAGCTGCACTTGTCACAGATCTCCCAGTAACTTAATAGAAAAGGCGGCAATGAGTCTCGAAGCTGGCCAGCCCTCTGACAGGGTGGATGTGCTATCTGAGGGCTGAAATACAATCTCTCTCTTGGTGGCTCTGTCAGCTCTAGTGATTCTGAATCAGTTTGGTTTGATCCTAATCAGTTGTGTCTCCGCACCAGTACAGCAGGAAATCATTCAGCTCGATATGGAGTAAATACCTGCTTCCCGTCAGGGCTCTTATTGTGACTGTACAAAGTACAGGTCTCGGCGATCGAATAAAGGTGCAGGGGGGGTTCCCAGTGATAATACCATCGAACTGAGCATGAAAGGAAACCTAGTCTCTCCTCCTTCAAGACCCCCCTTAAAACCTACCCTCTTGAACCAAGCTGTTGGTCACCTGTCCTAATATCTCCCTATATGACTCGGTGTCAAATTTTGTCTGATAACGCTCCTGGGACGTTTGTTGACTCTGTTAAAGGTGCTATATAAATGCAAGTTATCGTTGTTCCTGTCAGCTCTGCCACTGCTTATTTGCTGCATCCTCGCACTCTCCCCTCTCCTGGGGGTACCAATTCTTGCTGGGGGCACAGTTCCAGAGGCACCTACAGCCCCTCAGTACCTTACACACGTGGCCACTCTTATGAGCCTAGACAGACAGTGCCAGTGGGCTAATCAACCTTGGGGGCCTAGACTGATCATTATCTTACCGGACAGCCGTCTACATGTGGACTGAATGCTGTGTCTCCATGGATGAACGAGGAGATTAGATCAAACTTGAAACTATAAACACAAGCACCTAGTGCTTACAGAGCAGATAATAAAAATGAAAGCCAGAATAAATATAACAAATGCATCAGTAAAAACATCAGAAAGGTCTAAGAGAAAAGAAAGAAAGGGCTTGCATTTATTTAGCACCTATCACAGCCTTAAGACGCCTCAAAGCACTTTTCAGCTAATGCAGCACTGTTAAAGTGTAGTCACTGTTGTAATGTAGGAAACGCAGCCAATTTGCGCACAGCAAGATCCCACAAACAGCAATGAATAAATGACCAGATCATCTGTTTTAGCGATGTTGGTTGAGGGATAAATATTGGCCAGGACACCGGGAGAACCCCCCTGCTCTTCTTCGTATAGTGCTGTGAGATCTTTTACATCCCCCTGAGAGGGCAGACGGGGCCTCGGTTTAAAAAATCTCATCTGAAAGCCGGCACCTCCGACAGTGCAGCACTCCCTCAGTGCTGCACTGGGAGCGTCAGAGTAGACAATGCGCTCAAGCCTCTGGAGTGGGGCTTGAACCCACAACCTTCAAACCCAGCCAGGGCTGATACCCAACGTCAACAAGGCAGAACTAGCAGAAAGAAAAGGCCAATAAAAAGGCTTTCTACAGGCACAGCAGTAGTAAGATGATAGTGGAGGCAGTGGCACGGCTACTAAGAGATGAAGGCAGCACGTTTGTAGTGAACATGAGGGAATGTCAGAGATACTGTGTGAGTAAGAACATAAGAACTCAAGAAATAGGAGCAGGAGTAGACCATACGGCCCATCGAGCCTGCTCCGCCGTTCAATCAGATCATGGCTGATCTTCTACCTCAACTCCACTTTCCTGCCCGATCCCCATATCCCTTGATTCTCTCAGTGTCCAAATATCCCTCGATCTCAGTCCTGAATATACTCAATGACTCAGCATCCACAGGTAGAGAATTCCAAAGATTCACAACCCTCTGAGTGAAGAAATTTCTCCTCATCTTGGTCCTAAATGGCCGACCCTTTATCTTGAGACTATGACCTTTAGTTCTAGACTCTAAGAAAATACCCTGCCTCAGTATTCAGAGAGGAGGTGGATATTGGGATTGTAGAAGCAGCAGGACTGGATATGGAGCAGTTAGTGGAAGATTGTCAGTCTTGTCTCGGTGGTAACACTCCCGCCTCTGAGTCAGAAGGTTGTTGGTTTGAGTCCCACTCTAGAGACTTGAGCACAAAACCTAGACTGTCACTCCAGTGCAGTACTCAGGGAGTGCTGCACTGTCAGAGGTGCCGTCTTTCAGGTGAGACTTTAAACCGAGGCCCCGTCTGCCCTCTCAGGTGAACGCAAAAGATCTCATGGCAGGATTTGAAGAAGAGCAGGGGAGTTCTCCCCGGTCTTGGTAAATAATTATCCCTCAACCAACATCAACAAAAACAGATTATCCAGTCATTTATCTCATTGCTGTTTGTGGGATCTTGCTGTACACAAATTGACTGCCGTGTTTCCCTATATTACAACAGTAGCTACACTTCAAAGGTACTTAATTAGCTGTGAAGCACTTTGGGACATCGAGAGGACATGAAAGGCGCTATATAAATGCAAATTCTTTTATCCGTTCAGAGTTCCTTCACTGTTTGATTGGACCCATGCTGTTGTCACACCAGTACCTTCACATCGTTCACCTGACGAAGGAGGAAGCCTCCGAAAGCTTGTGAATTTAAAATAAAATTGCTGGACTATAACTTGGTGTTGTAAAATTGTTTACAAGAATAAATAACAACATATTTAGCAAACTATTCCAGCTACAACACTGGCATCTAACCAACAATGTGGAAAATTGCACAGGTATGTACTGACAACAAAAGCAGGACAAATCCAATCCAGCCAATTACCGCCCCATCAGTCCACTCTCAATCATCAGCAAAATGATGGAAGATGTCATCGACAGTGCTATCAAGCGGCACTTACTCACCAATAACCTGCTCACCGATGCTCAGTTTGGGTTCCGCCAGGACCACTCGGCTCCGGACCTCACTACAGCCTTGGTCCAAACATGGACAAAAGAGCTGAATTCCAGAGGTGAGGTGAGAGTGACTGCCCTTGACATCAAGGCAGCATTTGACCGAGTGTGGCACCAAGGAGCCCCAGTAAAATTGAAGTCAATGGGAATCAGGGGGAAAACTCTCCAGTGGCTGGAGTCATACCTAGCACAAAGGACGATGGTAGTGTTTGTTGGAGGCCAATCATCTCAGTCCCAGGACATTGCTGCAGGAGTTCCTCAGGGCAGTGTCCTCGGCCCAACCATCTTCAGCTGCTTCATCAATGACCTTCCCTCCATCATAAGATCAGAAATGGGGATGTTCGCTGATGATTGCACAGCGTTCAGTTCCATTCGCAACCCCTCAAATAATGAAGCAGTCCGTGCCCGCATGCAGCAAGATCTGGACAACATACAGGCTTGGGCTGATAAGTGGAAGTAACATTCGTGCCAGACAAGTGCCAGGCAATGACTACCTCCAACAAGAGAGAGTCTAACCACCTCCCCTTGACATTCAACGGCATTACCATCACCGAATCCCCCACCATCAACATCCTGGGGGTCACCATTGACCAGAAAGTTAACAGGATCAGCCATATAAATACTGTGGCTACAAGAGCAGGTCAGAGGCTGGGTATTCTGCGACGAGTGACTCACCTCCTGACTCACCAATACCTTTCCATCATCTACAAGGCACAAGTCAGGAGTGGATGGAATACTCTCCACTTGCCTGGATGAGTGCAGCTCCACCAACACTCAAGAAGCTCAACACCATCCAGGACAAAGCAGCCCGTTTGATTGGCACCCCATCCACCACCCTAAACATTCACTCCCTTCACCACCGGCGCACTGTGGCTGCAGTGTGTACCATCCACAGGATGCACTGCAGCAACTCGCCAAGGCTTCTTCGACAGCACCTCCCAAACCCACGACCTCTACCACCTAGAAGGACAAGAGCAGCAGGCACATGGGAACAACACCACCTGCACATTCCCCTCCAAGTCACACACCATCCCGACTTGGAAATATATCGCCGTTCCTTCATCGTCGCTGGGTCAAAATCCTGGAACTCCCTACCTAACAGCACTGTGGGAGAACCTTCACCACACGGACTGCAGTGGTTCAAGAAGGCGGCTCACCACCACCTCCTCAAGGGCAATTAGGGAGGGGCAATAAATGCCGGCCTCGCCAGCGATGCCCACATCTCGAGGATGAATTAAATAAAACAAGACATCAGCCTTCCTGTTCCCCATTACTTCAACCTATTATTTTCTCGGTCTGTTGTGAACAGGATCATTATGCAGAGTTGAGTCAAAAACACAAATTGATCTGGGGGTAACAGCCCTGTTTGGAACCTGTCAGTGCATTTCTGGTGTGAGGTGCAATGGGATGTTCAGAGGTGCATGAGGTTTGGTGAATCCACACCTAGATTTGGGAAGTGCATTACAGATCTTTGAAAATCCAAAGTTCACATGTAAATTATTTCAGACATGGTTGGAGCAAGTGTTTGGCCTCCCCGTCTCTGGGTCAGAAGGTGCAGGGTTCGAACCCCACTCCAGACAGTCCCAGTGAGTGGAGACCGGAGGGTTGATATCCAGCGGGATAATCGTCCGGTGAGTGTGGGTGGCCCCCTCCACCTCATCGTACGGATTATGGGAACTCATGAAACCCTCCCACCATATAGGACTAATCACTCTATCGGCTAATGTGAAGAAGGTTACAGCCACAGAAGGAGTGTTCACATCGCGGCCTGTCAGACTGTTAATCAGCCTGAGAATCCTTCCACTACTTCACACTGTTCTCCAAGGGAAGAGAGTGCAGATACAAAAAGAGAAATATAGTTGGGGAGGCCTGTGGGCAAATCTACAATCCTAAGCTTGAGCTGCAACACGGAAGGAAAACTCCAGCTGCAACGATCCAAGGAACATAACAACACTTCGGACTTCATTCATTTCCCTTTCAGAGACTCTGTACACTCTCCCCTATCATAGACTCGACTCCACCCATTTAATCTCCTCCCACTGTCCATGTACACTCTCCCCTATCATAGACTCTACCCACCCATTTAATCTCCTCCCACTGTCCATGTACACTCTCCCCTATCATAGACTCTACCCCATCCATTTAATCCCCTCCCACAGCCCATGTACACTCTCTCCTATCATGGACTCTACTCACCCATTTAATCTCCCCCCACAGCCCATGTACACTCTCTCCTATCATGGACTCTACCCACCCATTTAATCTCCTCCCACAGCCCATGTACAGTATGCCCTATCATGGACTCTACCCCATCCATTTAATCTCCTCCCACAGCCCATGTACACTCTCTCCTATCATGGACTCTACCCCATCCATTTAATCTCCTCCCACAGCCCATGTACACTCTCTCCTATCATGGACTCTACCCACCCATTTAATCTCCTCCCACAGCCCATGTACAGTATGCCCTATCATGGACTCTACCCCATCCATTTAATCTCCTCCCACAGCCCATGTACGCTCTCCCCTATCATAGACTCTACCCACCCATAATTCGTCCATCCACACACCTCCACTACTCAATCCCTGCCTCCTGCCTCTCAGACTTTCCGCCTAGTTGACCTCCCCACAACAGCACGGAAACCATCGGACCCTATCACATGTCCACCTATCCCTACAGCTTTCCACTCTGTATCACAGGTGTGCAGAGTGTGCACGGAGGGAAATTAAGACCTCGTCCTATCCTGCCCTGCTGTGCCTTCATTACAACATCCATACACCTCACTGATGCTCCCCAATCCACGTCCTGAGTCAGAATGCACTGAACACTACTGTATGGGTGTACAAACTTTGAGAGTGTATCTATGCAGGACACACCCTCACACACTCACACTCATGCGACACATACACATCTGCATGCACACCACACCAGCTCACACGTCCATACAGGGTTTTGCGGCCTGTAGCTGTATGTGCGACATCATGGACATGTCACACCTCCGCACTTACTTCTGAAGCAGCTGTATAAGATTCCGTGGCCGCCTTCTTTGTTTATTTTCTCTCCCTGTTGTCTCCCTGCTCAGTGGGCTGAGAGACCAGGATTGAAGATCTAGTCATTGGACCCGGCCAGTGCCAAGCTACAGCCAGCCTCTTGGATCTGGGTGATAGCAGCCTTAGGGTGACTGGCTCCCTCATTATCCCTTGCTCCGTTGAGAGGTGCCAGGACTGCGTTCGGTGCAGAGTTTCACGTTTCAAATTGGGAACGCACTGCCTGCTGGGGCCCATTTCTACGGCTGTCGACTGCTCTCGTTAATACCTGGCCCTAGCGGAAAGCAGATGATGGGCGTCAGTAGCCTGTTCGTACATGGTTGAGGTGAGGGGGGCTCCACGAGACAGACCCTGTCCTCAACCAATGTCCACCCACATCCACTTTCCAGCAGGATTCACCGGACACTGATCAAAGGATCATAAGAACAGGAGGAGGCCATTCAGCCCCTCGAGATAAGGAATAATAAGGGGAAAAAAACATTAGTGGGCGTAGTATATAGGCCTCCTAATAGTTGCAACTCTGCTGGAAGAAGTATTAATCAGGAGATAGTCGGGGCATGTAATAAGGGAACAGCCATAATTATGGGGGATTTTAATTATCATATTAACTGGACAAATCAAATTGGGCAGAGCAGCCTTGAGGACGAGTTCATTGAGTGCATCAGGGATGGATTTCTTGAGCAGTATGTAACTGATCCTACAAGGGGGCAGGCAACCTTGGACCTGGTCCTGTGTAATGAGTCAGGATTAATTAATAATGTCCTAGTTAAGGATCCCCTTGGAACGAGCGACCACAACATGGTTGAATTCCATATCCAATTAGAGGGTGAGAAGGTTGATTCTCAAACAAGCGTACTGAGCTTGAATAAAGGAGACTATGATGGTATGAGAGCGGAATTGATTAAAGTGGACTGGGAAAATAGATTAAAGGGTAAGACGGTACATGAGCAGTGGTGTTCATTTAGGGAGTTATTTTACAACTTTCAAAATAAATATATTCCACTGAGGAAAAAAGGGTGTAAAAGAAATGACAGCCACCCGTGGCTAAGTAAAGAAATCAAGGATAGTATCCGACTAAAAACAAGGACATATAAGGTAGCCAAACTTAGTGGGAGGATAGAAGATTGGGAATTCTTCAAAAGACAGCAAAAAGTAACTAAAGGATTGATTAAGAAAGGGAAGTTAGATTATGAAAAGAAATTAGCAAAAAATATAAAAACAGATAGCAAGAGTTTCTATAGTTATATAAAAAGAAAAAGGGTGGCTAAGGCAAACATAGGTCCCTTAGAGGATGAGACCGGGAAATTAATGGTGGGAAACATGGAGATGGCAAAAATGCTGAACAAATATTTTGTTTCAGTCTTTACAGTAGAGGACACTAAGAATATCCCAACACTGGACAAACAGGGGACTCTCGGGGGGGAGGAGCTAAATACGATTAAAATCACTCAAGAGATGGTACTCAGTAAAATAATGGGACTCAAGGCGGATAAATCCCCTGGACCTGATGGCTTCCATCCTAGGGTCTTGAGGGGAGTGGCAGTAGGGATTGTGGATGCTTTGGTGATAGTTTTCCAAAATTCCCTGGACTCAGGAGAGGTCCCGGCAGATTGGAAAACTGCTAATGTAACACCGTTATTTAAAAAGGGTAGTAGGCAGAAGGCTGGAAATTATAGGCCAGTTAGCTTAACATCTGTGGTGGGTAAAATTTTGGAGTCTATTATTAAGGAGACAGTAACGGAACATTTAGATAAGCATAATTTAATAGGACAAAGTCAGCATGGCTTTATGAAGGGGAAGTCATGTCTGACAAATTTGCTTGAGTTCTTCGAGGATATAACGTATAGGGTGGATAAAGGGGAACCAGTGGACGTAGTGTATTTAGACTTCCAGAAGGCATTCGACAAGGTGCCACATAAAAGATTATTACTTAAGATAAAAAATCACGGGATTGGGGGTAATATTCTGGCATGGGTGGAGGATTGGTTATCAAACAGGAAGCAGAGAGTTGGGATAAATGGTTCATTTTCGGACTGGCAACCAGTAACCAGTGGTGTTCCACAGGGGTCGGTGCTGGGTCCCCAACTCTTTACAATCTATATTAACGATTTGGAGGAGGGGACCGAGTGCAACATATCAAAATTTGCAGATGATACAAAGATGGGAGGGAAAGTAGAGAGTGAGGAGGACATAAAAAACCTGCAAGGGGATATAGACAGGCTGGGTGAGTGGGCGGAGATTTGGCAGATGCAATATAATATTGGAAAATGTGAGGTTATGCACTTTGGCAGGAAAAATCAGAGAGCAAGTTATTTTCTTAATGGCGAGAGACTGGAAAGTACTGCAGTACAAAGGGATCTGGGGGTCCTAGTGCAAGAAAATCAAAAAGTTGGTATGCAGGTGCAGCAGGTGATCAAGAAAGCCAACGGAATGTTGGCTTTTATTGCTAGGGGGATAGAATATAAAAACAAGGAGGTATTGCTGCAGTTATATAAGGTATTGGTGAGACCGCACCTGGAATACTGCATACAGTTTTGGTCTCCATACTTAAGAAAAGACATACTTGCTCTCGAGGCAGTACAAAGAAGGTTCACTCGGTTAATCCCGGGGATGAGGGGGCGGACATATGAGGAGAGGTTGAGTAGATTGGGACTCTACTCATTGGAGTTCAGAAGAATGAGAGGCGATCTTATTGAAACATATAAGATTGTGAAGGGTCTTGATCGGGTGGATGCAGTAAGGATGTTCCCAAAGATGGGTGAAACTAGAACTAGGGGGCATAATCTTAGAATAAGGGGCTGCTCTTTCAAAACTGAGATGAGGAGAAACTTCTTCACTCAGAGGGTGGTAGGTCTGTGGAATTTGCTGCCCCAGGAAGCTGTGGAAGCTACATCATTAGATAAATTTAAAACAGAAATAGACAGTTTCCTGGAAGTAAAGGGAATTAGGGGTTATGGGGAGCAGGCAGGAAATTGGACATGAAGCTGAGTTCGGATCGGTCAATGCCCTGTGGGTGGCGGAGAGGGCCCAGGGGCTATGTGGCCGGGTCCTGCTCCGACTTCTTGTGTTCTTTAGATTTGTGGTTGGGATCAGATCAGCCATGATCTTATTGAATGGCGGAGCAGGCTCGAGGGGCCGATTGGCCTACTCCTGCTCCAATTTCTTATGTTCTTATGAGTCTGTTCTGCCATTCTCTCAGATCATGGCTGATCTGTACTTCAACTCCATTTACTCGCCTTTCATCCATATCTATTGATACCCTCACCCAACAAAAATCTATCAATATTAGTCTTAAATCCCTATTGACCCCCAGCATCCATAGCTTTTTGGGAGAGTTCCAGATTTCCACTACCCTTTGTGTGAAAAAGTGCTTCCTGATTTCGCTCCTAAACAGCCGAGCTCTAATTTTAAGATTATGCCCCCTTGTTCCGGATTCCCCCACCAGAGGAAATAGTTTCTCTGTATCTACACTTTTGAATCCCTTTAGCATTTAAAACACCTCAATTTTGATGAGATAACAGAGAGGGTCGATGGGGGCGATGCGGTTGATGTGATGTATATGGACTTTCAAAAGGCGTTTGATAAAGTGCCGCATGGTAAGCTTCAAAGTTGAAGCCCGTGGAATAAAAGGGGCAGTGGCAGCGTGGATACGAAAATGGTTAAGTGACAGAAAACAGAGTAGTGGTGAACGGTCGTTTTTCTGACAGCAATGTTCCCCAGGGGTCGATATTAGGACCACTGCTTTTCTTGATATATATTAATGGCTTGGACCTGGGTGCACAGGGCAAAATTTCAAAATCTGCAGATGACACAAAACTTGTAAGTGTAGTGGACAGTGAGGAGGATAGTGATAGACTTCAAGAGGATATAGGCAGGCTAGTGGCATGGGATCACATGTGGCAGATGAAATTTAACACAGAAAAGTTGGAAGTGATACATTTTGGTAGGAAGAATGAGAAGAGGCAATATAAACTAAAGGGTATAATTCTAAAAGGGGTGCAGGAACAGAGAGATCTGGGGGTATATGTGCACAAATCGTTGAAGGTGACAGGGCAGGATGAGAAAGTGGTTAAAAAAGCATATGGGATCCTGGGCTTTATAAATAGAGGCAGAGAGTACAAAAGTATGGAAGTCATGATGAACCTTTATAAAACACTGGTTCGACCACAACTGGAGGATTGTGTCCAGATCTGAGCACCACACTTTAGGGAAGATGTGAAGGCCTTGGAAGGGGTGCAGAAGAGATTTACTGGAATGATTCCAGGGATGAGGGACTTTAGTTACATGGATAGACTGGAGAAGCTGGGCTTGTTCTCCTCAGAACAGAGACAGTTGAGAGGAGATTTGATAGAGGTATTCAAAATCATGAAGGGACGAGACAGAGTAGATAGAGAGAAACTGTTCCCATTGGTAGAAGGGTCAAGAACCAGAGGACATAGATTTAAGGTGATTGGCAAACAACCAAAGGTGACATGAGGAAAAACTTTTTTACGCAGCGAGTGGTTAGGATCTAGAATGCACTGTCTGAGGGGGTGGTGGAGGCAGATGGCCTTCAAAAGGGAACTGGATAAGTACTTGAAAGGAAAAAATTTGCAGGGCTACGGGGATAGGGCGGGGGAGTGGGACTAACTGGATTGCTTTTGCAGAGAGCTGGCGCGGACTCGATGGGCCGATTGGCCTCCTTCCGTGCTGTAACCTTTCTATGATTCTAATTGATCACCTCACAACCTTCCAAACTCAAGTGAATACAAGCTTGGTCTGTGTAACCTGTCCCTCATAATTTAACCCTTTTAGCCCCGGTATCATTCTGGTGAATCTGCACTGCACCCCCTCCATGGCCAATATATCCTTCCTGAGGTGCGGTGTCCAAAACTGAATACATTACTCCAGACGGCGTGCACTTCAGAGCTCTGTACATCTGTAACATAACTTCCACCCCTTTGTGTTCCAGCTCTCTTGAGATAAAGGCCAACATTCCATTAGCTTTTTTGATCCGAGCGGGAACTTGAGCTGACTGTTCCCTTCCACAGTCCACTTGTAACCACCCTGTCTGATATCAGCTAATGCGAGCACAGACTGAGGAAAGCATGCCTGGGACCACCCTGCTCTCCATGGCTCGGTACCACACCGGGCAGCTCATTTGCAGTGAGAGCCACCAGAGCTCTCATATCAATTGGGGAAGATGAGGCTGCTCGTGAGCGATGTGAGGCTGATTGAACCAGTTCCTGTGTTTTTGTTCGGTCAAAGACTTCTAGCACATAAGCCCCGCTGACAAGGTACCTTAAAAGCACTCGGTTCTATGAAGGCTGTTTTAATTCAAGTGCTTCTAGATGGGGATGAAATGTAATTGCACAGTGCTGTGGATCAAATTCTAAATTAAATTTACTCAAAAGCCATTAAAAGAGAGAAATGCACATTTTACTGGGATATCATATACCCACCATCTTATTTATACATCTGAGAAAAACAACTGGTGCACCGTGGCTGCAGTGTGTACCATCCACAGGATGCACTGCAGCAACTTGCCAAGGCTTCTTCGACAGCACCTCCCAAACCCGCGACCTCTCCCACCTAGAAGGACAAGGGCAGCAGGTACATGGGAACAACACCACCTGCACGTTCCCCTCCAAGTCACACACCATCCCGACTTGGAAATATATCGCCGTTCCTTCATCATCATTGGGTCAAAATCCCTACCTAACAGCACTGTGGGAGAACCTTCACCACACGGACTGCAGCGGTTCAAGAAGGCGGCTCACCACCACCTTCTCAAGGGCAGCTAGAGATGGGCAATAAATGCCGGCCTCGCCAACGACGCCCACGTCACCAGAATTATTTTTTAAAAATTTGACTGTGGTCCTTCTCCCTGAAGATTAAAGCCTAAGTCTTCCGTAAAATCCAATGGAAGAAGGGAGCTCCGTGGACTTGTAACCACCAATATGGATTGGGATGACCCCACCATAGTTACTGAAGCTAACCTCGTTTAAATAATTGGGGTGAGCACCAGAGAACAACAGTGCTCCCACTGGAGGGTGAGAGCAAGCAGGATTTAAAGGCCTGAAGCAACTTCAAGTGGCTATAAACGCCTTGGGAGCACAGGCTACAGGCAAAAGATTGTCTGTTAGATGCACAGGAGGGCAGAAAGCCCTGAGCTTCTCACACAGAGTTGACAAAACGCCGCCAGGTGGACCAAGCAAAGGAAGTGGGGGAGGGGGGCCCGTTTGTCACAGAACGACCTCAATGGGAGCAGCGAGGCAGCAATGGAAGATGGTGGGCAGGGCAGTGCCACCTCCCGCAGCCCATGCACGGCTAGCCAGTGCTGGAATGACCAAAACCAGCCCTGGTAAGGTGAAGGGAGTTGTGCGCACAGTCCAGGAATACACTGTGTTACGCATGCAAGCCACTTAAATGACCTCTCCGCCCTCTGCATTAAAGGTCCTGAATAACTTACCACCCATTTCCCAGGGGAGGTGTGGGGTCCTTCACCTGGGAATGTTCCTTTGCTCACAGCCTTATGGCCAGTCACCCCACTGAAGGCAGGGGAGGAGGGGTCGTTTGGGCTGAGAGGAGGTTGTGGGGCCGGGAGGGGGGGAAATGGGGTCGGGGGGGGGGGTGTGCTCCAATGTTCTTGGTGCCCAAGACCCTAAAAATTCTTAACGCAGCCCTGCTTTGCCCTCCAGAGCCTCTTGGTGAAGTGAAATCGCACAGCACACGACCAAATGCTGGAGACCCTCAGGTCAATCCAGGCCCCCTGACCGGGCCGGCTGAGTGTTCACCGATAACTCCGGTGGATCAATGGACCTTGTTGTCGTGATGCGCACCGAGACACTGGCACCCTTCCCTGTCGACATGAGAGGTCAAGGGAGCACGCAGGGGCCTGGCAGGTGCCATCTTGGTCAGCGGTGGCTCTCTGGCCTCTGAGCCAGAAGGCGGTGGGTTCACGTCCTCCCTCCAGAGTCTTGGGGGGTGATTTTAAACCCCAAGAACGGGTGGGTTGGGGGCGGATGGGAGTTGAACACAGTTTTTTGGGTCGCGACCGCAACCCGGCTTTATTTCCGGGTTTAACTTCAGCGCGGAAAAGCACAGGCTTCCCACTGGGAACGCAAAGTCCAAAAACTTTGCGGTCGCAACCCAAAGAAACAACTGTTTTCAACTCCCACCCGCCCCCTAACCCACCCCCTCTTGGGGGGTTAAAATCACCCCCCTAGAGCACAAAATCCAGGCTGACACTCCAGTGTCGGGTTGCCAACTCTGACTGGATGTATTCTGGGAGGTTGACCCCCATTGGTCGCCCGACACGTCAATCATGGCGGCACTCCGCCTTCCCACATCTCCTCGTCACCTGAAAGAGCCTTTCTTCCGCCTCCGCTATTTTTATAACGAATGAACAAAAGTGACGAAAGAAAATGAGAAAATACACACAAGTCTTTTTTTTTTTTGAATGCTCCTATGATTTTCCTCCGGCATTCCAGTATCCGGGAGATCAATCTTTAATTCCGGGAGACTCCAGGACAAACCCTACTCCAGTGCAGTGGTGAGGGGGTGATGAAGCTTTCGAGTTTGTACGTCAATGAAATATATAGCTAAATGCTGCCCTCTGGTGGGAGTAAGTGGCCGACGGCCGCTCAACAGAAATACTGCACACATTCGCCATGTTGACTGACCGTAGGACTGCAGTGCCACGGCCGGTCTTAGTATCCCCGCATCAGGGGAGGGAAAGGTCAACCAGGGTTTCTGGAACGTGCGGGTGTCGGGCGAGTGCAGGACCGGGCTTGGCTGCGATTGAATTTCCTGCCAGCATTCACCATCTAGACTCACTCTTGAAGAATCTTGGAACATTCTAACACGGAGACGGGCCATTGGGCCCTTCGAGTCTGATGACTGCTGGTATTTTTCTCCACATGAGCCGGCCAGTCTAATCCCACTCTCCTGCACGCTCCCTTTCCCTTTAAGTGCTCCTCTCCCCTTTCAGAGAATTTACAGACTCCGTCTCAGCGGCGGTTTGTGACAGAGAATTCCACCGTCTGTGTAAAGTAATATTTTCTAACCTCCCTTCTATATTTTTTTGTTGTGATTAGCTTAAATTGTGTCAATCATGGCTCAGCGGTAGTACTCTCACCTCTGAGACAGAACATTGTGGGTTCAAGTCCCACACTAGGGACTTGATCGCATAATCTACACTGACACTTCAGTGCAGTACTGAGGGCGTGCTGCACTGTCAGAGGTGCTGTCTTTTGGATGAGACGTTAAACCGAGGCCCCGTCTGACCTCCCGTAAAAGATCCCACGGCCACTACTCGAAGAGCAGGGGAGTTCTCCTCGGAGTCCTGGCCAATATTTATCCCTCAACCTACATCACTAAAAAAATACAGAATATCTGGTCATTGCTGTTTGTGGGACCTTGCTGGGTGCAAATTGGCTGCGATGTTTACTACATTACAGCAGTGACTACACTTCAAAGGCACTCCATTGGTTGTGAAGTGCTTTGGTACGTCCTGAGGTCACGAAAGGCGCTATATAAATGCAAGTCTTTCTTTCTTAAATTGGTGTGTAGAACACAGGTCATTAAAGATGGCGGCACAAGTAGATTGTTTTGGGCGTTCCATTTACAGGAAGGATGTAAAAGCAGTTTATTGGGAGATAACAGGCTGTGCAGTAGGAAAGAAAGATTCAACCCAACTCTGCCTCACTGTGATTATGGAGTTAGTCCAGTTCGTCCCGGGCCCCTTCCCATGCTCCTGTGTAACTGGCTGCCAGGATTGGGCTAAAGGGACAAGCACTAACTCACCTGATGTGCTTTCCTCCTTTGGGAGGAAGAAGAAAGAAAGAACGAGCTTGCATTTATATCGCGCCTTTCACAACCTCAGAGCGTCCCAAAGCGCTCTACAGCCAATGAGGTACTTTTGAAGTATACTCACTGTTGTAATGTAGCGAACGTGACAGCCAATTTGCGCACAGCAAGATCCCACAAACAGCAATGAGGTAATGACCAGATAATCTGTTTTTAGCTTTTGGTTGAGGGATAAATATTGGCCAGGACATCAGGGAGAACTCCACTGCTCTCCTTCGAAATAGTGCCAAGGGATCATTTAGAAACGGGGTCTCAGTTTAACATCTCATCTGAAAGAAGGCACCACCGACAGTGCCGCAGTCCCTCAGTACCGCACTTGAACCCACGACTCAGAGGTGAGAGCCCTGGTCTGCACTTACCCCCTCCCCCAATGAGTCGAGCACGATCTGAACCTGATCACGTCCAGCGTTGTGAACTTGCTTGGCGAGGTGCATTGCGATTCTAACCCTGCCGCACCACCAGGTACTGTACAAAGCTGATTCCATAGAAACATAGAATCATACAAAGGTTACAGCACAGAAGGAGGCCATTCGGCCCATCAAGTCCACATCGTCTCTATGCAAGAGCAATCCAGCTGGTCCCACTCCCCCGCCCTTTACCCATAGCCCTGCAATTTTTTTACTTTCAAGTACTTATCCAGTTCCCTTTTGAAGGCCATGATTGAATCTGCCTCCACCACCCCCTTGGGCAGTGCATTCCAGATCCTAACCACTCGCTGTGTAAAAAAGTTTCTCCTCATGTCACCTTTGTTTCTTTTGCCAATCACCTTAAATCTATGTCCTGGTTCTTGACCCTTCCACCAACGGGAACAGTTTCTCTCTAAATATTCTGTCTAGACCCTTCATGATTTTGAATACATCTATCAAATCTCCTCGCAACCGTCTCTGCTCCAAGGAGAACAACCCCAGTTTCTCCAGTCTATCCATGTAACTAAAGTCCCTCATCCCTGGAATCATTCTAGTAAATCACTTCTGCACCCTCTCTAAGTCCTTCACATCTTTTCTAAAGTGCGGTGCCCAGAACTGGACACAATACTCCAGTTGTGGCCGAACCAGTGTTTTATAAAGGTTCATCATGGCTTCCTTTTGTACTCTATGCTTCTATTTATAAAGCCCAAGATCCTGTATGCTTTTTTAACCGCTTTCTCAACCTATCCTGCCACTTTCAATGATTTGTGCACATATACTGCCAGATCTCTCTGTTCCTGCACCCTTTTTAGAGTTGTGCCCTCTAGTTTATATTGCCTCTCCTCGTTCTTCCTACCGAAATGAATCACTACGCATTTTTCTGTGTTAAATTTCATCTGCCACATGTCCACCTATTCCACCAGCCTGTCTATGTCCTCTTGAATTCAGCAAAGGAGGACAAAGAGATTGATTAAGAGGGGAAAAATAGAGTATGAGAGTAAACTAGCAGGGAACATAAAAACTGACTGTAAAAGCTTCGATAAATATGTCAAGAGAAAAAGATTAGTGATGACAAATGTAGGTCCCTTACAGTCAGAAATGGGGGCAATTATAATGGGGAACAAAGAAATGCAGAACAATTAAACACATACTTTGGTTCTGTCTTCACAAAGGAGGACACAAATAACCTCCCAGAAATGTTAGGGAACCAAGGGTCTAGTGAGAGGGAGGAACTGAAGGAAACCAGTATTAGTAAAAAAAAAGTGCTAGGGAAATTAATGGGGCTAAAGGCTGACAAATCCCCAGGGCCTGATAATCTACACCCTAGAGTACTAAAGGAAGTGGCCCTGGAAATAGTGAATGCATTGGTGATCATCTCCCAAAATTCTATAGACTCTGGAACAGTTCCTACAGATTGGAGGGTGGCAAATGTAACCCCACTATTTAAAAAAAGGAGGGAGAGAAAAAACAGGGAATTACAGACCAGTTAGCCTAACTTCAGTAGTGGGGAAAATCCTAGAGTCTACTATAAAAGATGTGATAACAGAACACTTGGAAGGCATTAATGGGATTGGACAAAGTCAGCATGGGTTTATGAAAGGGAAATCATGCTTAACAAATCTACTGGAGTTTTTTGAGGATGTAACTAGTAGGATAGATAGGGGAGAACCAATGGATGTGATGTACTTGGATTTTCAGAAGGCTTTTGATAAGGTCCCACACAAGAGGTTAGTGTGCAAAATTAAAGCACGAGGGATTGGGGGGAATATACTGGCATGGATTGAAAATTGATTGACAGACAGGAATCAGAGAGTAGGAATAAACGGGTCTTTTTCCGGGTGGCAGGCAGTGACTAGTGGGGTACCGCAGGGATCAGTGCTTGGGCCCCAGCTATTCACAATATATATCAATGATTTGGATGAGGGAACTAAATGTAACATTTCCAAGTTTGCAGATGACACAAAGCTGGAGTGGAATGTGAGCTGTGAGGAGGATGCAAAGAGGCTCCAATGTGATTTAGACAAGTTGGGTGAGTGGGCAAGAACATGGCAGATGCAGTATAACGTGGATAAATGTGAGGTTATCCACTTTGGTTGTAAAAACAGAAAGGCAGATTATTATCTGAATGGTGATAGATTGGGAAAAGGGGAGGTGCAACGAGACCTGGGTGTCCTTGTACACCAGTCGCTGAAAGCGAGCATTCAGGTGCAGCAAGCAGTTAGGAAGGCGAATGGTATGTTGGCCTTCATTGCAAGAGGATTTGAGTACAGGAGCAGGGATGTCTTACTGCAGTTGTACGGGCCTTGGTGAGACCACATCTGGAGTATTGTGTGCAGTTTTGGTCTCCTTATCTGAGGAAGGATGTCCTTGCCATGGAGGGAGTGCAACGAAGGTTTACCAGACTGATTCCTGGGATGGCAGGACTGATGTATGAGGAGAGATTGGGTCGACTAGGCCTATATTCACTCAAGTTTAGAAGAATGAGAGGTGATCTTGTCGAAACATATAAAATTTTATCAGGACTAGACAGACTAGATGCAGGGAGGATGTTCCCGATGGCTGGGGAGTCCAGAACCAGGGGTCACAGTCTCAGGATACGGGGTATGTCATTTAGAACTGAGATGAGGAGAAATTTCTTCACTCAGAGGGTGGTGAACCTGTGGAATTCTCTACCACAGAAGGCAGTGGAGGCCAAGTCATTAGATGTATTCAAGAAGGAGACAGATATATTTCTTAATGCTAAAGGGATCAAGGGATATGGGGAATAAGTGGGAACAGGTTACTGAGTTAGAAGATCAGCCATGATCATATTGAACGGCGGAGCAGGCCCGAAGGGTCGAATGGCCTACTCTTGCTACTATTTTCTATGTTTCTATGTTTCTATCACTATCTTTCTCACTGTTCACTACCCTTCCAAGTTCCGTGTCATCTCCAAATTTTGAAATTGTGCCCTGTACACCCAAGTCCAAATATTAATATATATCAAGAAAAATAGTGGTGCCAACTCCGACCCCTGGGGAACACCACTGTGCATCTTCCTCCAGTCCGAAAAACAACAATTCATCAGTACTCTCTGTTTCCTGTCCCTTAGCCAATTCTGCATCCATGTTGCTACTGCCCCCTTTATTCCATGGGCCGCAATCTTGATGACAAGCTTACCATGCAGCACTTTATAAAACATCTTTTGAAAGTCCATATACAACACATAATCTGCATTGCCCTCATTTACCCTCTCTGTTACCTCATCAAAAAATTCTATCAGGTTAGTTAATCAGGTAGATTTACTTTAAAAACACCAGCTCTTGACCTCAACACAACCCGTCAATGCTCTTGGAAAGATGACATTGCTTGCAATGCTTTCTCATAGAAATCTAGGGAATGCCAGAATGACCCACCCATTTGACTGCTCAGTGAGAGCTGCAGCCAAGTCAACCTCGTTACCTTGCAAAATGCCTGGAAAATTAGATATGTTCTTGCTTCAGATCCCTGGGGCAGTTTGAAACTGGTGTGTGTTGTTTGACTTTTTGTTTATTCGATCATGAGATATGGGCGTTGCTGGCAAGGCCGGCATTTATTGCCCATCCTTAATTGCCCTCGAGTAGGGGGTGGAGAGACGCCTTCTTGAACTGCTGCAGTCCGTGTGGTGAAGGTTCTCCCACAGTGCTGTTAGGTAGGGAGTTCCAGGATTTTAACCCAGTGACGATGAAGGAACGGCGATATATTTCCAAGTCGAGATGGTGTGTGACTTGGAGGGGAACGTGCAGGTGGTGTTGTTCCCATGTGCCTGCTGCCCTTGTCCTTCTAGGTGGTAGAGGTCGCGCGTTTGGGAGGTGCCGTCGAAGAAGTCTTGGCGAGTAGCTGCAGTGCGTCCTGAAGATGGTACACACTGCAGCCACAGTGCGCCGGTGGTGAAGGGAGTGAATGTTTAGGGTGGTCGATGGGTTGTTTTGTCCTGGATGGTGTCGAGCTTCTTGAGTGTTGTTGGAGCTGCACTCATCCAGGCAAGTGGAGAGTATTCCATCACACTCCTGACTTGTGCCTTGTAGATGGTGGAAAGGCTTTGGGGAGTCAGGAGGTGAGTCACTCGCCGCAGAATACCCAGTCTCTGACCTGCTCTTGTAGCCACAGTATTTATGCGGCTGGTCCAGTTAAGTTTCTGGTCAATGGTGACCCCCAGGATGTTGATGGTGGGGGATTCGGTGATGGTAATGCCTTTGAATGTCAAGGGGAGGTGGTTGGACTCTCTCTTGTTGGAGATGGCCATTGCTTGGCACTTGTCTGGCATGAATGTTACTTGCCACTTATGAGCCCAAGCCTGGATGTTGTCCAGGTCTTGCTGCATGCAGGCTCGGACTGCTTCATTATTTGAGGGATTGCGAATGGAACTGAACACTGTGCAATCATCAGCGAACATCCCCATTTCTGCCCTTATGATGGAGGGAAGTTCATTGATGAAGCAGCTGAAGATGGCTGGGCCTAGGACACTGCCCTGAGGAACTCCTGCAGCAATGTCCTGGGACTGAGATGTTTGGCCTCCAACAACCACTACCATCTTCCTTTGCGCTAGATATGACTCCAGCCATTGGGGAGTTTTCCCATTGACTTCAATTTTACTGGGGCTCCTTGGTGCCACGCTCTGTCAGATGATTCCTTGATGTCAAGGGCAGTCACTCTCACCTCACCTCTGGAATTCAGCTCTTTTGTCCATGTTTGGACCAAGGCTATAACGAGGTTTGGAGCCGGGTGGTCCTGGCAGAACCCAAACTGAGCATCGGTGAGCAGGTTATTGGTGAGTAAGTGCCGCTTGATAGCACTGTCGATGACACCTTCCATCACTTTGCTGATGATTGAGAGTAGACTGATGGGGCGGTAATTGGCCAGATTGGATTTGTCCTGCTTTTTGTGGACAGGACATACCTGTGCAATTTTCCACATTGTCGGGTAGATGCCAGTGTTGTAGCTGTACTGGAACAGCTTGGCTAGAGGCGCAGCTAGTTCTGTAGCACAAGTCTTCAGCACTACAGCCGGGATTTTGCCGGGGCCCATAGCCTTTGTTGTATCCAGTGCACTCAGCCGTTTCTTGATATCAAGCAGAGTGAATCAAATTGGCTGAAGACTGGCTTCTGTGATGGTGGGGATATCAGGAGGAGGCTGAGATGGATCACCCACTTGGCACTTCTGGCTGAAGATGGTTGCAAACGCTTCAGCCTTGTCTTTTGCACTCACGTGCTGGGCTCTGCCATCATTGAGGATGGGGATGTTTGCAGAGCCTCCTCCTCCTGTTAGTTGTTTAATTGTCCACCACCATTCACGAGTGGATGTGGCAGGACTGCAGAACTTTGATCTGATCCATTGGTTGTGGAATCGCTTAGCTCTGTCTGTAGCATGTTCCTTCTGCTGTTTAGCATGCATGTAGTCCTGAGTTGTAGCTTCACCAGGTTGGCACCTCATTTTTAGGTACGCCTGGTGCTGCTCCTGGCATGCTCTTCTACACTCCTCATTGAACCAGGGTTGATCCCCTGGCTTGTTGGTAATGGTAGAGTGAGGAATATGCCGGGCCATGAGGTTACAGATTGTGCTGGAATACAATTCTGCTGCTGCTGATGGCCCACAGCACCTCATGGATGCCCAGTTTTGTGCTGCTAGATCTGTTCTGAATCTATCCCATTTAGCACGGTGGTAGTGCCACACAACACGTTGGATGGTGTCCTCAGTGCGAAGAGGGGACTTCGTCTCCACGAGGACTGTGCGGTGGTCACTCCTACCGATACTGTCATGGAAAGATGCAGCTGTGACAGGTAGATTGGTGAGGACGAGGTCAAGTAGGTTTTTCCCTCGTATTGGTTCGCTCACCACCTGCTGCAGGCCCAGTCTGGCAGCTATGTCCTTCAGGACTCGGCCAGCTCGGTCAGTAGTGGTGCTACCGAGCCACTCTTGGTGATGGACATTGAAGTCCCCCACCCAGAGTACATTCTGTGCCCTTGCTACCCTCAGTGCTTCCTCCAAGTGGTGCTCAACATGGAGGAGGACTGATTCATCAGCTGAGGGAGGATGGTAGGTGGTAATCAGCAGGAGGTTTCCTTGCCCATGTTTGACCTGATGCCATGAGAGTTCATGGGGTCCAGAGTCAATGTTGAGGACTCCCAGGGCCACTCCCTCCTGACTGTATATCACTGTACCGCCACCTCTGGTGGGTCCGTCCTACCGGTGGGACAGGACATACCCAGGGATGGTGATGGAAGGTTCTGGAACTTTTGCTGAAAGGTATGATTCTGTGAGTATGGCTATGTCAGGCTGTTGCTTGATTAGTCTATGGGACAGCTCTCCCAATTTTGGCACAAGTCCCCAGATATTGATGAGGAGGACTTTTCCGGGTCGACTGGGTTTGTTTGGCCTTTGTCATGTCTGATGCTGGGTGGTCCGTCCAGTTTTATTCTTTTTGTAGTGAGATTGTACAACTGAGTGGCTTGTTAGGCCATTTCAGAGGGTGATTAATAATCAACCACATTGCTGTGGGTCTGGAGTCACATGTAGGCCAGACCGGGTAAGGACGGCAGGTTTCCTTTCCTAAAGTACTTTAGTGAACCGGATGGGTTTTTACAACAATCCAGTAGTTTCATGGCCACCATTACTGATACTAGTATTTTAATTTCAGATTTTTTATTTCATTAATTGAATTTAAATTCCCCAGCTGTTGTGGTGGGATTTGAACTCATGACCCCGGGTTATTAGTTCATGGCTGCTGGATTACAAGTCCACTAACATAACCACTATGCTACCGTACCCGGTCGTTTGTCTTTCTCGACGCTGGATTCCTGCCACCAAGCCGGCCTTAAGCTGATGGCCTTGAATGAGGGAATGATGCTTTGAACATGCTCTCCCTCCACCATTGGTGTACCTTGGCTGCAACACTAACTTGCATTTATATAGCGCCTTTAACGTAGTAAAACGTCCCAAGGTACTTCACAGGAGTGTTATCAGGATGTAAAAATTGACACCGAGCCAAATAAGGAGATATTAGGACTGGTGACCAAATGCTTGATCAAAGAGATAGATTTTAAGCAGAGTCTTAAAGGAGGAGAGAGGGGTAGAGAGACAGGATAGACAGAGACATCTGGAGGATAAATTTTCAAATGCAGCTTGGGTCAAAGACATGCTGTCAGCTCCATTGATGGCCGAGTGACTGAATGTCATTCCTAGTGTATCACAAAGCTACAGAGGCTAAGGGCTCACAGGTTTGATCTCTAGCCTGCGTTTACTGATTTGGGGCAGCACTTGGCGGGTTGGGTTGGGGCTACAGTTGGCCTCAGTCCCACTTGACTAGCGAGGGAAAAATCAGCCCGGATTCCTGCTCCTGATCACTATCCAGTGACTGCGGCTGGAAATAGCCCATGTGTAGGTGTTGAGAGAGGACAGGATTGGACTGGGTTGGTCAGATAGCATGCTGACACTCACCTACTATACCCAAGTGAAGAACTTCAAGGTTACTGCTGGCACCTTTGGAACCGTACAAGCAAGAGTTGGCACCTTCCAGAGAGGAGGGGGGAAAATTGGGAATCTTGTCACTGACACTGGCCTCCAGATGTGTGCCCAACATCTGCGGCAGTGTACGGGTCATAGGTGATCGCTGACAGAGGCTACACCAGTTCTTTCCTGTTTCACCTTACTATGTTGGCCAACACCCTCATCACATTGCTTGATACGTTGCAGTATATGACAAGACTAATGGGGGGTGAAGATCCTTTTACCCAACTTAGGCCAATCCTCGAGAACCTCTACGGTATCCCTCACCTTGCTCAACACAGCAATTTCCACAAAGATCAAACAGTCCAGAGAGCTGAGGTGGTGGAATGATCTGCAAACAGTGAGTGTAACAAGGTCTGTCTGGTAGAGGGGACTAAATAATGTTGACCATGACGAGCTATTTCACCTTGTCCAGAACAGTAGAACCAGAGGACACGGCCTGCGCTTGAAGGGGAATAAATTCAAAACTAATCTGCGGAAACAATATTTCAGTGCGCGAGTGGTCGATCTATGGAACAGGCTCCCTAGGGAGATGGTGGAAGTAGTTGGTATTGATTCAAAATGCAAATTAGATTTCTTTCAGAAAATAACATTTTGGGACTTACTATATGAGCAATTTGAGACATGACCTGGGGTAAGTGTAACATGCTTGGGAGGAACAGGTGGCTTTGGACCTATGGTTCCCAAAGCTCTCCACCACCGGGGTTTTCCTCACCTCATGTCGGAGTCTGTTGTAGACTAACTGACAGAGATTGATTGCCATGATTAGTCAACAACTCCATTATTATTGTATCATGCGATTACCAGGGTAGGAGAAGGTGAACTAGATGGACCTTGGTCTTTTGTGATCTAGTAATCTTCATGTTCCTATGTCCCACATACAATGGGAGAAAAAATAAAAGGATAGAGTGAGAGAACAGTGGTGTCAGCAACCAGGACAAGCGATAGTTTGCTGCTGTGAGCAAATCAACCAGAACATGAAGGCCCCAGGGTAAAGGAGCTTCTTCACAGATACACTGGGCACCCGCTAAGCCATCAGTAGAGGTGACAGAAATATTTTTCACCCTCCTCCAAAGGAAATGTTGGATGTTGCCGACATGACGTAAAATTTATGGGCCCAGTGGTCGTATTCATCCATGGGTCATAATAGGCAAATGGTGGCACGTTGGGTAAAGGGACTCTCTTCAGGAAGGTGTGTCATGGCCCAGTGAGCCATGACTCATGTGGATGCTGGTAATGGATCGGGCTCCGGGCATTTTCAAGGTCGGGAGAGAAGGCCTGGTATCCATTGGAAGTTGTCGGGTCCTCCATGAGCTCAATGGCACTGAGGTTAGAACATTTACACTAGAGAGTGCCACTGACACGTGTGAGTGAAATGTGTCTGTTGTCAAGAACAGTCTATAACAGTCAGGAGTGTGATAGAATACTCTCCACTTGCCTTAATGGGAGCAGCTGCAATAACACTCAAGAAACTCGACACTATCCAGGACAAAGCAGTCTGCCTAAACCTTCACTCCCTCCACCACCGGCGCACAGTGGCTGCAGTGATTACCATCTACAGGATACGCTACAGCAACTCGTCAAGGCTTCTTCGACAGCACCTCCCAAACCCACGACCTCTACCACCTAGAAGGACAAGAGCAGCAGGCACATGGGAACAACACCACCTGCACGTTCCCCTCCAAGTCACACACCATCCCGACTTGGAAATATATCGCCGTTCCTTCATCGTCGCTGGGTCAAAATCCTGGAACTCCCTTCCTAACAGCACTGTGGGAGAACCTTCACCACACGGACTGCAGCGGTTCAAGAAGGCGGCTCACCACCACCTTCTCAAGGGCAATTCGGGATGGGCAATAAATGCTGGCCTTGCAAACAAAAAAAAGGGCTTGAGGGAAAATAGAGATTTTCAAACTCCAGTTGAATTATAATTCATTGTTCTGATCTATGATTTCAAATCAACTGTTAGCAGGATAGCCTCTCCAATGATAGCTTCTTCCCATCAGTGCTGCAACAAGGGTCATAGGGAACCTTGGCAGCAGGAGCCAATTGCCTGCTCAAAACAAACGGATTACATCAGCGTGCCCCATTACCCAAGGCCAAAACCCAGTGCAGCACTGAGGGTCTAAGAGCCCATGAGCCAAGCTATATAGTTTTATCTCAAAAACCTAGTAAATGTGAACTTTCCCTTCCAAGGAGGGGTCGATCTAGCTGCTTGCCTCTTTTTTGAGCCCTCGTGCGTGCCCGGATGACCTTAAGACTAGAACACATATCCGCCCAGTTGCTCAAAGCTTTCTATGCATGGTGGGCACTGCAGGGCATGGTCTGTTTCATAAACAATCAGAACTAAACTATTGTTTAATTTAATACATGCATTTTTAGTTGGTGGGCACTTGTCCTTCCAGTTATGCCCTCCCAGGGATGTGGGTTGAGTGCTTGAAATTGGCCCACTTAGCACCCATCTTTCAGGCACTACTCAGCCTCCTAGGGCCCTAAGATAATGGGCAGCAAGCACGCACACCCTTCCATCTGGGTATGAACCACCCGCCATATTGGGTAAGGACAAACGAAGAGGCGTCCTTTACCCACACCTGAAGCAGGTATTAGGTCCCTTATTTACATATGCAAAAGGCCTAACGCCTGCGCCAGGTCCCCGCTGGAAGATTGGTTTGCCCCCCACCATCGCCGGCTACACTCCGTGAAATTAGATCTCGGGATCGCCTGGAAATAAGAGGTAAGTTACTTACCTGTAGAGCACCATCTCGATCGCTGCTGCTCCCTCTAACCGCCTGGCCCCGAGATCCCCGACCTCCAGGCCCTGGCCCCAGACTTCAAAGCATCCCCCCACCCCCCCCCGTCGACCTTCCACCCCCAGCCCTGACCTTCAGGCTCCCCAACCCTCAATCCCCCCCAACAATTGTCCACCCCTCCAAGGCCTGTGATACATGCCCTCCACCTCCCCCCTCCCCCGCCGAGGTCAGCCCCACTTACCTGAAACCCTCGATTCCCACTAGCAACAGCCCGATCTTCTTTCAGTCTTCCCAGAGAGCTCCTCCCGCAACACTGGCCCCACTGTAATAAGGTCCAAGGACCAATATCCGGGGCCCCTCGGACCTCTCCGTTCTGGTGCCGGGTATTGACCCTGCATGGCGGGTTGGGGCACCCCTGAATCTCTAGGCCATCTTGTTCTGCTGGAATTGGGCTTGTGCCTAGTGTCCCAGTCAAAACACAGCCTTCCAAGCAGGGCTGGTACAGCCGAGAATGGGAACTCCCTAAATCATGAACCAGACTCCAGGGCTTTGTGCAACAAGTGGAGTTAAACTTACAGATATTCAACCTGTCAGAAATCTCCATTTAATAGCGGATGGAGATTCCTCATCAGATGCAGAAATAATCAGTTTGATTTATGGGAGAAAAAATTATTGATGTCAATCGTGGTGTTTAAAATGATAAAGAGGCTCAATAGGGTCGATATAGAGGAACTATTTCCTCTGGTGGAGAAATCCAGATCAAAGGGACATACTCTGAAAATTAGAGCCAGGCCATTCAGAAGCAAAAATCAGGAAGTACTTCTTCACACAAAGGGTATTGGAAATCTGGAACTCTCTCCCTCAGAAGACTGTGGGTGTTGGGCCAATTGGCACTTTCAGATCTGAGATCAATAGATTTTGGTTGGGTATCAAGGGATTCCACACATTGCCCGTCACGGTTAAAGTCACCACTGCCCTCAATTTCTTCGCCTCCGGATCTTTCCAGGGCGCCATTGGCGACATCTCCAGGGTTCCTCAGTCGTCTGCATTCAAGTGTATACAACTGGTCACGGATGGCTTGTTTTCCAGGGCATCTGACAACGTCAACTTTCCAGCGACGACATCGGCCAGACTGAGAGGGCAGTGGGTCCACTCTCTGGCTGGCTTCCCACGGTTGCAGGGTGCAATTGGTTGCACACACGTAGTGATCCGAGGATCTGCACAGTGATATCCCTTTTGATTCATCAATCAAAAGGGATATCACTGCATCAATGCACAGCTGGTTTGCGACCACCAGAGGAGGTTTCTGCAGGTGTGTGCCAGGTTCCCTGGCAGCTGCCATGATTCATTCATTTTGCGTGAGTCCAACATCCCAGACCTCTCCCACACGGAAAACAGACTTAAGGGCTGGTTCCTTGGAGCTGCTAGACGTGGCTCATGACACTTGTGAGAAACCCCACCAGCGAGGCACAGCAACGGTACAACCAGAGCCACATCTCCACCAGGTCTGTCAATGAACAAGCCATAGGAATGCTGAAAATGAAGATGAGAATCCATCACCAGAGCAGCGGTGTGCATTGCTGTCTGTGATGCTGGGGATTCCCTCATCTCTGACAGCTTCTCATAATGAGACCCGCAAACCGAAGACTTTGACCTACTTGGAACAAACGCCCCACCACCCCTCCTTCAACCCCTCCCACCCCCACTCCTTCAACTCCCCCCACCCCCACCACCCATCCTTCAACCCCTCCCACCCCCACCCCAACCCCTCCTTCAACCGCCGCCCCCCCCACCCCAACCCAACCCAACCCAACCCCTCCTTCAACCACGCATACACCCATTGTACACCCACCCAAATGGGTGGCATCATGTCTTGGCGTTCATGATGAAGCACGTGAAAGGGCGAATTCACAAAAGGGACTCAAGAATGGCCACGACATGGCAGTGGTGGTGATAATTATGAAATTTAATGTGCCATATCATAAAAAATATATAAATTAACAACATGACAGTTCGTCAAACACCCTGTGCATACCCTTGGTAAATTATAATTGCTTCGCCTTCCTCTTCCTACCACTCCTACATGGTGCACCCCCTGTGGCTTCAGCAGAGGTCGTGGCAGGTTGCTCGGGTCCCTGCCCTGACTGCTGAGAGGCTCTGGGCCGACGCCTTCTGGGTTTTGGAGCCCGTGAGGGCCCCACCAAAGACTGCTCCATCTGCACCTGTGCAGGGGCAGACTGGGCCATTGGGAGAGGAGGCAGCATTGTGGGTACTGGTTATGGGGAGGGGAAAGGGTGAGGTGGGAGCGCTTTGAGTGGAGTCCCCATTTCCATGTTCTCTTTCACCATCATCCCTCTCCCGGACCGGTGTAACGTCACTCCCTCCACTCTGGTGGACAGCAAGCTGGTAAGCAGATGTGCCCCGTTGTAAGGCCACGGTTAAAGCATCTGGTCTACCTGTTTAAAGCGGCAGACATGTTGGCATCTAGAGTCTGCACGACTGTTGTCATGGCCTGAACGGACTCATTAGAGAGCCGTGCTTGAAGCTCAATGGAGGTCAGCACTCTCTCCATCTCTGATGGATAGGCATGAAACGGTGAGACTTATCTCCGTGGCCTCCTCCTCTGCATCTGTCAGCTGGACTAATTGTACTGGTCCACCTCCTGTCCTCCTCCTCTCCCTTGCGTTTTGAGTTCTCGTCTCCTACAAGGGGAGAAAGAACAGACCGGTGAGTGACCGAAGGTGATGTGTTCACCCAATAGTTGCAGTGCTTTGGGTGAGAGTGACTATCAGACAGGACTTGGGGTGGGTGGCAGTGGTGGGTGCACAAATGGGGAGGTGAGAAAGTGCAAAGAAAGTGAAAGATGGTTGATGCTGGAACTTAAGTGGGTGTGAGGAGAGATGTGATGGAGGAGGCTTGGCAAGACAGAGTGAGGGGGATGGGGGCTGCATTTCACATGTGGTAGGTCCATGAGCAACTGTACTCACTTTTCCTGACCTGGTTAGGTCATTAACACACTTCCTGCACTGCAGCCAAGACCCGGGCACCATGCTCCTGCCTCCTCCAGCCACGCCTTCTTGGTGGCAGAACAGGGCTTCTTCCTCCCATCACTGGGATAAAATACCTCCCTCCTGGCTCTCACTGCACCCAGCAGTACTTCCAGTGCAGCATCAGTAAACCTGGGTGCAGCCTTTGCTCTCCTGGAATCCATTTGTCCCTTCTCCTTCAAAATCCAGTGTGGGACTGGCCCTTTAAATAGTGGGCTTTAAATCGCATCATTCAGGTGCGCAGGAGTCCCGCCGTGCAGCTTGGAGACGCAAAGCCCGGAAGCAAAGGTAACTGCAATCGAGTAGCAATTGCAGATTAAACGCGCTCACTTTGCCTCCGAGTTGCTCATGCGCAAATCCACCCACCTGCTGACTTCCTGCCGCCATGCTAAAATCTTGCCAAAGTCCCGTTCACCCATCACCCCTGTGCTCGCTGACCTACATCGGCTCCCGGTCCAGGAACGCCTCGATTTTAAAATTCTCAACTTTGAGTTCAAATCCCTCCATGGCCTCGCCCCTCCCTACCTCTGTAACCTCCTCCAGCCCTACAACCCTCAGAGATCTCTGCGGTCCTCCAATTCTTGCCTCTTGAGTATCCACGATTTTAATCGCTCTACCATTGGAGGCCGAGTCTTCAGCTGCCTTGGGCCTAAGCTCTGGAATTCCCTCCCTAAACCTTTCTGCCTCTCTCTCCTCCATTAAGACTCTCCTTAAAACCTACCTCTTTGACTAAGCTTTTGCTCACCTGTCCTAATATCTCCTTATGTGGCTCGGTGTCAAACATTGTCTGATAATCACTCCTGTGAAGCACCTTGGAACGTTTTACTATGTTAAAGGCGCTATATAAATGCAAATTGTTGTTGTTACAACAGTGACTACACGTCAAAAGTACTTCATTGGCTGTAATGCGCATTGGGACGTCTGAGGTTGTGAAAGGCGCTATATAAATGCAAGTTATTTCTTTTTTAATATCATAGAATCATACAGCACAGAAGGAGGCCATTCAGCCCATTATGCCTGTGCTGGGTCTTTGAAACAGCTGTCCAATTAGTCCATCCCCCTGTTTTTTTCCCCACGTAGCCCTGCAAAGTTTTCCTTTTCAAGTATATGTCAAATTTCCTTTCGAAAGGTTGGATTGAATCTGTTTGACCGCCCTTTCAGGCAGAGTATTCAGATCATAACAACTCATAGCGTCAAAAACATTCTCTTCATACCCCTCGGGCACGCTTTAATCCCGCAACGGCCCTCGTCGAACCCCTGCAACAGGGCACATTTAACTCCTGCAACGGCACGCGCTAATCCCGCAACGGCACGCGCTAATCCCGCAACGGCCCGCTTTGCCCTTGTGCAACGGCCCGCTTTGACCTCCTGTAACAGCAAGCATTGAAGTCCTACAACAGACAGATGGAACCACTGCAACCGGGTATGTTTAGCCCATGGAACAGTGTGCATTTAACTCCTGCAATAACACACATTTAACCCCTGCAACAGGGTGCATTCAATCCCTGCAACAGGGCGCCTTTAGCTCCTGCTATAGCACAAATGGAACCCCTGAATTAGCACACACTGAACCCCTGCAACAAGACGGATTTAATTCCACTGACGGCACGCATTGAACGGGCGCGACGGCGAGCATTCAACGGGCGCGACGGCGAGCATTCAACGGGCGCGACGGCGAGCATTCAACGGGCGCGACGGCGAGCATTCAACGGGCGCGACGGCGAGCATTCAACGGGCGCGACGGCGAGCATTCAACGGGCGCGACGGCGAGCATTCAACGGGCGCGACGGCGAGCATTCAACGGGCGCGACGGCGAGCATTCAACGGGCGCGACGGCGAGCATTCAACGGGCGCGACGGCGAGCATTCAACGGGCGCGACGGCGAGCATTCAACGGGCGCGACGGCGAGCATTCAACGGGCGCGACGGCGAGCATTCAACGGGCGCGACGGCGAGCATTCAACGGGCGCGACGGCGAGCATTCAACGGGCGCGACGGCGAGCATTCAACGGGCGCGACGGCGAGCATTCAACGGGCGCGACGGCGAGCATTCAACGGGCGCGACGGCGAGCATTCAACGGGCGCGACGGCGAGCATTCAACGGGCGCGACGGCGAGCATTCAACGGGCGCGACGGCGAGCATTCAACGGGCGCGACGGCGAGCATTCAACGGGCGCGACGGCGAGCATTCAACGGGCGCGACGGCGAGCATTCAACGGGCGCGACGGCGAGCATTCAACGGGCGCGACGGCGAGCATTCAACGGGCGCGACGGCGAGCATTCAACGGGCGCGACGGCGAGCATTCAACGGGCGCGACGGCGAGCATTCAACGGGCGCGACGGCGAGCATTCAACGGGCGCGACGGCGAGCATTCAACGGGCGCGACGGCGAGCATTCAACGGGCGCGACGGCGAGCATTGAACCCTGCAACATGGCACATTCAACTCCTGCAATAGCACAAATGGAACCCCTGCAACTGGGCGCTTTTAACTCTTGCAATAGCACACTTTGAACTCATGCTGAATCCCAGCAACAGCAGTTTTAAATCCTGCAGCCACACATTTAAATCCTATAACAGCACATTTTAATGGAATTAATTGCCTGAGATAAGCTTCAGGATATTTTTGAGAGAGGCAATAAAGTGCTTGATAAATACAAGTTTTCTCCTTTGCTCATACCCTGCTCTAAATCTGTTACTGTTTGTCTGGTAATGGGGCATTTACACCCATTAGCAATTGATCAAGAAACTCGTTAGCCCTTATTTCCAGAATAACAACTTGAATTTACACAGTGCCCTTAAAGTGGAGAAATGTCCCAATGTGCTTCATTGGGCATCGAGCCAAGGAGGGAGATAATAGGAGGGGGTGACCAAAAAGCTGGGTTTTAAAGGAGGAAAGGGAGATGGAGAGGTTTGTGGAGGGAATTCAAGAGTGTGCAGCCGAGACAGCTGAAGGCACAAGAAGCATTCAGAGGAACAGAGAGTTTGGGGAGGGGTTTGTAGGGCTGGAGAAGGTTACAGAGATAGGATGGTCCTGCAGCATAACTGGTTGAAGTCTATACTGCAGATTCCAATTCTGACAAAAGGTCTTCAACCTGAACCATTAACTCGGTTTCTTTCTCCGCAGATGCTGCCTCACCTTGCTGAGCTTCTCCAGCGTTTCCTGTTTTCACTGCAGATAACTGACCTGTCATAACCAGGACTTTGCTATGCTGGCTGGGTGCTTCTTGACACTAAACCTGACTTACTGATCAATGATAGATTGCGAATGTTCGAGTACCAAACTCTGGCATCACTGCCACTCTGCTTATATTACACTGCGAGCTATAGAGGGACAGCCTCTGCTGATAATTAGGGAGAATCTTTTCAAATTGAAAATACAGCTGATGTTCAAACTGGATTCCCTTTAGCCCCTCATTCTGGTGTTACCCTTTCCCATCTCCAAATAACACATAATTTCCCTGTTGAATTTAAGGATTAGTCAATTAACTAATCAGAGACAAACTGCTGTGGCCATTTAACACATCAGCTGACCATTAGATTTTGCATATAAGAGTGATGACTTCAGCTCATTTGGGTTTGGAGTTATTCCTCATTCAATTTATCCATTAATAACAAGTTTAAGGCTGGTAAAAGATGGCGTTACACTATTGGGACAACTTGGCTAACAACTACCTTTGGGGTAAGTTTTGCTTGAAGGTAAATGAATTGATTTAAAAACTGAACCAGACAAGTAGTAAGCTGTGGTGAAGAATTCAAAAACCACTGAGCACAAGTTAAAAATTAAAGTTGGGAGTGAGAAGGGAAGGCAAGGAGAACATTTTCAACCAAAAGTCCCTTTTACCTTTGTGTTCAAGTTCTCAGACTGTGGTACTCAGATGGGCTTGGACAACCCTCGTGTCTGTCCCTGAGCTCAAAAACATCTTTCAGTTCTCGTGCTCTTGGCCTGATGGGAGTCTGGCCCGTGTGCGTCTGTCCTAAAACGTGATGCATCCCTCTACACCTGGGCTTCTATTCAAGGGGCAGCTGCTTGGTGCGGCCGGCGGGGCAGGGTGGGGCTCCTGCAGCCGGTCTAGGAACAGGAGTAGGCCACTCAGCCCCTCGAGCCTGCTCTGCCATTCAATTAAATCTTGGCTGATCTGTGTCTTAACTTCATCTAGCCTTGGTTCTGTAACCCTTAATACCCTTGCCAAACAAAAATCTATCGCTCAGTTTTGAAATTTTCAATTCACCCCCGAGAGAGAGAGAGAGACACAGATAGACACTTCCTGACATCACCTCTGAAGGGCCTAGTTCTAATTTTAAAGTTATGCCCTCTTGTTATTGACTTCCCCCACCAGGGGAAATACTTTCTCTTTCTCTCCACTCTAACAAATCCTTTAAACAGTTTAAATACCTCAATTCAATCACACCTTAATGTTCTACATTCAAGGGACTATAAGCCTAGTTTATGCAACCTGGCCTTATAATTTAACCCTTTTAGCCCCAGTATCATTCTGGTGAATCTATGCTTCACCCCCTCCGAGGCCTGAGGTGCGGTGCCCAGAACTGAATGCAGTACTCCATATGGGATCTGTACAGCTGTAACACAACTTCCAATCAGAGCCCTGTACAGCTGTAACACAACTTCCAGCTCTCTTGAGATAAAGGCCAACATTCCATTAGCCTTTTAAATTATTTTTTGTACCTGTCCACTACCTTTTAGTGATTTCTGTACTTGGACCCCTAAATCTCTCTGTTCCTCCACAGCTCCTAACTTCTCACCATTTAGAAAATACTCTGATCTACCTTTCTTAGGTCCAAAGTGGATGAGTTCTCATTTCCCCACATTGAACTCCATCTGCCACAGTTTTGCCCACTCACTTAATCTATCAATGTCCCTTTGCAACTTTCTGCTCCCATCTAACTATTTACTGTGCCACCTAACTTAGTGTCGTCAGCAAACTTGGATATACGGCTCTCTATTCCTTCATCTAAGTCATCTATAAATATAGTGAAAAGCTGAGGCTCTGGGGACACCACGAATCACATCCTACCAATTGGACCTACCCATTATCCCTACTCTCTGTCTCCTACCACCTAACCAATTCCCTAAGCATTTATTTTGCTAACAGTCTCTTGTGTGGAACCTTAGCCAATGCCTTCTGGAAGTCCATATAAAAAACATCCACTGACACTCCCTTATCGAGCACATTAGTTATCACCTCAAAAAATTCAACTAGGTTTGTTAGACGTGACTTACCCTTTACAAATCCATGCTGGCTCTCTCGGGGCAGTTCATGTTTGTCCAAATGCTCAGTTCTGCCATGCTGTGTTACCTGCAATGCTGTTTAGGGTTTTCACTGCATGATCCCCAATGGCAATCCACAAATCTCATCAGGGATTCTGTGCCTAACACAAATTTCACATTAATTCATGCAGGTTTAGTAAACCTGCCATTTCATGGAAAGATTAAGGGTGTGGGAGTGACTCCGAGCCCTAGTGGGCTGTGTGTAGAAGTGGACAGGATTGATGTGGGGGGTGGGGGTCCCTGGTGGGATGTGTGTAGAGGTGGGACAGGCCTGACTGGGGGGAGTTCCTGATGGGATGTGTGGAACAGGACTGACTGGGGTGTCCCTGGTGGGATGTGTGGAACAGGACTGATTTGGGGAGGGTCCCTGGTGGGATGTGTGGAACAGGACTGACTGGGGTGTCCCTGGTGGGATGTGTGGAACAGGACTGATTTGGGGAGGGTCCCTGGTGGGATGTGTGGAACAGGACTGACTGGGGTGTCCCTGGTGGGATGTGTGGAACAGGACTGATTTGGGGAGGGTCCCTGGTGGGATGTGTGGAACAGGACTGATTTGGGGAGGGTCCCTGATGGGATGTGTGGAACAGGACTGATTTGGGGAGGGTCCCTGATGGGATGTGTGGAACAGGACTGATTTGGGGAGGGTCCCTGATGGGATGTGTGGAACAGGACTGATTTGGGGAGGGTCCCTGGTGGGATGTGTGGAACAGGACTGATTTGGGGAGGGTCCCTGATGGGATGTGTGGAACAGGACTGATTTGGGGAGGGTCCCTGATGGGATGTGTGGAACAGGACTGACTCCAAGATGGGCAGCTGGTCAAAGTGTGTCTACCGCCATTTCTAGGTCCCTGGAAGTGAACATACTGTAATCAACAAAAATTGTAAAACGGGCCTCCACTGTGTGCTCCTGAGTTAGTGACAGGGAGCCCCAGCCTTTGGCTGTGCAGATCAGGAAATCATGGTGAGCAAGGCTTTGTTTGTGGATAATGCAATTGGTACATGCACAAGCAAGAATTCAGTGTCCCCATAAACCTGGTGGTAATGTAGCCAACATTACAATGGTGACTACACTTCAAAAATACTTCATTGCCTTGGAACAGTCTGAGGTCATGAAAGGCGCTATGTAAATACAAGTTTATTTGTTCTCTTTTATGCACTGGAGTGAAAAAAGCACAAAGCAGCAGTAGGATGTAGGTGCCTGCTATCAGCTGGCTCCTGTGCATTGACTCCAGCCTCTTAAAAAATCTGAATTGGAAGTTCCAGGATATATTTTTAATATCCCTAGATTTCTCCCCAATCTTTACCCATCGCCATGGTAACCTCTCGGCCATTAACAACTAACATGGACTGTGAGTGTCTCCAAGTGTTTTGTGAACCAATACCTGGTCATAAGCCCAGCACAGCCTTCATCCCTCTAACAGTGAAATACACTCTGTGCAGGCTGTAATCGAGCACGTGCAGACAAAGTTGTATTCCAACAAGTGATCGTACGACTAAGATTAGAAATAATTAGCAAGCATCGCCATGGGAAATCGGTGACATAAATTGCAACTCATGTGTACGAGCAAGCAATGCCTCTCAAACAAATTCACTTCATAGGAACTATGTGCAAATATATTTGCAAACTAATATCATTGTGCATTAATGCAAACCAGTAATGCATTGGAAAAACAACCCCTGAATTGCACTCCCAGTCACTAATAATAAATTAACCTACAAAAATATTTCAAATTTGAAATATTTGGTAACATTTTTATTAGGCAAGGGATATGGAGCTATGGCCTTTAGATGGAGTTAAGGTTCTGATCAGCCATGATCTGATTGAATGAATGCACACTTACTGCCAGTCCTGGTCTCACTCAACATCCTCACAAGCTGACTTTCCAGCACGATTCATTGGACAGCAAGGTTAACATCCCCTGCCCCCTAACTTTGGGCACTGAGGTAAAATGCACAGCCTCTATTGCCTGGCTGAGCCAGTAAGGGATCACAATTGGTGGATAAGGTACAGATCAGCCACAATCCAATTGAATGGTAGAACAGGCTTGAGGGGCTGAATGGCCTCCTCTGGTTCCTACGCAGCAAACGAGGGGGGAAAGTGGAGGAGATTTAGTACTGTGAGTTAGTGGAGTTACAGTTGGGGAAAATGTGTCTGTTTCTGGGCCGAGCTCAATAATAAACAGAAAATGCTGGAAAACAAGGTCAGGCAGCAGACAGAGACAATGTTTCAGGTCAATGACCTTTCATCGGAACTGGAAGATGTTGAAGATTAACAGTTTTAAGCAAATACAGAGCCAACAAAAAGGGGAATGAACAGATAAAGCCTCATCAAAAGGAAAATACTGTGGATGCTGGAAATCTGAAATAAAAACAGAAAATGCTGGAAATACTCAGCAAGTCAGGCAGCATCTGTGGAGAAAGAAACAGACTTAACGTTTCAGCTCGATGACCTTTCATCAGAACTGGAAGATGTTAAAGATTTAAGTTTTTAAGCAAATACAGAATCAGGGAAAGGGAATGGGGGGAGGAAAGAACCAAAGGGAAGGTCTGCGATAGGGTAGAGGGCAGGAGTGATTAAATGACAAAAGGGAAGATGGTTCAAGGCAAGGAGGATGCGAATGGGACAGGTAAAGAAACAAAAGATGGGTCGAGAGTAGGTGCAAATGGCAACTGAAGAACCATTACCAGCACCTGCTGACCGGGAAAATGGGAGCAGTGGGTATGAAGTTATTGAAATCAGTGTTGAGTCCGGAAGGTTGTAAAGTGCCTAAACGAAAGATGAGGTGCTGTTCCTCAAGCTTACGTTGAGCTTCACTGGAATAGTGTAAGAGGCCGAGCTCAGAGTGGGAGCGGGACGGGGAATTAAAATGGCAAGTGACCGGCAGGTCAGGGGCACGCTTGTGGACAGAGTGGAGGTGTTCAGCAAAGTGATCACCCAGTCTGCGTTTGGCCTCCCCAGTGTAGAGGAGATCACATTGTGAGCAGTGGATACAGTTTACTAAAATGAAAGTACAAATAAATAGCTGTTTCACCTGGAAGGAGTGTTTGGGGCCTGGAAGATAGAAAAGGAGGAGGTGAAAGGGCAGGTGTTGCATCTCCTGTGCTCACATGGGAAGGTGTCGTGGGGAGGAGAGCGGGTGTTGGGAGTGATGGAAGAGTGGACCAGGGAGTCTCAGAGGGAACGGTCCCTTCGGAATGCTGAAAGGGGAGGGGAGGGGAGGGGATGATGTGTTTGGTGGTGGGATCGCACTGGAGGTGGCAGAAATTGCGGAGGATGATATGTTGAATGTGGAGGCTGGTGGGGTGGAAGGTGAGGACAAGGGGAGCCTTATCATGGTTCTGGGAGGAAGGGGAAGGGGTGAGGGTAGAAGTGCAGGAAAGGCCTCAGCTTCATCCCCTCACACCCCCCTCCCCCCCCCCCCCAACCTCAGTGAGGTCGAGGGCCCTGTCAACTACAGTGGAGGGGAATCCTCAGTTGAGGAAAAAGGAAGACATACCGGAAGGACTAGTGTGCAAGGTGGTATCATCAGAACAGATGAGACGGAGAAACTGGGAGAAGGGAATAGAGTCCTTGCAGGAAGTAGGGTGGGAGGAAGTGTAATCAAGGTAGCTGTGGGAGTCGGTGGGCTTATAATAGATACTGGTTGACAGCCTATCCCCAGAAATGGAGATAGAGAAGTCGAGGAAGGGAGGTGAAGAGTCAGAGATGGACCATATGAAGACAAGGGCAGGGTGGAAATTGGAAACCAAGTTGATTAAATTTTCCAGTTTGGGGTGAGGGCAGGAAATGGCACCGACAGTCATCAATTTACTGGAAAAAGAGGTGAGGGAGGGGACCTGAGTGGGACTGGAACAAAGCATGTTCCACGTATCCCACAAAAAAGCAGGAACAGCTGGGACCCATATGGGTTCCCATAGCGACACCTTTTATATGGAGGGAGTGAGTGAAGTCAAAGGAGAAGTTGTTCAACATAAGAACAAGTTCAGTCGCAGGCCGTTCTGGTGGGGATGGAGGTGTAGACGGACTTTTCATGGTGAAAAGGAGATGCATAGGGCCGGGAAACTGGAAATTGTTAAAGTGGTGGAGGGCATCGGAAAAGTTGCGGATGTAGGTCGGAAGAGACTGGACAAGGTGAGAAAAAATAGTTGAGATAGGAGGAAATAAGTCCCGTGGGGCAAGGACAGGCTGAAACGATGGGTCTCCCAGTGCAGTCCTGTTTGTGGATCTTGGGAAGGAGGTAGAAGTGGGCTGTGCGAGGTTCGGGGACAATGAGGATGGAGGCCTTGGCGGTGGGGTGGGGTGGGGGGGGGGGGGGGAGATCTCCAGAGGAAACTATGGCTTGATGTTCGGCGGTGGGGTCATGGTCTGGGCGAGGTAGGAGGAGGTTTCGGAGAGTTGGTGTTCAGCCTCCGCAAGGTAGAGGTCTGTTCACCGCATAGCAACAGTGCCGTCCTTGTCAGCAGGTTTAATGACTATGTCAGGGTTGGACCTGAGGGAACGGAGTGCTGCGAGTTCAGAGGGAGGGAGGTTCGAGTGAGTGAGGGAGCAGAGAAATTGAGACGGCCGATGTCACGCCGGCAGTTCGCAATGAAAAGATCGAGAGAGGGTAAGAGGCCAGAGGGAGGGGGTCCAGGTGGAACGAGAATTCTGAAGATGGGAGAAAGGGTCCGCTCTGCAGAGGTGGGGTGGGGTTGCGGAAAGACTCCTGGCCAAAGAAGTGGACGCAAAGGCAACAGAAGAAGAGCTCAGCATCATGTCAAGCTCGATTCATTGAGGCGAGGGGATGAAACTGAGGCCTTTGCTGAGCACTGATCGTTCGGGGTCAGAGGGGATAGTGAAAACATGACAAAAGGTGAGATTGGGGGGAGGGGATGGGGTCAGAGGAAAGTGAAGGGGAAGAAGGATCGGGAGGGGCGTTGATATCAGAGTTGTTGAAGCTCGCGGTCCCCGACACCTGAAAGGAAGAAAAAAAGTTTTTTATCGAAGTTCCGGATGAGGCGAAGGATGAAATGGACCAGGATAATTCTGAGCTAGTGAGTCGGTGCTGCTGGATGGCATTGAGCGTGGATCTCAGGAAGCGGCGAGAGCAGTGGTTTGAGGAACACTGTATATCAGGGAGATACCTGTAATCACTGGTGGATCCGAAACATGAAGGGTGGAATTTAAGTTGGAAAGCACGTGGAATATGTCTGAGCTGGAGATGTGACTGTGAAAGCGAGTTTTAGTAGATACCTGATCAAACACGAGAAGGGAAACAGAAAGCAATGAAGGTGAACAAGGTAAGAGACAAATAGAAATCCTGTCTGAGAGAAGAGCAGAACTTCTTCAAGGTGGGCATTGCTGGAAGAGAAGTGGCCGTGAACATAAGAACATAAGAAATAGGAGCAGGAGTAGGCCAATCGGCCCCTCGAGCCTGCTCCGCCATTCAATAAGATCATGGCTGATCTGGTCCTAACCTCAAATCTAAAATCATGTCCAATTTCCTGCCCGCTCTCCGTACAATTAAACACTAATCAAAAGCAAAATACTGCGTGGTCCATATCGGTACCAACGACATAGGTAGAAACAGAGATGAGGTCCTGCAGGCAGATTTTAAGGAGTTAGGAAAGAGATTTACAAGCAGGACCTCAAAAGTAGTAATCTCAGGATTACTCCCAGTGCCACATGCTATCCAGTATACAAATAGGAGGATAGAGCAGATGAATGCATGGCTGGAGAGATGGTGCAGGAGGGAGGGCTTTAGATTCCTGGGGCATTGGGACCAGTTCTGGGGGAGGTGGGACCTGTACAGGCCGGACGGGTTGCACCTCAACAGGGCCGGGACCAATGTCCTCGCTGGGAGGTTCACTAGTGCTGTGAGGGGGGTTTAAACTAATTTGGCAGGGGGATGGGCACCGGGATGCAGCATTGGAAAGGAGAAAGAAGGAGCACGAAGGACTGGGAGAGACTGATCGCACTAGAATAAGAAATAGTACAGTATTAGGTGGGATCAGACTGAGCGAATACAAGAAGGTCTAAGGTAGGTTTGCAGTGCGTGTGTGTAAACGCACAAATGGTAAACAAGGTTGGTGAGCTGCAGGCGCAAATAGTCACATGGAATACGATGTCGTGGCGATAACGGAGACCTGGCTCAAAAAAGGGCAGGATTGGGTACTAAATATTCCCGGATACAAGGTGCTCAGGAAAGATAGGGAAGGGAAGAAAGGAATGGGTGGGGGGGTGGCAGTATTGATTAAGGAGAATATTGCAGTATTAGAGAGAGAGGATGTCCTGGAGGGGTCAAGGACAGAATCTATTTGGTTAGAGTTAAGAAATAAAAGGTGCCATTACACTACTGGGTGTATTCTATAGGCCACCAACTAGTGAAGGAGAGAGAGGAGCAAATTTGCAATGAAATTAGAGAGGTGCAAAAGCCATCGAGTAGTGATACTGGAGGATTTAAACTACCCTAATATAGACTGGGATAACAATAATATAAGGGGCAAAGAGGGGGAGGGATTTCTGAAGTGTGTTCAGGAGAACTTTTTTGACCAGTGTTTCCAGCCCAACGAGGAAGGAGACATTGCTGGATCTGGTTCTGGGGAATGAGGTGGGGCCAAGTGGAGCAAGTGTCAGTGGGGGAACAGCGATCATGGTATCATATGGTTTAGAAAAGCTATGGAAAAGGGCCTGGACCACTCTAAAGTAAAAATACTCCATTCAAGGAGGCCAATTTCAATGGGATGAGAACAGATCTGGCCTGGGTAAATTGGAATCAAAGATTGGCAGGCAAAACTGTAATTGAACAGTGGGCGGCCTTTAAAGAGGAGATGGTTCAGGTACAGTCTAGGTACATTCCCACGAGGGAGAAAGGCAAGGCAACTAAAGCCAGAGCTCTCTGGATGACAAAAGAGATAGATGAAGCAGAAAAAAGGGGCATATGACAGATGTCAGGTTGATAACACAAGTGAGAACCAGGCTAAATATAGAAAGTTCAGAGGGGAAGTGAAAAAGGAAATAAGAGGGGCAAAGAGAGAGTATGAGAATAGACTGGTGGCCAACATTAAAGGGAATCCAAAAGTCTTCTAAAGGCATGTAAACGGGTAGTAAGAGGAGGGGTGGTGTCCATTATGGACTAAAAAGGAGGTCTACTCATTGAGGCAGAGGGCATGGCTGAGGAAACATACAAAATTCTGACAGGGCTAGACAGACTGGATGCAGGGAGGATGTTTCCCCTGGCTGGGGGTGGGGGGAAGGCGTCCAGAACGAGGGGGTCACAGTCTCAGGATACGGGGTAGGACATTTAGGACTGAGATGAGGAGAAATTTCTTCACTCAGAAGGTGGTGAACCTGTGGAATTCTCTACCACAGAAGGCTGTGGAGACCAAGTCACTGAATATATTTAAGAAAGAGCTAGATAGATTTTTAGATACAAAAGGCATCAAGGGGTATGGGGAGAGAGCGGGAATATGGTATTGAGATAGAGGATCAGCCATGATCACATTGAATGGCGGAGCAGGCTCGAAGGGCCGAATGGCCTACTCCTGCTCCTATTTTCTCTGTACTAAATGAGTACTTTGCATCTGTCTTTACCAAGGAAGAAGATGCTGCCAGAGTCTCAGTAAAGGAAGATATAGCTGAGGTAAGGGATGGGCTAAAAATTGAAGAAGTACTAGAAAGGCTAGCTGTACTTAAAGTACCTGAGGAAGGAGGAAGCCTCCGAAAGCTTGTGAATTTAAAATAAAATTGCTGGACTATAACTTGGTGTTGTAAAATTGTTTACAATTGTCAACCCCAGTCCATCACCGGCATCTCCACATCGTACTTAAAGTAGATAAGTCACCCAGTCCGGATGGGATGCATTCTAGGTTGCTGAGGGAAGTAAGTGAAGAAATTGCTGAGATATTGGCCATAATCTTCCAAACATCCTTTGATATGGTGCCAGAGGTCCGGAGAATTGCAAATGTTACACCCTTGTTCAAAAGAGTGTAAGGATAAACCCAGCAACTATAGGCCAGTCAGTTTAACCTCAGTGGTGGGAAAACTTTTAGGAATGATAAGCCGGGACAGAATTAGCAGTCACTTGGATAAGTGTGGATTGATTAGGGAAAGCCAGCACAGGTTTGTTAAAGGCAAATCGCGTTTAACCAACTTGATGGAGTTTTTTGATGAGGTAACAGAGAGGGTAGATGAGGGCAATGAAGTTGATGTGGTGTATATGGACTTTCAAAAGGCATTTGATAAAGTGCCACATAATAGGTTTGTCATCAAGATTAAAGCCCATGGAATAAACTGGGCAGTAGCAGCATGGATACAGAATTGGCTAAGTAACAGGAAACAGAGAATAGTGGTGAAAGATTGATTTTCGGACTGGAGGGAGGTGTACAGTGGTGTTCCCCAGGGGTCAGTACTAGGATCGCTGCTTTTCTTGATATATATTAATGACTTGGATTTGGGCACAATTTGAAAATTTGTGGATGACAGGCTTGAAGAGGATACAGACAGGTGGCATGGGCAGACATGTGGCAGATGAAATTTAACGCAGAAAAATTCAAGGTGATACATTAGGAAGATTGAAGAGAGGCAATATAAACTAGAGGGCACAATTCTAAAAGGGGTACAGGAACAGAGAGATCTGGAGTTACATGTGCACAAATCGTTGAAGGTGGAAGGGCAGGTTGAGAAAGTAGTTAAAGTATACGGGATCCTGGGCTTTATAAATAGAGGCATAGAGTACAAAAGTATGGAAGTCATGATGAACCTTCATAAAGCACTGGTTCGGCCACAACTGGACTATTGTGTCCAGTTCTGGGCATCGTACTTTAGGAAAGATGTGAGGGCCTTGGAGAAGATGCAGAAGAGATTTACTCAAATGATTCCAGGGATGAGGGACTTTAGTTACGTGGATAGACTGGAGAAGCTGGGGTGGTTCTCCTTGGAACAGAGAAGGTTGAGAGGAGATTTGATGGAGGTATTCAAAATCATGAAAGGTCTAGACAGAGTAAATAGAGAGTAACTGTTCCCATGGGCAGAAGGATCAAGAACCAGAGGACATAGTAATTGGCAAAAGAACCAAAGGTGACATGAGGAAAAACTTTTTTTTTTACAGTGGTTAGGATCTGGAATGCACTGCCAGGGTGTGTGGTTGAGGCAGATTCAATCAAGGCCTTCAAAAGGGAACTGGATAAATACTTGCAGAAAAAATTTGCAGGGCTATGGGGATAGGGTGGGGGAGTGGAACTAGCTGGATTGCTCTTGCATAGAGCCGGCATGGACTTGATGGGCTGAATGGCCTCATTCCGTGCTGTAACCTTTCTATGAATGCTGGAAATCTGAAATAAAAACAGAAAATGCTGGAAATAGTCAGCAAGTCAGGCTCATTGTGAGGCCTCTCTTGTCCTGCAATGAGGTGCTGATCTGTGCCAAATAGCAGCAGCTTCTTACCTATTGTTTCACTGATTTCTGCTGGTACCATTCTAGGACGTGGCTTTAGAGGCTTTTACAAACTGGTCTCCCCAGCAGCCAGCCTTAACGAACCCAGGCAGTTTTACATTCTGCTTGCATTGAGAGAGCCTGGTGACATTGCCTCATTCCCACCACCTTTCCATGTTCTCAATCTCTCATATATCTTTTATTTGGCCCATATTTATCCCTCAACCAGGGGGGGAATTCCAGAGTTTATCACCGTAGGCAGCTGAAGGTGATAAACTCTGCCAATGGTGGAGCGATGGAAAATCAGGCCAAATTTGGAGCAGTGCAGAGATTTGAGGGTGGTAGGACTGGAAGAGGTTAGAGACAAGGAGGGAGGGCCATGACCATGAGGGGATTTTAAACAAGAATGAGAATTTTAAAATTCAGCGAGTTATGATCTGGAATGCACTGCCTGAAAGGGTGATGGATGCAGATTCAATAGTCACTTTCAAGAGTGAATTGGATAAATACTTGAAAAAGAAAACTTTGTACAGCTATGGGGAAAGGGCAGGTGAGTGGGACTAATTGAATAGCTCGTTCAAAGAGCCTGCACAGGCACGATGGCCCCCTTCCGTGCTGTATGATTCCATGAAGTGCAGTTCATCTGTAATATTCTAATTTTGACAAAGGGTCCACAGTTGAAACAGCAACTCTCTCTCCACATGTGCTATTTCCAGCAATTTGTCTTTATTTCAAATTCCCAGTAACTGCAGTTGTTATTCTTTGCTTTTTGTTCTGGTTACACTGTGTAATACTAAAGGTGGAGCAGTGCTCCTTTAAGCCCACCATGTCTAATAACTGCAGCCCCTCTTCCTGGATCTGGGTAAGTGAAGTGCTGTCACCCCTGTGCAACGCATGGGGATTGCAATACGTGCAGGCTCTGGGAGGACGGGTGTAGGGGTGGGACAGGACCGACTGGGCAGAGTCCCTTGTGAGACGGGTGTAGCGGTGGGACAGGAATGGCTGGGGACGGGGGGGGGACAGGACCAACTTTGGTTTGGGGGGGGGGGGTGACAGGGCCAACTTTTGTTTGGGGGGGGGGGTGACAGGGCCAACTTTTGTTTGGGGGGGTGGGTGACAGGGCCAACTTTTGTTTGGGGGGGGGGGTGACAGGACCAACTTTTGTTTGGGGGGGGGGGTGACAGGGCCAACTTTTGTTTGGGGGGGGGGGGGTGACAGGGCCAACTTTTGTTTGGGGGGGGGGGGGGGGGTGACAGGACCAACTTTTGTTTGGGGGGGTGGGTGACGGGACCAACTTTTGTTTGGGGGGGTGGGTGACGGGACCAACTTTTGTTTGGGGGGGGGGGGGTGACGGGCCAACTTTTGTTTGGGGGGGGGGGGGGTGACAGGACCAACTTTTGTTTGGGGGGGGGGGGTGACAGGACCAACTTTTGTTTGGGGGGGGGGGTGACAGGACCAACTTTTGTTTGGGGGGGGGGTGACAGGACCAACTTTTGTTTGGGGGGGGGGGTGACAGGACCAACTTTTGTTTGGGGGGGGGGTGACAGGACCAACTTTTGTTTGGGGGGGGGGGGTGACAGGGCCAACTTTTGTTTGGGGGGGTGGGTGACGGGACCGACTTTTGTTTGGGGGGGGGGGGGTGACAGGACCAACTTTTGTTTGGGGGGGGGGTGACAGGACCAACTTTTGTTTGGGGGGGGGTGACAGGACCAACTTTTGTTTGGGGGGGGGGGGGGTGACAGGACCAACTTTTGTTTGGGGGGGGGGTGACAGGACCAACTTTTGTTTGGGGGGGGGGTGACAGGACCAACTTTTGTTTGGGGGGGGGGTGACAGGACCAACTTTTGTTTGGGGGGGGGGGGGGTGACAGGACCAACTTTTGTTTGGGGGGGGGGGGGGTTGACAGGACCAACTTTTGTTTGGGGGGGGGGGGGGGGTGACAGGACCAACTTTTGTTTGGGGGGGGTGGTGACAGGACCAACTATTGTTTGGGAAGGGGGGGGGAAGAAAGGACACGACCGACTTTTGGTGGGGGGGGGGGGGGGGTGGAGAAGGACAGGACCGACTTTTGGCGGGGGGAGGTCAGGACCGACTTTTGGCGGGGGGGGGGGGGGAGAGAAGGACAGGGCCGACTTTTGGCGGGGGGGGTGGAGAAGGACAGGGCCGACTTTTGGCGGGGGGAGGTCAGGACCGACTTTTGGCGGGGGGGGGGGGGAGAGAAGGACAGGGCCGACTTTTGGCGGGGGGGGTGGAGAAGGACAGGGCCGACTTTTGGCGGGGGGGGGGGGGGGGTGGAGAAGGACAGGGCCGACTTTTGGCGGGGGGAGGTCAGGACCGACTTTTGGCGGGGGGGGGGGGGAGAGAAGGACAGGGCCGACTTTTGGCGGGGGGGGTGGAGAAGGACAGGGCCGACTTTTGGCGGGGGGGGTGGAGAAGGACAGGGCCGACTTTTGGCGGGGGGGGGGGGGTGGAGAAGGACAGGGCCGACTTTTGGCGGGGGGGGGGGGGGTGGAGAAGGACAGGGCCGACCTTTCGCGGGGGGGGGGGTGGAGAAGGACAGGGCCGACTTTTGGCGGGGGGGGGGGGGTGGAGAAGGACAGGGCCGACCTTTCGCGGGGGGGGGGGGGGTGGAGAAGGACAGGGCCGACTTTTGGCGGGGGGGGGGGGGGGTGGAGAAGGACAGGGCCGACTTTTGGCGGGGGGGGGGGGGGGTGGAGAAGGACAGGGCCGACTTTTGGCGGGGGGGGGGGGGGTGGAGAAGGACAGGGCCGACTTTTGGCGGGGGGGGTGGAGAAGGACAGGGCCGACTTTTGGCGGGGGGGGGGGGGGTGGAGAAGGACAGGGCCGACCTTTCGCGGGGGGGGGGGGGGGTGGAGAAGGACAGGGCCGACTTTTGGCGGGGGGGGGGGGGAGGACAGGACCGACTTTTGGCGGGGGGGGGGGGGGGGAGAGGACAGGGCCGACGGACGGGGTTTCCCTGCCCCGCAATCACCACACGTGCGGTGTGTTTGATTGACAGCAGCGTGGGAGGGGCGGGAGGGGAGGGGCGGGGGGCGGGGCTGATGGGTGACCAGTCCCGGGCTGGAGTCTCGCGAGAGGTGCCGGTCGGGAGCGGGGGGCGGGGCGGGGCTCGGGCGAGGTTATATAAAGGAGCCGCCGAGCGCGCCGGGCCACGAGTTCCGAGAGACCGAGCGAGATGGAGGATTGTGAGCTGGAGAGCGCCGGGCCCATGAGGCCGCAGAGCTTCCTGTTCGGTGAGGGCCGGGGCCGCGGGGACTCGGGGACTCGGCGGGCCTTCGGGGGCACAAGCCGCGGAGCGAAGCAGCGAGGCCTCCTCCTGTGGTGGTGGGAGGGAGGGAGGGAGGGAGGGAGAGAGCGGGCGGCGGTGTGAGGGAGAGGCCTCACCAGGCCCCCCCCCATCCCCCGGTTGCCATGTGGCGCCCCACGTGTTGCTCATGGCCGGCCTCGGGGCGCAGGCTTCGGTCGGTGGGAACACGCGGGCGAGCAGGCCCGGCGGGGAGAGGCCTCAGAGCGCCCGGGGGTGGAGAGAGAGGGGGGGGGGGGGGGTCAGTGTGAACCGTGCGGCTCCTGCAGGATGTCCGGGGAGGGGGAGCAGGCCGCGGGTTTGCCGCGCACATTCACCATGCTGCCGCCGCCGCCGGCTGCACGGTCCGGATCTGTTGATGGGGGTGAAGGGGACCCGGTGCCCCGGGGTCTGAGGCCCTGCCAGCGGCTCAGTGTCGGTTTCATTCCCTTTTTTTATTTATTAAAGGAGCCTTAAATCCCCCGGGACTTTGCAATGGGTCAGATGGAGTGGCCATTTGGTTTCCTCTGTTAAAAAGGATCCAGAATAGCAATTAATTCGAGCTAAATACAAATTAACCTCAAACTTCAGTCTTTGCAGTGACTGGGGACAGAATGGAGGGAAGCCCATGAACATCTCTCTCCTTTCCTGTTTGTGAAGGGTTTGCTCCATTATGTGTGTTTGCATCTCGAATTTATAAACTGAGAGTTTTTCTTTCCCTCCCACTTCAGGTTGTGAGCTCAAGGCAGATGAGAAAGAATTCAGGATGGAGGTTGACGACGACGACTCTGAGCACCAACTTTCCTTGAGGACGGTGAGTGTGTTTTGCTGCCTTTTTTTTCTTTCGCGTTACTGACCTGTAGAAATGACGTGGAGATGCCGGTGGATGGACTTTCACATCGTTCACCTGACGAAGGAGGAAGCCTCCGAAAGCTTGTGAATTTAAAATAAAATTGCTGGACTATAACTCCTGTAGAAAGTCACTGTACAGACTGGCGCCAAATAAAGCCTCTGCTTGTGCCACAGCAGATTAATAGTTGAGCAACAGATGGAGCTCCTGATTTAAGAAGGGCTTCAGCAGGCTTGCTGGTGGGATTTCCCGAAGGACAATACTAGGTACTGGAAGGGGGGATTGCTGCAATAGACAGAATGCAGGAAACGCATAGCTGGTCAGTTAGCAAGTTTAACGGGAAGGCAATTTAATATTTTGAGTATATATCCTTCAGAATTTTATGTATTTCTATTATTGGAGAGCACTGGAATAAGTGATGTTCATTAACATTTGAAGTGCTGGGAAATTCAAGTGTCCTGGCCAATGCTGATTCCTATTTTGAGGCCTTTAAACACATTTTACACCCCAGGGTCCTGAAGTGAAATACCTTTTTGTGTAGGTTTTGATCTGCATGATAAAGCTGAGTGCATTTTGCAAACTTGATTTCTGATTTGATTTTGCAGGTTAGTCTTGGTGTTGGTGCAAGTGATGATTTGCACTTGGTAGAAGCAGAAGGCTTAAATTTTGAAGGCAAGATTACGAAAGTCACACTGGCAGCGCTGAAGATGTCGGTACAGCCTACGGTAAGTATCCAGTTTGCCTTTGGAGAATGCGCCTTAAAGATCTAGGGGATCTTTAAGCGGTGGGAACAATATCTGATGATTACAGTCTGGGGCAGTACAATGATGTGTTTTGTCCTAAACTGTTAGAATAAAACCAGAGCTGTTTGCAAATATCAATTGGCTGTCTGTTCGAAAGGGAAAACTTGCATTTATATCACACCTTTCACATCCTCAGGGTGTCCCAAAGCACATTACAGCCAATGCACTACTTCGAACTGTAGTCACTTTTGTGATGTAGAGATCGCAGCAGCCAATTTGCTCGGCATAATCCTGTAAATAACAATGAGATACAAGTCCAGATAATTTGGTTGCCCAAAAAATGTTGACATTGGCTAATTAGCATACTGGAGACATTAACTCTTCAATCACCCCAGGGCCAGTGTAAATTTTCCTGGACTTTGCACCAGCCAATCAGTTGATGTTTTGATTGGAAGGGGTGCTGTCCAATGGCCTGAAGAGCTAGATTATGACAATCCCAGCTTATTTCATTTTTTTCATTTTACAGCCAGTGAACAAAAGCTGCTTCCTGAAAACCTGCATTGGATTTTGTGCCTAATTACTGGGGTCTTTACAAGTGTGTGTTGATGTGCTGCTTGGGTGCAATACTGGGGAGACTCAATTGCATTTTAAGTTTAAATGAATATTCCCATTAACTTGCATTTATTCAGCTGCTGATATTCAGAGCTAAATGTTGTAACTTTGGGTCTGCAACGATCAAGCTCTAGTACTAAGGGCAGCCTTTTCAAAACCTAGAGGCCCAGCAGGCAGCTTAGTAAAAATTCACACGACAGACCAACAAATGTAAACTCAAATAAAATGAAGTTGCTTCAGCTTTGTGACTGGTTTTGTTTATGCTTATTGGCCAGAAATGGCCCGTGGACCATAATACAGATAACAGCAAGTCCAGGAGCAGGGTTTTAACAGGTGGTTGTGTGCTTTAAACAGCATGAAGTGTATATTTTGATGTGATTCTCTGGGCGCTGCTTGGTTTGCCCGGCAGAAGCAGTTAATTTCATGGTGATTTTTCCTTTTCAAAAACAGGTTAGTTTGGGAGGATTTGAAATTGCGCCACCAGTGACGTTCCGACTCAAATCTGGGGCAGGTCCTGTGTACATCAGTGGGCAACACCTCATCGGTAAGTGGACATTGAAGCACTAGGGTGTGTAGTTCAAAAGAATTGAGGGGTGGGGTTGGAGTATCCGGGTGCAGCCAAATAATTGACATCACACTGGGGTTTATTTTAAAGTGCTGAAAGATTGAGGGGACGGAGGAGTACAAACAACCATACCTGGGTGATGATCCTGAGTTTGGGGGTGGGGGAAAACAAATTTATAATAGATCTTGGAAACAGTGGGTCTGGCAACACGTGTGGGGTTGATGTATGTGTGTGTGTGTATATATATATATATATATATATACACACACACACACACACACACACACACACACACATCACGTGAATATCTATCTATCTTAGTTTAAAAATGTGGAAGTACCCAATACATCTCAGCATGACAGTGATAGAAAGACAAGGGTTCCTGTTTTTCCCCCCTATTGAACAGCCCTTTTTTAAAAAAAAAACTATTGGTATAGATGGAGAATGAGCACGCATAATGTTTCCACACAGGATCTTCCATCTCTGCTCTTGCCATGAACAATTTCTTGGGTAGTATTGTGCTGTGGCTTCTGTATGTATTGGTGCTTTTAGAGATAGAGATCAGGGTGACTTAAAGTTCCTTTCCTCTTGTATTTTAAGCATTGGATGATGATGATTTGGATTCTGACGAAGAGGACGACAGTGTGCTGGAGAACGTCATGCAAAAACAAGCAGTAAAGCGACCAGCTGCCGGGGCACCCAAAATAATGCAGGTATGAGCATTCTCGATGGGCATGTGACTAGACTAAAGCTGCACTCACTGATCGGAGAATTTGCCGCCATTCAGTTGATCAGTAACCGGGTTTGCCAAACCGCCCCTCATCATTTCTGTTTCTCAATGGCATAGCTATCCATTCAGTTGTAACCTGGCTCGTATTTGAATAATCGACCCGAGTTTGGAAGCTACCTTGAAAGCGGCTTGAATTCTCCCTCAGCTGCTTGAGAAGCTTGTCACCTGAATATATGGAAAATCAAATCTCTCCCTAGATGAATAGCATAAACTGGTGAAGTGCTGTGGGGTTGCTGGCCATCATGTTATGGGGGGGGGGGGGCGGGGGTTGTGCTCATGGTCACTGAAAATTTGAGAATTGCCTAATCGTGAAATTTCCTGGAGGTATTTTCCTTCCCTGCTACAGGGAACATCTCCTGCCCCTCTCCTATTGTAGTTGCATCAATAGATGCTTTAGTATATAATGCCAAGCTAAAACTTCTCTTTACCCAACAGAAAAAAATGAAAGTGGAAGATGATGATGATGACGATGATGAGTGAGTGTTAAAATTTGATTTTTACGGTGTATTGTAGTGCTTAGGAGAGATTGCTTCACTGTAGTAAGAATTATGTGGCAAAAGTGAAGCCTACAATTAAGTCACTAGTTATAAGGAATTTACAGCCCTGAGCTTACACTATACGAATATTCCAAGTTTATCTGCCAAGCAACTTTTGAACAGATTTATTTGTTTGGTTACATTTATTTCATGCTTTAAAACATTATGGCCTTGATGTTGATAGCTTAGCTAAATATCTCAAAGGCAAGGAATTAGGGCTCGCCTAACAGTGATTTTAAAGCATGGGAATCTGTCCTATTGTTCTTTAGAAAATATGACTGGAAGTTGACAGTCGCACTGAAGCCAGTTTTATCTTTGTTCTAGGGAGGATGAGGACGACGATGATGAAGAGGACGATGACGACGATGATGATGATGAAGACGAGGAGGTGGAGGTGCCTGTAAAAAGGTAAACTTGGTAATTAATATTTCTAGAATCTGAAAGCTCTGTGACCCTCTAACAATGATCCAGTGCACTGCAGGCCACTGTAGCTGTGGATGAAGGGTATCGTGTATGAAGAGTAGTAAGTAGGCTTCAGTAGTGAAAATGGGCAAATGTATTATGGAGTTGACTTGTGGCTGTGACCAAGAAACACTTGGCGCCACACTATGGCCAATTCCAGGTATGCATTCATATGGTGTCTTTAACATGGAAAAACATCCCATGTGTTTCACAGATGCATAATATCTCAAATTGACACCATGCCAAAGAATGAGCAATTAGGGTTGGTTAGAGAGGTTTTGAGGGTGTTTTTAAAGAAGACAGGCGAGATGTTTTAGGGAGGGAATGCTAGAGCTTGGGGCCTAGATGGCCCTGTCGCTAGTGGTAGGGAATGGGAGGTGTACAAGAGACTGGAGTTGTGGGAGATTAGATAGACCGGGGAGGTGGAATAGATTTAAATTGTAGGCTGATTAAGTTGGGTGTTAAACGAACAATTCTGAGACCGTCACAAATAACAAGTTTTTTTTTTTCACAACTGTATTTGGCAGCCTATGCAGAAAACTCCACTCAAAGGTGCACCTGGACCAAGGGGACTCCCAACCAAAAACGGCAAAACACCCAACAAATCCACACCGGCAGCTAACAAACTGTTAAGGTTAGTGACTGTTACCCAATAGTTTGTGTTGCTTCTCCATCTATGCAACTTGACACATGCTGTTGCAAACCTGGTGCATGCGTTAAACTGAGATGTAAGTTGCAGAGCACAGCATTGCTGACAGGGATCAAACTCCATAGCTGCAGGGCTGTGGAACATTTGGGTCCCTTGGTGCAACTTGACACAACTTGCATTTATATAGCACCTTGAACGCAGTAAAGCATCCCAAGGTGCTTCACAGGAGCAATATCAAACAAAATTTGACACCAAGCCGCATGAGATACTAGGACACGGGAGGTTTAAAGACCATCTTAAAGGAGGAGTGTTGTAGGACCGAATTCCAGCGCTTAGGGCCTAGGCAGCTGAAGGCACGGCTGCCATTGGTGGAGCGATTTAAAAATGGATGTGCAAGAGGCAAGAATTGGAGGCATGCAGAGATCTTGTAGGGCTGGAGGAGGTTAGAGATGGGGAGGGACGAGGCCATGCAGGGATTTGAAAAGAAGGATGAGAATTTTAAAATCTAAGCGTTTCCGGACCAGGAACCAACGTAGGTCAGCAACCACGGGGAGTGATGGGTGAACGGGACTTGGTGCAAGTTAGGATACTGAGAGATTTGGAGGAACTCAAGTTTATGGAGGGTGGAAGATGGGAGGCTGACCAGGAGAGCATTGGAATAGTCCAGTCTGGAGGCATAAGGACATGGATGAGGGTTTTCAACATCAGGTGAGCTGAGACAGGCCATGTTACAGGAGTGGAAGTGGGCGGTCTTGGTGATGGAGTGGATATGAAGCTCATCTCAGGGTTAAATAGGACGCCAAGGTTGCGAACAGTCTGTTTCAGCCCCAGGGAGAGGAATGAAGACGCAGTGGCTTTGGTCTTCCCAACAATTAGTTGGAGGGGATTTTTGCTCATCAGAGTACTGGACGTCTGACACAATGTGACAGATCAGACAGTGTAGAGGTGATGAGGTAGAGCTGGATGTCAGTGTTCATGTAGAACCTGACGTGTTTTCAGATGGTGTCTCCAAGCGGCAGCACGTATAGTGGGGGGGGGGGGTTGCACCAAGGATAGATCCTTGGGGGACTCCAAAGGGAGCAGGGTAGAAGCCATTGCAGATGACTCTGCCTAGGACTGGATAGATAAGAATGGGACGTGCTCTTCGAGGTTAAGAATTCTTGATGGAGCAAACTAGTTTTTTTTCTTAGATGATAGCGTGCTCATAGTTTTTCTTTTTCTCCCCCCCCCCCCCCCCCAGACACCAGAATCCAACAAGAAACCCAGCAATAAACCCCAGACACCCAAGACCCCAAAGGGACCGTTGACAGTTGAAGAGATCAAAGCAAAATTGAAGATTTCAATGGAAAAAGTGAGTGGACGTGAAGATAACTGCAGTATCCATTATTGTACACAAACTCATAAACTGGCTTACAGACAACGTAAAAGGAGGAATCTGTTGTCGTGTTACCGAAAGTGTACTTGTATTGGAAGCCATGAATGTGACCTAATTGACCTGTTTTTTTGTGTAGTATCTGCTGAAAGTGACTGCATCTCTTTTCTCCACAGGGTGTTAGCCTGCCCAAGCTGGAGCCCAAATTTACAAACTACATTACACATGGCTTCAGGACAGAGGACCCAAAGGTGAGCTTGCTGCTACAGTTTTTTTTTTGGACCATGCTGAAATGTTACCTGTAGCAGCTACTTATTGCAGTTTGTTACTTTTCATCTGTTGTTTTTTCTACTGACTCCTTTCACTCTGACAGTGAATGCATAAAATACAGCTGAGATGAGCTCTTATTTTTCCCCCAACCCCCCACTATTGTGGAATTGCCTGCCGATGCTCACTGTTTGGGTTGCTTGCACCCATAGAACCGTAACCCAACAAGATTGGACACTGAGGGGGAGGGAGGAGCACAGTGAGGGGTTGAGAAATGGGAATTCCTGCAGTGCTGTTAACCTGCCACTGGATGGAGCTCCAACGCTTCGTAAATAGCTTCCCGATGTTGACTGAGATCTGGGTTCCCTGCGGGTGGTAGGAGGCAGAAACCCTCAACTCATTTAAAAAGCACTTGGATGTGCACTTGAAGTGCTGTAACCTGCAGGTCTATGGATCAAGTGCTAGAGAGTGGGATTAAGCTGGATAGCTTTTTCGGCCGGCATGGACAAGATAGGCCGAATGGCCGCCACCTGTGCTGTAACATTCTATGAACATAAGCAGTTTAGAATCGGAAGTACAATATATCACCGTTTGTGGATGACTCCAAATTGAGGGGGTATAGTTATTACTGAGGAAGACTGCGACAAAATACAAGATGACATTAACAAACTTGCAGAACGGATATGTAAATAGCAAATGAATTTCAATATAAATTAGTGAGGTGCATTTTTGTAGGAGGAATAAGGAGGCCACAATCGAAGTGTAAATGGGGTAGAGGTGCAAAGGGATCTAGTGATACAGATTCACAATTTTAAAAGTAGCAATGTGGGTTACTAAGGCCATAAAGTGCAAAGCACGGGAGTTCGTCTCGAGAGAATTGAAAAGCAGGGAAGTTATGTTAAACCTGTATAGCGCCTTGGTTATACCACTTGGAGTACAGTGCACAGTTCTGGTCTCCATATTATAGAAAGGCTATTGAGGCACTGGAAAAGTTGCATAAAAGATTTATAGGACAATAGCAGAACAGAGGGTACAACTATCAGGAAAGACTGAACAGGCTGGTGCTTGTTTCTCCAGAAAAGAGAAGACTGAGGGATGATCTAATTATCTTTTAAAATATAAGAGTGTTAATAAATCCAATAAGGAATTCAGGGAAAACTTCTTCACTGTTGAGAATGTGGTTGCATTTAAGGGGAAGCTAGATAGCACATGACGGAGAAAGGAATAGAAGGATGGTGAGATGGAATAAGGTGGGAGAAGGCTCATGAGGATAAACATAAACCCATTGGGCCAAATGGCCTGTTTCTGTACTGTGGAATTCTCCGTAAAGTGCGTGACCTTCAGCATTAACCTCCTGTATTTTTGTTTTATAGGTTATCAAGGAACTTTGGGCTTGGAGGCAAGCCATGGATGGGAAGTAAAGAGGAACTGTGGCAGTCGTAAATAGCTCATACTTGCTGTGAAAATTGTATTCTGTTCATACATCTGTTTCATGTCAAATAAATCAGTTTGTTTTACAATTGTGCCTCATTGCACTAGAATGCTTTCCACTCCTGCTCTCTGTCATAAATATATTACATTTAACCTTATGTTCCCCCCCCCCCACTGGAAGCAGACTGTTTGTGTACTCTGTCCCATCCTTTCATAATATTCTGTAATTTGGCTGCTTACACATGTCTATCAAATCACCCTGTATGTTTTAATGCAACTAGCCCCAGTTTTCCAAGTTCGACCCTTTAGGCCCATGGTAGCCAGAAACTTAACCTGAAACCGTCCAAACTTGTTTCAAACAGGACTCTTTTTCAACCAGCCCCTGAAGCTCCATGGGACACAGCAATGTGGCCCACAAGGGCAAAAGGAGTGGACATCCCTGCTCTAGTCTTCAAATCTTTAACAGCAGCTTTGGATGGCTCACTGGATGAGGACTGTTCTGTGTTGGCCCAAATGGTCATTCATCGTGTGTGAGATGAATGCCCGTGGGTATTCACCATAACTGGGCCAAATCCTGTAGTTGTCTAAAATCCATGCACTTTCCGGCATAGGACTTTGGATGGTCTCCCTGGCCCAGCAATGGTTATTTTGCAGTTTTATCTTTTTTTAAAATCCTAGCGATATATCTTGTCTTCACCAGAGAGTGTAAATGTGTCAGATGGGGTTTGCTGGAGCTATCTGTTCTATACCATTTTCTTGTATCCTTTTATGTTCTTGGCAAACTTATCCAATCCCTTTTTTAAATTGTTACAGCCTTTGCCTCCATACCCACATGTTTAATAGCCCTTTTTTGTGTGGGGGAGAAAAAACTTTATTCTCCCTGCACCCCCCCCCCCCCACAACCTTGATAATTGCGTCTAAGCTTCCAATTCACCAACCAGTGAAAACAACCTTCTCAAAATCACCCTTAACCACTTCTGTTATAGTGAAAAAAGCCCCAACTTTGAGTTTTCACAACCAGCTTCTCATTTCTGGTTAATCATTGCTGTACCATTAAATATTTTTATAATGGGGTGCTGAAAACTGCATATAATGCTCCCAATGGGACTAATATCACTTTCTTGCTTTTGTATTTGTCCCAAATATAAACCGTAAAAACTCCTTTTGTCTTTTTAGTGATCTGTTCTGCCTACCTTTTTAAAGATCTGTATATTTACACCTCTAAATCTTCACACTCTACTTCACAATTCTTGCGCTCGTCTGCTGACTCTACTAACCTGCCTGTCCTGCAATCTTGTATCCTCATCGGTTTGCTCTGCCCCTAATTTAGTGATATCATGGCAAACATTGATATGTCTGTAAATCATTTATGGAAAACAAGCATCTACAGATCCTAGGACAAATTGCCCACGTCCCACCTATTTGAAGAAAATTCATGTTTTTAGCATAAAGTTTTCAATAATGTTGGAACATTCAGGTGTATTGATTTAAGTATACAGTACATCCAACAGTAATTAAATGTACACTTAAAAGGCAGTGCATACAATGAAACCTGATGTGGTTGGGGATTCGCATATTAGTTCTAAGTTCAGTATCTTAGGCCTTTACGAATCTAAATAGTTACAAACTGCCAATTTTTATACATTTTTCTCACTTCCCTCCATGTGACAGTTCTGCATTACATTTTGGTAGTGCAGCACTTCCTCAGTATTACTGTCAGCCTAGATTTTTGTGCTCAAGTCTCTGGAGTTTGTTAACATCGTCTTCTTGGGCATGGAGGCAAACGGTTAAAGATGGGACATAGATGAGAAGAACTGTGGCAGTTTTCATTGTCTCTGTCTGTATCTGGTCTTTTGCACACTTCAACTGTAGATTGTAAGACTGAACTTCCACTTGTCCTGTTCATGCCTGGTGTGGCAACAAATGACTGCGTTTTTATACAAATAAACATTGATGCAAATGGTGATGATAGTGTTGTTCTTTTCAAAGGAAGGGCTCATCTGCTAAGGACATATAGTTTCATAGAACGATATAGCACAGAAGGAGGCCATTTGGCCTATTTTGCCTGACCCTGCTCTTTGAAAGAGCTATCCAATTAGTCCCTGTCCTTTTCCCCATAGCCCTGCAAATTTTTCCCCTTCAAGTATTTATCCAATTCCCTTTTGAAAGTTACTATTTCAACAGAATCCTGCCTCCACCACCCTTTCAGGCAGTGCATTTCAGATCATTACAACTTGCTGCGTTAAAAAATTCCTCATGTCACCTCTGGTTCTTTTGCCAATCACCTTAAATCTCTGGTTACTGACCCTTCTGCCACTGGAGACAGTTTCTACTTATCAAAACCCTTCATGATTTTGAACACCTCTATCAAATCTCCTAACCTCTGCTCTGAGGAGAACAACCCCAGCTTCTCCAGTCTTTCAACATAACTGAAGTCCCTCATCCCTGGTACCATTCCAGTAAATCTCTTCTGCATCCTCTCTAAGGCCTTGACATCTTTCCTAAAGCGTGGTGCCCAGAATTGAACACAATGGGCCGGAAATTGCTCCGGCCAGCGTGGCAAAGTCCCTAGCAGCCCTTACAAATAAAATCAACGAAATTAACTTACCACTTAATCCATGGTGTGGAATTGCTTGAATTTAGAGGCTGGAAATGAATCGCAAAATCAGGCCAGCCTAGGCTGCTGCACGAAGCAAATGGCTGAGAATGGAAGCCCCGCCCACAAGCAGGCAAGTAAAACTCATTCATTTAAAGTGGCAGTCCCTAAGTTAGTGTACATACCTTATAAAAAGCCATGGAAATGATTTAATTTACTGAAACTTACAGAAGCTAAAAAAAATTTTTAAATTAATTTTTCAATTTTTTTTGAACGATCAAAAAATATTTAAGAATAATTAGACATTCCACATCTTTAAAATTTAATTTTTTGTTGTTTTGCAGTCATTAACAGTCACTGCGCTTTTAGGAAGTAGTGTAGGGCTGGTATTTTCCAGTGTACCTTCTCGTGGCGTAAATATCTTCATTCCAGCTGGGCAGATGGGGAAGTTTACAGATGTTTCTTGATTGTAGTGTAGGTGGCCCTTTAATTTATAACTGTCAAAACGCCGGTGAACCAATCGGAGCAAGTTTGCGATTTCGGGGTTTTACTGCGCATGTGCACATTCGCGAACTTGCTCCGATGGATTCACAGCGGTCGGAGAGGGCGCCGTTACAGAGCGGCGTCCTCAGGTAAGCAATTTCTGGCCCTAACCAGTGTTTTATAACTATAAATTTATGTTATGCTATAACGTCCTTGTTTTTGTACTCTATGCCTCTATTAATAAAGCCCAGGATCCCATATGCTTTTTAACAGCCTTCTCAACTTGTCCTGCCATGTTCAAAGATTTGTGTACATACACCCCCAGGTCTCTCTGTTCCCTTTAAAATTGTACCATTTAGTTTATACTGCCTCTCCTCATTCTTCCCACCAAAATGTATCACTTCACATATCTCTGCATTAAATTTCATCTGCTATGTGTCAGTCCATTTTACCAGTTTGTCTATGTCCTCCTGAAGTCTATTACTCTCCTCCACATTGTTTACAACATTTCCAAGTTCCATGCCATCTGCATACTTTGAAATTATGCCCTCTATGCCCAAGTCCAGGTCATTAATATATATAAAAAAGAGCAGTGGTCCGAATACCAGCCCCTGGGGAAGGCCACTGTATATTTTCCTGCAGTCTGAAAAAAAACGTTCACTACTACTCTCTGCTTTCTGTCCTTTACCCAATTTTGTGTCCATGCTGTCACTGTCCCTTTAATCCCATGGGCTTTTATTTTGCCAGCAAGTCTATTAAGTGACACTTAATCAAATGCCTTTTGAAAGTCATCATCAACCGCACTACCCTCATCAACCCTCTCTGTTACGTCATCAAAGAACTCAAGTTAATCAAACACGATTCTCCTATAACAAACCCGTGCTGACTTTCATTTATTAACCCATACTTTTCCAAGTGCCAATTAATTTTGTCCCGGATTATTGTCACGAAAAGTTTCCCCACCACCGACGTTAAGCTAACTGGCCTGTAATTGTCGAGTTTATCCCTCTCCCCTTTTTTGAACAAGGGTGTAACATTTGCAATCCTCCAGCCCTCTGGCACTGTCTCCATATCTAAGGAGGATTGAAAGATTGTGGCCAGAGCCTCTGAAATTTTTACCCTTCCCTCAGTAACCTCGGATGCACCCCATCTGGACAGAGTGACTTTTCTACTACTAACATTTTAAATACCTCCTCTTTATCTATTTTTGTCCTAACCAATATCGCGACTACCTCCTCCTTTACTGCTACATCGGCAGCATCTCTCTTCCCTTGTGATGACCGTGAAATGTATTCATTCAGTACCTCAGCCATACCCTCTGCCTCCACAAGAAGATCTCCTTTTTTGTCCCTAATCAGTCCCACACTTCCTTTCACTATCCTTTTGCTATTTACATGTTTATAAAAGACTTTTGGGTTCCTTTTATGTTAGCCAATAATCTATTCTCATACTCTCTCTTTGCCCCCTAGTCTCTTTTTTAAATCTCCTCTATACTTTTTATTTATTTGTTCATGGGATGTGGGCGTCGCTGGCAAGGCCAGCATTTATTGCCCATCCCTAATTGCCCTTGAGAAGGTGGTGATGAGCCGCCTTCTTGAACCGCTGCAGTCCGTGTGGTGACGGTTCTCCCACAGTGCTGTTAGGAAGGGAGTTCCAGGATTTTGACCCAGCGACAATGAAGGAACGGCGATATATTTCCAAGTCGGGATGGTGTGTGACTTGGAGGGGAACGTGCAGGTGGTGTTGTTCCCATGTGCCTGCTGCCCTTGTCCTTCGAGGTGGTAGAGGTCGCGGGTTTGGGAGGTGCTGTCGAAGAAGCCTTGGCGAGTTGCTGCAGTGCATCCTGTGGATGGTACACACTGCAGCCACTGTGCGCCGGTGGTGAAGGGAGTGAATGTTTAGGGTGGTGGATGGGGTGTCAATCAAGCGGGCTGCTTTATCTTGGATGGTGTCGAGCTTCTTGAGTGTTGTTGGAGCTGCACTCATCCAGGCAAGTGGAGGGTATTCCATCACACTCCTGACTTGTGCCTTGTAGATGGTGGAAAGGCTTTGGGGGGTCAGGAGGTGAGTCACTCGCCGCAGAATACCCAGCCTCTGACCTGCTCTTGTAGCCACAGTATTTATGTGGCTGGTCCAGTTAAGTTTCTTGTCAATGGTGACCCCAAGGATGTTGATGGTGGGGTATTCGGTGATGGTAATGCCGTTGAATGTCAAGGGGAGGTGGTTGGACTCTCTCTTGTTGGAGATGGTTATTGCCTGGCACTTGTCTGGCACGAATGTTACTTGCCATTTATCAGCCCAAGCCTGGATGTTGTCCAGGTCTTGCTGCATGCGGGCTTGGACTGCTTCATTATCTGAGGGGTTGCGAATGGAACTGAACACTGTGCAGTCATCAGCGAACATCCCCATTTCTGACCTTATGATGGAGGGAAGGTCATTGATGAAGCAGCTGAAGATGATTGGGCCTGTATTCAGCTTGTTTCTCTATTGTATTATGAACTTTACGATTGTCATAAGCCTCCTTTTTTTCTGTTTCATTTTAATCTCTATATCTTTAGTCATCCAGGGAGCTCTAGCTTTGGATGCCCTTCCTTCCCCCTCATAGTAATGTGTCTACTCTGTATCCGAACCAACTCCTCCTTGAAGGCCTCCCATTGTTCAATTAATGATTTGCCTAACAATTTTTGATTCCAATCCACCTGGGCAAGATCCCTTTTTAACTCATTGAAATTAGCCCTCCTCCAGTTAAGTATTTTTACGCTTGAATGTTCCTTTTCCTTTTCCATAACTATTCAAAACCTAATGATATTATGATCACTGTTCCCCAAATACTCCCCCACTGAAACATGCTCCACTTGCCCCACTTCATTCCCCAGAACTAGATCCAGTACAGTTTCTTCCTGGTTGGGCTGGAAACAGAATGATCAAGAAAGTTCTCTTGTATAACATTTCAGGAATTCCTCCCCCTCTTTGCCCTTTACACTGTTACTATCCCAGTCTATATTGGGATATTGAAGTCCCCCATTATCACTACTCTATAGTTCTTGCATCTTTCTGTAATTTCCCTGCACATCTGCTCCTCTATCTCCTTCCCACTATTTGGTGGTCTATAGTACACACCCAGTAACATAATAGCTCCTCTATTGTTCCTTAATTCTAACCAAATAGATTCTGTCTTTGACCCCTCAACTACATCATCCCTTTCTAGTGCTATAATAGCTTCTTTGATCAATACTGCCACCTCCCTTTCCTTCCTGAATACCTTGTAGCCCGGAATATTAAGTACCCAATCTTCCCCTTCTTTGGTCTCTGTTATTGCCATTACGGTAGAAAGTGGTTATGTTACAGGACTAGTAATCCAGAGGCCTGGACTAATAACCCAGAGTCATAAGTTCATAATCCTGCCATGGTAGCTGGAGAATTTATATTCAATTACTTAAATAAAAAATCTGGAATTAAAAAAGAACTACTATCAGTAATGGTGACCATGAAACTACTGGATTGTCATAAAAACCCATCTGGTTCACTAAAGCCCTTTAGGGAAGGAAACCTGCTGTCCTTACCCGGTCTGGCCTACATGTGACTCCAGACCCACAGCAATGTGGTTGATTCTTAATCACCCTCTGAAATGGCCTAGCAAGCCACTCAGTTGTAAAATCTTGCTACAAAAAGTCATAATAAGAATAAAACTAGACGGACCACGAGGCACCGGACACGACAAAGGCAAACCTTCACCACACGGACTGCAGCAGTTCAAGAAGGCAGCTCACCACCACCTTCTCAAGAGCAATTAGGGATGGATAATAAATGCTGGCCTTGCCAGTGATGCCCACATCCAATGAATAGAAAAAATTATATCATAGTCCCATGTGGCAACTTGAGCCTGCAGCTCACCAACCTTATTTACCACACTATGTACATTTACAAACATGCACTCCAAACTCATCTTAGACTGCCTCACATTTGCCCCCTGTCTGATCCCTCCTATTTCTGAACTATTCTTTACTCTAGTGCGTTTGTTTCTCTCAGTCGTCTGTGCACCTTGTTTCTCTTCTCTAATGTTTCATCCTGGCGCCCATCCCCCTGCCAAATTAGTTTAAACCCTCCCCCACAGCACTAGTTAAACTCCCCGCGAGGACTTTGGTCTCAGCTCTGTTGAGGTGCAACCTGTCTATCTTGAGCAGATCCCTCCTGCTCCAGAACTGGTCCCAATGCCCCCGGAATCTGAAGCCCTCCCTCCCGCACCATCTCTCCAGCCACACATTAACCTGTCTTGTCCTACTGTTCCTATACTCGCTAGTGTGTGGCAATGGGAGTTATCTAGAGGTCCCTCAGTAGCTCCTGAAACTCTGACTGCAGGACCTCAACTCTTTTCCTTCAAAGCGCTTCACGGCCAATTAATTACTTGAAGTGTAGTCACTGTTACTGAGGCAAAATGCAAAAGCCAGTTTGCATAGATCAAGGACCGATAAACAACACACTGGGAAGCCAGATCTCAGTCAACATCATACCGCAAGGAATCTTACAACACCAGGTTATAGTCCAACTGTTTTATTTGAAAATCACAAGCTTTCGGAGGCTTTCTCCTTCGTCAGGTGAATGCCACACTCACCTGACGAAGGAGAAAGCCTCTGAAAGCTTGTGATTTTCAAATAAAACAGTTGGACTATAACCTGGTGTTGTAAGATTCCTTGCATTTGTCAACCCCAGTCCATCACCGGCATCTCCACATCATAACATCATACTGAATAATATAGCTATTTACAAAGCACTGTTTCATCCAGTGGTAGGCAACAGTACTGCAGGAATTCCTGTTTCTCAACCCCACTGCTGCCCCCTCAGATTGTGCCCAATCTTGTTGGGTTATGGTTCTAAGGGTGCGAGGAACACTCCTGCCAGACTTCACACACGTACCCAAACAGTGAGCATCAGCAGGCGATTCCAGTGTGGGGATGATAAGAACTCAACTCACCCGCACTATCTGCGTTCACAGTCGGAGGAGTGGAAGGAGTCAGCACAAAAATCAACACAACTGATGAAAAGCAAGTAACAAACTGCAACAAGTAGCTGCTAAAGGCAAACATTTCAGCACGGACTGAAAAAAAATCGTAACAGCAAGTTAAGCCTGAAACCAAACACTCACCTTTGGGTCCTCTGTCCTGAAAACATGCTTAATGTAGATTATAAATTTTGGATCCAGCTTGGGCAGGATAACACCCTGTGGAGAAAAGAGATGCACACAGTCACTTTCAGCAAAATTTCAGATTCAAAATTAATAACTCCCCCACCCCTATTAAAGTGTCTGAGGCAGTGAAACGGGACAGATATTAGAATCCTAGAATCTTACAGCACAGAAGGAGGCCATTCAGCCCATCATGCCTGTGGCGGCTCTTTGAGAGAGTTATGCAATTAGTTGCACTCCCTCCTGCTCTTTCCCCATAGCCCTGCAAATGTGTCCTTTTTAAGTTTATATCCAATTCCCATTTGAAAGTCATTATTCAATCTGCTTCCACCGCCCTTTCAGGCAGAGCATTCCAGATCATAACAACTCGCTGCGTAAAGAAAAAATTCTACTCATCCCCGTCTGGTTCTTTTGCCAATTATCTTAAATCTGTGTCCTCTGGTTACCGACCCTTCTGCCAGTGGAAACAGTTTCTCTCTACCTACTCCATCAAAACCCCTCATAATTTTGAACACTTCTATTAAATCTCCTCTTAACCATCTCTGCTCTAAGGAGAACAATCCCAGCTTCTCCAATCTGTCCCTGTAACTGAAGTCCTGCATCCCTGGTTTCATTCTGGTAAACCTCCTCTGTAATCTCTCCCAGGCCAGTCTATAAATCAATTCAATCATCAGCTCCATGCCCTTCCCCAAAGAGGCTCCGCAGAATAGCACCCAGCCACACCGCCCAAAGAGGCTCCGTGGAATAGCACCCAGCCACACCACCCAAAGAGGCTCCGTGGAATAGCACCCAGCCACACCACCCAAAGAGGCTCCGTGGAATAGCACCCAGCCACACCGCCCAAAGAGGCTCCGCAGAATAGCACCCAGCCACACCACCCAAAGAGGCTCCGCAGAATAGCACCCAGCCACACCTCCCAAAGAGGCTCCGCAGAATAGCACCCAGCCACACCGCCCAAAGAGGCTCCGCAGAATAGCACCCAGCCACACCTCCCAAAGAGGTTCCACAGAATAGCACCCAGCCACACCGCCCAAAGAGGCTCCGCAGAATAGCACCCAGCCACACCTCCCAAAGAGGCTCCGCAGAATAGCACCCAGCCACACCGCCCAAAGAGGCTCCGCAGAATAGCACCCAGCCACACCTCCCAAAGAGGCTCCGCAGAATAGCACCCAGCCACACCGTCCAAAGAGGCTCCGCAGAATAGCACCCAGCCACACCGCCCAAAGAGGCTCCGCAGAATAGCACCCAGCCACACCGCCCAAAGAGGCTCCGCAGAATAGCACCCAGCCACACCGCCCAAAGAGGTTCCACAGAATAGCACCCAGCCACACCGCCCAAAGAGGTTCCACAGAATAGCACCCAGCCACACCACCCAAAGAGGCTCCATGGAATAGCACCCAGCCACACCGTCCAAAGAGGCTCCATGGAATAGCACCCAGCCACACCGCCCAAAGAGGCTCCGCAGAATAGCACCCAGCCACACCGCCCAAAGAGGCTCCATGGAATAGCACCCAGCCACACCGCCCAAAGAGGTTCCACAGAATAGCACCCAGCCACACCGCCCAAAGAGGCTCCGCAGAATAGCACCCAGCCACACCGTCCAAAGAGGCTCCGCAGAATAGCACCCAGCCACACCGCCCAAAGAGGCTCCGCAGAATAGCACCCAGCCACACCACCCAAAGAGGCTCCGTGGAATAGCACCCAGCCACACCACCCAGAAAGGTTCAGGTTTAATTGCCCGCTTGTGCTGAGTCAGCTGATTCCAGGCAGTAGTAAAGGAACTGCAATTGGTTCTAGTGCCTCATGAGGAATGGCCACTTGGGTGGATGTCAAAGGCTGCTGGCCGCTGCGAAACCAAACCTCAGGGAACCAGCAATCCAGGAAAGCAGTGACGAACACAGGTCAATTCGGTCACATTCATGGCTTCCAATACATGCACACTTTCTGTAACACAAGAACAGATTCCTCGCCTCAAACCAGATTTACGTTGTCTAAGACCTACACACATTGAAGAAGCAACAGTACAGTACTACCCGAGAAAGTTTTCATGGCAAAGAAAGGAAGACTTGCATTTATGTAGCGCCTTTCACGACCTCAGGACGTCCCAAAGCACTTTACAGCCAATGAAGTAATTATGAAGTATAATCACTGTTGTAATGTAGGAAATGCGGCAGCCAATTTGTGCACAGCAAGATCCCACAAACAGCAATGTAATAATGACCAGATAATCTGTTTTAGTGATGTTGGTTGAAGGATAAATATTGGCCAGGGCTCCTGGAGAACTCCTCTACTCTTCTTTAAATAGTGCCGTGGGATCTTTTGCGTTCACCTGAGAGGGCACATGGGGCCTCGGTTTATTGTCTGATCTGAAAGACGGCACCTCCGACAGTGCAGCACTCCCTCAGTACTGCACTGGGAGTGTCAGCCTGGATTCCTGTGATCAAGTCTCTGGAGTGGGACTTAGAGACGAGAGTGCTGCCACGGCTGACACTGCTAACAAAGCTGGAAGATCCTATATGAAAACATTATGTGTGCGTATTCTCTGTCTATATTAATATTTTATAAGGACTGTTCAATTTAGGAGGAGAAAACAGGAACCCTCGTCCTTCCATCCCCTTCATACTGACACGTATTGGGGACTTCCACGTTCGTACATTTTTTTTTAAACTTTAATTCAGAAAAATGTCAGGCCCAGAATTCAGTGCCATTCCATGCTGGCTTTCAGTCACACAGCCCTCCAAACAGCACCATCAGACAATTCTGGTCTGACGAAGTGTCTTAGACCTGAAACGTTAACCCTATCTTTTTCTCTCCACCGATGCTGCCTGACCTGCAAAGTGTTTCCAGCATCTAATGTAATTTGCTTCCACCACCTCCCCATTCCCCACCCCCCCCCACCCTGTCCCCCGACACAGGACAATCGGCCGGAATTGAATGTTTGATCTCCCCGCCCTCTCAATCTTCCAGCAGTTTAAAGCCTCTTCTTGATGTCAAATATTTGGCTACACCCTGATTCCCCTCCCTCCTGTCTCTTGAACTTTGGTGACTACACACCACCATCCTTCAGGTATATCTCAAAGCCCGCTGACCGATCAGGTGTTGCCCATTGATGTAAACAGAACCTGCTCCCGATTTGAGTCTCAATGTTACTAGTGCTGCGATTTGAACTCCTCCTGAACTAACCCGTTTTAAAAAAAGAAAAAAGCACCATGAAATGAATTGCTTCTTCAGGCTAATCCAAACACTTTGAGCTGTTTGGAACAGACAACAACCTGGAAAGGGAGGGGGGAGATCCCCGTTGTCGTGTCCATGTGGGGACCATTGACATTGGAAAGAATAGGGAGGGAGGGGGTCCTACTAAGGGAATATCAGAAGTTAGGAGCTAAATTTAAAAAACAGGACCTTGCGGATGGCCATGTATTAATTACAATAGGGATAGGCAGATCAGGAAGGTGAATGTGTGGCTGAAAGACTGGTGTGGGAAGGAGGAATTCCATTTCATGGGACACTGGCACCAGTACTGGGACAGGAAGGAGCTGTACCACTGGGACGGGCTCCCCCTGAACTGGAACAGGACCAGAGTCCTAGTGGAAAGGATAAATAGGGCTATAGATAGGACTTTAAACTCGTAAGATGGAGGTTGGGATCTGGTGAAAATAACAAAAGCCTGAAGATAAAAGAAATAGGAGATGAGAGTAAAGGTCAGACCAAGGTAAGGAATAAGAGAAACATAAACGGAAAGGAAACACATACAGTTATAGAACATGAGTACAAAATCACTGTTAAAAATAAAGTGAGGGGAACAATTATTAAAAACAAATTAAATTGCCTGTACAGCAATGTGCACAGCATCCGAAAAAAACCAGGGGAACTGAAGGCAATAATTTGTAGTGAGGAGCCAGATGTAGTAGGGATAACTGAAACATGGTTACACAAAGAGCAGGACTGGCAGTTAAATATTGCAGGATAGAATGTATTTAGAAAGGATCAGGAAGGAAGAAGGGGGTGGGGTAGCTGTACTAATTAGAGGCAACATAATGACAATAGAAAAAAGGAACATAAGTAACATTAAGATAGAAACAGAATCCATATGGATTGATGTAAGGAATCTTACAACACCAGGTTATAGTCCAACAATTTTATTTTAAAATTACAAGCTTTCGGAGATTATCCCCTTCGTCAGGTGAGTGAGTGAATAAGAGGTTCTCAAATCACATATCTTATATTAGGCTGGGACACCATCACACCAATCAAAAGGTGTCGTTGGTGTTCAGACAGGTTAGCCACGGAAAACAGTAGGTCCCAGTATGCTGAATACACATTGTGTCAAATTACACAGACAGAGAGAAAGAGACCCAAAAGGCAGAGAGAGAGAGAGAATATTAAAAACAGATAACTTTTTTTCCCCCTTGCTGGTGGGGTTACGTGTAGCGTGACATGAACCCAAGATCCCGGTTGAGGCCGTCCTCATGGGTGCGGAACTTGGCTATCAATTTCTGCTCAACGATTTTGCGTTGTCGTGTGTCTCGAAGGCCACATATGGATTGAGACAAAGGATAAGAAGGAATCAATCACATTAATAGGTGTATTCTACAGACCACCTCATAGTGGAAGGGAATTGGAGGGAGAAATATGGAGGCAAATCTAGGAAATGAGTGAAAAACATTGAATAATAATCATGGGTGATTTCAACTCCCCCCAAAAAAACTGGCAACCAGAGGGAGGGAAAGGGGAATGGAGTTTTTAACAGTGTGTACAGGACTCCTTTCTTACCCAGTATGTGAGAAGCCCAACAAGAGAGGAATCACTGCTGAATGAGGAGGAAGTCCCACCAGCAAGCCTGCTGAAACTCTCCTTAAATCGGGAGCTCCATCTGTTGCTCTAACTATTAATCTGCTGTGGCACAAGCAGAGGCTTTATTTGGTGCCAGTCTGTACAGTGACTTTCTACAGGAGGTCAGTAACGCGAAAAATGGAAGCAAAACACACTCACCGTCCTCAAGGAAAGTTGGTGCTCAGAGTCGTCGTCGTCAACCTCCATCCTGAATTCTTTCTCATCTGCATTGAGCTCACAACCTGAAGTGGGAGGGAAAGAAAAACTCTCAGTTTATAAATTCGAGATGCAAACACACATAATGGAGCAAACCCTTCACAAACAGGAAAGGAGAGAGATGTTCATGGGCTTCCCTCCATTCTGTCCCCAGTCACTGCAAAGACTGAAGTTTGAGGTTAATTTGTATTTAGCTCGAATTAATTGCTATTCTAGATCCTTTTAACAGAGGAAACCAAATGGCCACTCCATCTGACCCATTGCATCCAAAGTCTCGTGGGGTTTAAGGCTCCTTTAATAAAGAGATGAAACCGACACTGAGCCGCTGGCAGGGCCTCAGACCCCGGGGCACCGGATCCCCTTCACCCCCATCAACAGATGTGGATCGTCACCAGACAGCAGACCGTGCACCCGGCGAAGGGGAAGGTGGATCCGTGAATCTGTGCCGCAAACCCGGGGTTTGCTCCTCCTGGACATCCTGCAAGAGCCACCGGCCAGTCAACAACAACAACTTGCATTTATATAGTGCGTTTAACATAGTGAAACGTCCCAAGGAGTGATATCAGACAAAATTTGACACAGAGCACGTAAGGAGATATTAGGACAGGTAAAGTGGTAGGTTTTAAAAGCCTCTTAAAGGAGGTGAGAGAGGTAGAGAGGAGAGGTTTAGTGAGGGAATTCCAGAGCTTAGGGCCTAGGCAGCTGAAGGCACGGCCATCTATGGTGGGGCGATGGAAATCGGGGATGCACAAGAGCCCAGAATTGGAGGAACGCAGAGATCGCAGAAGGTTGTAGGGCTGGAGGAGGTTACAGAGATAGGGAGGGGCGAGGCCATGGAGGGATTTGAACACAAGGATGAGAATTTTAAATTTGAGATGTTGCCGGACCGGGAGCCAATGTAGGTCAGCGAGCACAGGGGTGATGGGTGAACGGGACTTGGTGCGAGTTAGGATGTGGGCAGTAGGGTTTTAGGTAAGCTGAAGTTTACATAGGGTGGAAGGCGGAAGGCCGGCCAGGAAAGCATTGGAATGATCGAGTCTAGATGTAACAGAAGCATGGATGAGTTTTTCAGCAGCAGATGAGCTGAGGCAGGGGCGGAGACGGGCGATATTACGATATGACAGGTCAGTTATCTGCAGTATAGACTTCAACCAGTTATGTTACAGGACCACTGCCAGTGGAATATATGTCCTACATTGGCACACGGTCCCTCAATGCCTCAAATTTAGGATTCACATGTTCATGGCCTCAGCCCTTCCTATCTCTGTAACCTTCTCCAGCCCTACAACACTCTCCCCAAAATCAGAAAAACTTTTTCACACAGAAGGTAGTGGTAATCTGGAACTCTCTCCCCCAAAAACTATGGATGATGGGGGGCAATTGAAATTCTCAAGACTGAGATCGATAGATCGTTAGGTAAGGGTATCAAGTGATATGGGTCAAAGGCAGGTAAATGAGATACAGGTCAGCCATTAATCTAATAGAATGGCGGAACAGACTCGAGGAACTGAATGGTCTACTCCTGTTCCTGGACAAAAAAGGCAGATCAAAGAACGGAGCAGCAGTGGGAGATATTTAAATACAAGAGGAATAGATACAGGTTGAATTCATTCTGATTAGGGAATGCATCAAAGGCTGGACTCCCATGGATAAATAGGGAGGTTAGAGCAGGAATGAGATTTAGAGAGGTATATGAGTATGTGGTTTAATAGAGGAAAAGTGTGAGAAATACAATATGTGTAGAAACGTGAAGCAAAAAAGGAAATTGGGACGGCTGAGCGGGTGCGTGGAAGAAGACTGGCCGTCACTGTAAAGCAAAACAACTAACGCTTTTATGAGCATGTAAGAAGTAAAAGGATAGTCGAAGAAGGGAATGGGACACTTTGAGGGGAAGGGCACTATCTTGTTCTTGAGAGTGAGAAAACTGATACAATGGGCTACTTTATAAGATGGACCGAAGGGCAGACCCTGGGCTGGATAAGGAATTGGATGCATTCTGATAGACAAGAGTGTTGTTTCTTATAGTAGTGGTTCTACATGGGGACCGGTTACTAATGGAGTGCCTCGGGGATTGGTGTGAGGTCTGCTACTCATACAATCTGGATTAGTGATCTGGATGAAGGTGTTGCTGGAACTGTCAGCAGGTTGGTGGATGATGCAAGGAATTGTGTGAGTGTTAGGACCGTAGATGAGGACAAAGACTACAATCAGATCCGGCTACGATGGGGTGATGGGCCTGTGTCTACAATCAGATATACATGCAATGGCGTAATGGGCCTGTGCCTACAATCAGATCTAGCTACGATGGGGGAATGGGCCCTTGCCTACAATCAGATCAGGATACGATGGGGGAATGGGCCCTTGCCTACAATCAGATCAGGATACGATGGGAGAATGGGCCCTTGCCTATAATCAGATCAGGATACGATGGGGGAATGGGCCCTTGCCTACAATCAGATCAGGATACGAGGGGGGAATGGGCCCTTGCCTACAATCAGATCAGGATACGAGGGGGGAATGGGCCCTTGCCTACAATCAGATCAGGATACGAGGGGGGAATGGGCCCTTGCCTACAATCAGATCAGGATACGATGGCGTAATGGGCCTGTACCTACAATCAGATCTGGATACGATGGGGGAATAGGCCCGAGCCTACCATCAGATCAACATAAGATGTGGGAATGGGCTTGGGTGTACATTCAGCCCTCCATATGATGGAGGAATGGCCACCTGTCTACAATCAGCTCTGGATACGATGGGGGAAAGGGCCTGTGCCTACAATCAGATATATATGTGATGGAGTAATGGGCCTGATCCTACAATTAGATATATATGCGATGGAGTAATGGGCCTGTGCCTACAATCAGATCTGTATAAGTTGGGGGAATGGGCCTGTGCCTACACTCAGATCTACATACGACGGGGAAATATGCTTATGCCTACAACAGCATCTGAATAAGATTGGGGAAATGGGCTCCAGCCTTCAAACAGCTCTGGATACAATGGGGGAATGAGCCTGTGCCTACAATCAGATTTATATATGATGGGGGAATGGGCTCCTGGCTACAATTAGATGTGGATAGGATGGAGAATGGGTCTGTTTCTACAACCAGATCTGGATACGGTGCGGCAATGGGCCTGTGCCTAGAAACAGATCGACATACGATGGGCTGAGCCTACAAACAGATCGACATACAACAGAGCAATGGGCTTGTGCCTAAAATCAGATCTACATATGATGGGGAAACGGGCTTGTGTCTACAATTGTATCTGAATACGATGGGGAAATGGGCCTGTTTCTACAATCAGATCTATATATGATGGGGAAAGGGGCTTATGCCTACAGTCAGATCTACGTATGATGTGGGAATGGGCCTGTGCGCACAATCAGCTCTCAATACATTAGAGTAATGGGCCTGTGACTACAATCGGATCGGAATACGTTGGAGGAATGGGCATGTGCCTTACATTCAGATCTATGTAGGATGGGGGAATGGGCCTGTACCTACAATCAGATCTATGTAGGATGGGGGAATGGGCCTGTACCTACAATCAGATCTATGTAGGATGGGGGAATGGGCCTGTACCTACAATCAGATCTATGTAGGATGGGGGAATGGGCCTGTACCTACAATCAGATCTACATACGATGGGAGAATATGCTTGTGCCTACAACCAGATCTGGATACGATGGGAAATGGGCCTGTTTCTACAATCAGCTCTACATATGATGGGAGAATGGGCCTGTGCCCACAATCAGATTTACGTACGATGGGGAAATGGCCCTGTGTCTACAATCAGCTCTGGATATGATGGGCTACTGGGCCTGTGCCTATAATCAAATTCGAATACAGTGGGGGAATGGTCCTGTGCCTACAATCAAATCTGGATACCATGTGCGTATGGGCCTGTACCTACAATCAGATCTACATATGATGGGGAATGGGCCTGTACCTACAATCAGATCTACATTTGATGGGGGAATGGGCCCGTGCCTACAATCAGATTGGGATATGGTGGGGGAAAGGCCTGTGCCTACAATCAAATCAGCATATGATGGGGGTATGGGATTGTGCCTACAATCAGATCTACATACGATGGGAGAATATGCTTGTGCCTACAATCAGATCTGGATACGATGGGAAATGGGCCTGTTTCTGCAATCAGATCTATATATGATGGGGGAATGGGGTTGTGCCTACAATCAGATTTGGATATGGTGCGGGAATAGGCCTGTTCCCACAATCAGATCAACATACCTTGGGAGAATGGACCTGTGCCTACAATCAGATTTATGTACGATGGGGAAATAGCCCTGGGTCTACAATCAGCTCTGGATACGATGGGGTAATGGGTCTGTTCCTACAATCAGATCGACATACAATGGGCCCACTATCAGGTCTACATACGATGGGAGAATATGCTTGTGCCTACAGTCAGATCTGGATACGATGGGGAAATGAGCCTGTTTGTACAACAATCAGACCTATATATGATGTGGCAATGTTCCTGTGCCTTCAATCAGATTTACGTACGATGGTGAAATGGTCCTGTGCCTACAATCAAGTCTGGATATGATGGGGTAATGGGCCTGTGCCTACCATCAGACCTGGATACAATGGGAGAATGGGACCGAGCCTACAATCAGATCTGGATGCGATTGGGGAGTGTGCCTGTACCTACAATCAGATTTACATACGATGGGGAAATGGGCCCGAACCTACTATCAGATCTGGATACGATGGGGAAATGGGCCTGTTTCTACAATCAGATTTGGATATGAAGGGATAATGAGCCTGTGCCTACAATCTGATATATATGTGATGGTTGAATGGGCCTGTGCCTACAATCAGATCTGGATACAATGGGAGAATGGAACCGAGCCTACAATCAGATCTGGATACGATTGGGGAAATGGGTCTGTTTCTACAAATCAGCTCTACATATGATGGGAGAATGGGCCTGTGCCTACAATCAGATTTACGTACGATGGGGAAATGGCCCTGTGTCTACAATCAGCTCTGGATATGATGGGCTACTGGGCCTGTGCCTATAATCAGATTTGAATACAGTGGGGGAATGGTCCTGTGCCTACAATCAAACCTGGATACCATGTGCATATGGGCCTGTACCTACAATCAGATCTACATATGATGGGGGAATGGGCCTGTACCTACAATCAGATTTACATTTGATGGGGGAATGGGCCTGTACCTACAATCAGATCTACATATGATGGGGGAATGGGCCTGTACCTACAATCAGATTTACATTTGATGGGGGAATGGGCCTGTGCCTACAATCAGATCTACATATGATGCGGAATGGGCCTGTACCTACAATCAGATCTACATATGATGGGGAATGGGCCTGTACCTACAATCAGATTTACATTTGATGGGGGAATGGGCCTGTGCCTACAATCAGATCTACATATGATGCGGAATGGGCCTGTGCCTACAATCAGATCTACATATGATGGGGGAATGGGCCTGTACCTACAATCAGATTTACATTTGATGGGGGAATGGGCCTGTACCTACAATCAGATTTACATTTGATGGGGGAATGGGCCTGTACCTACAATCAGATTTACATTTGATGGGGGAATGGGCCTGTGCCTACAATCAGATCTACATATGATGCGGAATGGGCCTGTGCCTACAATCAACTCTGGATACGATGGGGAATGGGCCTGTGCTTACAATCAGATGAACATACGATGGGTGAATGGGCCTGTGCCCACAATCAGATCTACATAGGATGGGGGAATGGTCTCCTGCCATAATTTGATCTACGTACGATGGGTGAGTAGGCTTGTGCTGACAATCAGATGTACATAAGATGGGGGAATGGATATGGATATGGGGAGTGTGCCTGCCTCTACAATGCAATAGTGTGTGTCTCACCCTGGAACTGAGCCTACAATAGTGCTACCTTGGGAGACTTTTACTCTGGAATCACAGCCTGTAATAGGGTGATAACCTTGAGACATTTTTTGCTCTCGGATGCTGACCTACTTTCAGTGCATTCCCAGTAGACTTCGCCCTCAGCTGCTGACCTACAAGCAGTGAATTTCGGGGGCAATTGCCCTTTCAGATGCTGCACACCCTACAGTGCACGTCCCTCGGATGCTGAGTTTGCTGCCCTCCTTTACCCAAGGTGCGTGCACTTTCTCTCTCTGTCTCTCTCTCTCCACCTCTGCTGCAACTTTCTTTTTTTCTTTGTGTTTTTAGGCCCCCCTTTTATAAGTGGGGTGGGGGGGTGGGGGATTAGGGTGTGTTTATATAGAGAAAAACCCAAAGAAAACCAAAACCAGTGTCAAATCAAAATTTTCATGTTGTGGTCCAGGATGCACTCCAGCCCCTTTGCGGCTCCCAAGCTGGGAAAGTCCAAGTGTCAATCAAATGCGTGTGGGCGGGGTGTAAACGGCAGCCTGGGGGAATGTGACAGACGGAGCGGTGGCAGAGCGGTGACGTCGACACGGGCGAGGGGGGGGGGGGGGGGGGGAGTGGTGGAAGGGGAGGAGCGGCGGCCGAACGCGTGACGTCAGACGCACGTAACGCTATAAATAATAGGGGCAGGACGCGCCGGCGTGATTGCGTCAGACGCTGGGAGTTAGCCGATCGGTTCGGTTCGGGTCGGAGCGGAAGGCGGACGGGCTGTGGGGGGGTGAGAGCCGGATTCAGTTCAATTCAATCAGTGATCGGTATGGAGGCGGACTCGGTGATCGAGGATAAAACTATCGAGCTGATGGTGAGTGAGGGGGCCCCGTCGGGAGGGGAGCTCGGTGGGTAGGGGGGGGGGGTTGGGGAGAGAGAGGCCGCGGGCCCGCGCCGTGCCTCGCCGCCTCGCCGCCTCGCCTCGCCGGCTGTAGGCACTTTGACTGGGGCTGAGGCGGGCAGCGGCCGGCACAGGCCGCGGGCTTCCGCTCGGGCCCCGAATGTGTCTCGTTGACGTTTTTACATGTCTTTCGTGCCGAGTTTGTTCATGGAGGGGAGCAGCGCGGGACGGCGATCCTGTCAGAGCCGGGGGAGGGGGGTAGAGGAAAGGGGTTAGTGGGGCCAGCCCCCGGGGAGGGGGGTAGAGGAAAGGGGTTAGTGGGGCCAGCCCCCGGGGAAGGGGGGTAGAGGAAAGGGGTTAGTGGGGCCAGCCCCCGGGGAAGGGGGTAGAGGAAAGGGGTTAGTGGGGCCAGCCCCCGGGGAGGGGGGTAGAGGAAAGGGGTTAGTGGGGCCAGCCCCCGGGGAGGGGGGTAGAGGAAAGGGGTTAGTGGGGCCAGCCCCCGGGGAAGGGGGGTAGAGGAAAGGGGTTAGTGGGGCCAGCCCCCGGGGAAGGGGGTAGAGGAAAGGGGGTCGTGGGGCCAGCCCCCGGGGAGGGGGGTAGAGGAAAGGGGTTAGTGGGGCCAGCCCCGGGGAGGGGTAGAGGAAAGGGGTTAGTGGGGCCAGCCCCGGGGAGGGGTAGAGGAAGGGTTAGTGGGGCCAGCCCCGGGGAGGGTTAGTGGGGCCAGCCCCGGGGAGGGGTACAGGGAGGGGCAGCGGGGCCAGCCCCGGGGAGGGGTACAGGGAGGGGCAGCGGGGCCAGCCCCAGGGAGGGGCAGCGGGGCCAGCCCCAGGGAGGGGCAGCGGGGCCAGCCCCGGGGAGGGGTACAGGAAGAGGTAGTGGGGCAAGCCGGTGGTGGGGGTGGGGGAGTACTGTAGTGGGGCAGGATGGGGATCATAGGTAGGTGGGCAGGGGCTATAGTGAGTTGGGTGGGGGGTTCAGGAAGTGGCAGTGTGGGGGGGTATAGCAGTGGGACAGGGCTGGGGGTTACAATGGGGTGCAAGGTACAATGGGTTCTGCAGTGGGGCTGGGCTGGAGTATAGTAGCATACAGCAGGGCAAAACATGGGGTGCAGTGGGGCTGGGCGGGTTGTACAATGGGGCACCGGGTACTGCGGAACAAGGTGGGGGCCACAGCTAGATGGGGCTACGGTGGAGCAGGGTGGGGGTACAGAAGGGGCCAGAACGGGGATATCAGCAGTGGGTTAGGGCAGAGAGGGTACAATAGGATATAGTAGGAGAAGACATGGGTTACAGTGGGGCAGGATCTACAGTAAGACATGGGGTACAGTGGAACAGGGTGGGGTGTACAATAATGTACAGCAGGACAAGACATGGGGTACAGTGGGGGGCAGTATGGGGTAGGAGGTACAGTGAGGCAAGATATGGGTGCATTGAGGAAGGAGGTACAAGCGGGGCACAGGGTACAGCAGTGCACGACACAAGTACAATGGTACAAGATATGGGACGCATCAGACCACGGGAGCTACACTGGGGCAGAACATGAATTGTATCAGGGCAGGCTACAGTAGCGCGGAGCGTAGGGGACACATTGGAGCTGGGGTCATGGTGCAGGCCAGGGATTGGGGGCTACACCACCACAAGGTAAGGGGGCTATAGTGGAGCAGGGGATGGGTGATACTGGGGCAGGAAACTAGGCTGCATGAGCATGGTGCTTTGGCACAGCAATGGGTGACACCAGCACTGGATTATGGCACCATTTTATTGCTGGGGACTACTTGGCATGGCCCCATGTTGCACTGGCCAAACCAAGGAACAGTCCCTGGACATGGCACTGGCCTATACTGTCGCACAGGGCAGGGTTATACAGGGAATAGCATGGTGCTATGCTTGTCCCCGCTAGTTCGTTGCACCTAGGAACATTGCTACATGCCACCCAGCCGTATCACTGAGTGCTGTCTCTCTCCATAATAGATCAGTATGTTATATTCCATTTGGGACTTCATTTTGGAGTTCTTAAGAAACATGATCTGGATTGACACTATTTTCAGGGTACCATTCCTTTTTACCAGCGGAGAAGCTTCACATGCTGCTACTTTTTACCTTGTTAAGGTCTCGGGTGACCTCCAGTTGCTATTTTTCATTTATGAGCCTGGATAGTGAGTGTCAGTAGGCTACTTGACTATGGGGGTAGCATCCAACCTGTGTACTGGCGTGGGCACTCTCCAGCAGCAAACTGAAGCAGGAAACCATGGCTGATATATCCCCTCCCTAGCCTAGTGACACCACGGCCAATTATAGCATCTGTGTCCCAACTGAAATCAGCTAACCTAGCACATATTGGGAATAAAACCTGGGGACCTCTGGTTCTGTAAGGTTCAGTACGGCATCAGACAACGGATGTGTAGACTAGGTCACTGACAGAGCTGTGATTGTAAATTTATACCTTTGAATGAGGCCCAAGACTCCAGTATATGAGCGTTCCTGCCGATGTAATTACAATGTAGGCTGAGTGACTCATTTCTGGAGACGACCACCTTAATGGTGTTTACTGGGTTGACCGATGAAAAGGGAGACGAGGCTTTATTTTGAATTGTTACATTTTGCTGATTCCTCGGGTGAATTCAAGTGTTTGCATATCAAAAATCTCCTTGTAGCCGTTGGGCGTCCTGGGCCTAAAGTGTTTCCCATTTTGAAAGGAGATCTGTGCAGCCACAACCCAGTACCATGTAGTTGTGGGCCTGCAGTGCAAATCGGGCAAGCTCGGTGAGTGAGCTGCTAGTATGGGTATGGATAAATGTTGCAGTGGGGCAGCATGGGTGACTGCCTGAGGGAGAGGCAGGCTGTACACTTGACTGGGTGCCTGAAATCGGTGATTTCCATTTCCCAGCGCTAACATCCCTCATTGACCAGTCCAAAATGTTTTTTAAAACATTGTACAGCGGTCATGTTTGGGCCTACATACAAAATTGCTGCCCCACACCTCATGATGACCGGAGCATCGTGACTAAGCACTTCTCCCAGGAGAGGCAGGAAATCAGAGGAAAAAAACAGGGATAAAATAACTGGAAAATTCCTCTCTGACACCCTCGGGCTAGTCCAGGAGATCACACGGACCAAGTGTTATCTATAAAGACACTTATCTTCTATATGTGTGATCTAGAGTGTGACTAGCTGGATTACTCTTGCATAGAGGCAGTGCGGACTCGATGGGCCGAATGGCCTCCTTCCGTGCTGTAACCTTTCTAGGATTCTATGATCTCTGCCCCAGTAAAGAACTGGTCTAGCTCCGTCTTGAAGGCATACAGAGAGTCAGCACCCATCACACCAGTGGCAACGTATTCCAGATGTTGAAAAAAGTACCCATGTCCCTTTTCTGCCCTTTGCATTACACGGGGATCGATGCTTTTATTTTAAATGACTTTAGGCGCGAACTCAAATAATAAGGTAGTCGGGCAGATGCAGTGAGAGTCTGAGGTCTGTTCCTATACCGTGTATGTTGGATGGGGGAAGCCGTGTGGAAGAGAACTGAGAAGCTGTTTAAGATGCAGGGACGGGCAGAGTTTTAATTAAAAGGGGTCTATCTGCTGCCCGGCTGTTTCCATGCATAAATTCACCACGCGGTTTGGTATTGAATCGTACAGACCAGGTTCGATTCTATGGCCGCGCTGAGCTAGCTGTTCAGTCAGGTTGGTGGAAAGCTCTATAATTAGCCTCTGTATTGCTGGACTAGCGAGGGGGGGAAATGCACTGGGGTTTCTTTTCCTGATTGTGATCTCCAACTGGCAACAGTGGATACTTTGAGAGGATGGGATTGGACTCAACTGTGATACCCTTTAGGTGCAGTTGCCCATGGAATTATTCCCTCGCATGAGGCCGTGAGGGAGACAGCAAATTTGGCAATGGGAAAATTAAACTGGGTGCATCCAAGATACTTACATACTGAGTTGTAGGATTACTGGTCGTGAATTTACCATTAACTAATATTGCAGGCTTACTCCATTAAAGGATACATCTGAGGTAGTGGAGCACTTCCACACGCCTACAAAAGGAGACAAATAATAACTTGAAAGGGGTAATTAGAAACTTTGTCAGAAAACAGTTTCCTGAGGTAAACTATACTAGGGTAGAAGAGAACTATTTGGGTGGTATGTAGCATTGTGGTGAGAAGTGTCACTCGGTATATTTACTGTGTACTCAGTAAGCAAAAGTCCCACTTTCACCAACTCACTTCAGCGTGCGACGGACTTCTTTTGTGATGTGTTTAATTGAACCTATTGCTGCCACCACCGTTACCTAGTGGTGCCCAACACACAACCCAAATTACATAGAATTTACAGCACAGAAACAGGCCATTCGGCTCAACAGGTCTAGGCGTTTATGCTTCACACGAGCCTCCTCCCACCTTACTTCATCTCAAAACAAAAGTCTTTTGCTCTTCAGTGAGTGACACAACAAGCTTTGTCCCTTTCCTTCCATCTTCTCCCCGGCCCCCTAAAATCCTAGGATTTTTTTTATTCGTTTGTGGGATGTGGGCGTCGCTGGCGAGGCCGGCATTTATTGCCCATCCCTAATTGTCCTTGAGAAGGTGGTGGTGAGCCGCCTTCTTGAACCGCTGCAGTCCGTGTGGTGAAGGTTCTCCCACAGTGATGTTAGGTATGGAGTTCCAGGATTTTGACCCAGCGACGATGAAGGAACGGCGATATATTTCCAAGTCGGGATGGTGTGTGGCTTGGAGAGGAATGTGCAGGTGGTGGTGTTCCCATGTGCCTGCTGCCCAAACTTGACACAAAGCGGTGGGTGAGGCCAGCCACCACCCCCTCCTCCCATACTGAGGGTAAGTTGGATGGCATAGTTGGCCTGGGCTGTTATTGAGCTTCTCCCTCTGCAGCTGACTCACGAGCAGTTTGTAAATAGGCACATGCTTTCCATCTTCTTTTATCTCCCCTCTGTCCTCGGGGCAGTGACATCTTGCTGTGTTGTGGTTCCAGATATGTCGACTGCCCACTGTCCAAGTGGTCATTCTTCATGTGTCAGCAAGCTATTTGGCTAAGGCATCAGCCTTGGCCTGGTGATAGCATTCTCATCTCTGAATCAGAAGGTTGTGGGTTCAAGTCCCACTCCAGAGACATATTCTAGGCTGACACTTCAGTGCAGTACTGAGGGAATGCTGCACTGTCAGATGCCGTCTTTCGGATGAGACATTAAACCGAGGCCCCCTTCTGCCCTCACGGGTAGATGTAAAAGATCCCACGGTGCTATTTGAAGAAGCGCTGGGGAGTTATGGTGTCCTGGCCAACATGTTCCCTCAACTAACACCTAAAACAGATTATCTGGTCATTATCTCATTGCTGTTTGTGGAACCTTGCTGTGTGCAAATTGGCTGCCATGTTTCCTATATTACAACAGTGACTACATTTCAAAAGTACTTCATTGGTTTTAAAGCACTTTGGGGCATCCTAAGGTCATGCATGGTGCTATAGAAATGCAAGTCTTTCTTTCCTTTACTGGGCATTGAGTTGCAGCCGAGTGAAGTTGGCAGCGGTTCATGTAGGGGGTGCTATTGGCAGATCGCGAGATGCTTTTACCATATGAGTGTAACCGATTGTAGACACACAGACCTCCCTCCATTTGCTGCACCCTGTTGCATAAACAAGCATGCTGTTTATCATGGTGGTATTGTGGACACATAAAAACATGGGTGTACCATTCCGTTTTTGGGAAAAGGGAGCTGGCTTTGGTTATGAAAACTTGGGAGCCTGTCCTGTGTGCCTCTGTATAAAAGCAGAGCTGGCCGGTTTTGGGGGTGGGTGATTGGAGGCTCCCCAATACAAATGTAAAACAGGGAGAGCAGTCCACGAATGTCGTTACGCAAACCTATTTTAGGATCAAGTGTAAAGATAATGGTCCTTGCCGTTTGGACACTACAATTGGACCCAAGGCTAGGGTGTGGGGGAAGGGAGGTATTTGCCAGGGTTCCTTCTGGAAAGTGTGGTCATCGAATGTGAGCAGAATTGAGCTTGGCTGTGAAATCATCCATGGTAAAATAGCCTACCAGTGAAGAAGGGGCATTTGGGTAAGTGTGTTGCTGGTGTCTACATAACTGTCCTCCAGCGAGAGCCAGCAGCTTCAGGAGTTGGAAATAAGGAGCCTCTTCATGCGACAAGCCAATGTCACTGGGCTTAATTTAGCCCATCAGTACTGGTCCACTGCAGGAAAATTGCAGAGTTATTTAGTACTCGTTTCTTTATGTGGGAAAGCTCCACTCATGCTCTCTGCCAAAAGAACAAAGGGAGAATTTTTTTTGGTGGCTCAGAGGAGTGTTGGGTACATCCTGTCAGAAACAGTGGTGGAAACACAATCTATAATAGCTTTTAAAAGGGAATTGGATAATTAAATTAAAAGTGTATGGGGAAAGGGCAGCGGGATGGTACTAAATGGATCGTTCTTTGAGAGTACAGGTGCGATTGGGCGAATGACCACCTTATGTGCTGTCAAACTCTGTGCTGGCCCGCTCTCTGCTTAAAATTAAGCGCTTGTTTGCTATTAGTGCACTGTTTGATTTTTCCACTGATTGTTCATTTGTATTAATTCTACTGGTGCAGTCTTTCACATTTTTCTATTAATGTTTTGAACGCTTAATCTTCTAATGTGTGGAGTTGAAGGCGTGGAATTGAGCTGAAGAGGCCAAGAATGTCCCAGGTTTGATTCCTGGTCTGTGCTGAGTTTTCTGAAATGGCAATAGAGATGCTCAAGTTTTCCTTCTTACCCACAGAACCATAAAAGCTTAGAGCACAAAAGGAGGCAGTTTGGCCCATTGTGACAATGCCGGCTCTTTGCTGGAGCAATCCGAAACTGATCCTGCGCTCTTCTCCTCATGGTCCTGTATCTTCACCTGCTTCAAATATTTATTCAATCTTCTCTTAAAGATTGTAATGGTCTCTACCTCAACTGCTCCCTTTGGCTAAGCATTCCATGTCCCAACTACCCTTCGTGTAAAGAAATTTCTCCTAACTCCTCTCTCCTCGCTGTCTTTGTCATTGGCTCCCCAACCAGAGGAAATGGTCCTTCTCTATTTACTCTCTCACAAGCCTTTATAATTTTTAAAAACTCTATTAAATCTCCTCTTGGCCTTCTCTGCGCCAGTGAAATTGGTCTCAAGTATCTCTTCATAAACGCTGTTTCCCATCCTTGGTATCATCCTGGTGAATCGACCCTATAACGGACTCTGTGGCTTCCATATCCTTTCTATTATAGGGTGACCAAAACTGCACATAGTACTGTGGCCTAACCAATATTTTGTACCAATTCATCATTACCCCTTTACTCTTGTACCTAGTGCCCCTAATTCCAAAACATGAAATGCTGCTGGCCTTTTCTATGGTTTTGTCTACTTGCACTTGCAGGGAATAATGCATTTGAAGCCCTAAGTCTCTCACCCTTCAGTAACTTTCCATTGAGTGCATACTCCCATTCCTTGTCCTTCCACCCGCACTGGCCATGGAGGGACTAGAATCACCCAGGGTGTGTGTGTGCGTGCGTGCGTAAGAGAGATGGGGATCTGGTCTCTCCGGTAGCCCACTTAGACGAGTCCATTATTGAAACTATGAATTTGAAGTTCCTTGCAGATTCTTTTAATAATCTGTAAGCCAGAGGCATTGATGCCAATAGAAGTCTTCAATCTGATCACTACAGGACCTTCCCTGCTCTCTGCAGCATCCTGTGGTTCAGTTATCTACCGAGCTGGCTCCTTTGGAGCTCTACGTCAGCCAGATTCTGTGCCTTCAGGAGATGAGGGGAGAAAAGGTTGGCAAAAAATACCTGAGAGGATTTATTTTGTGGTGATTTAATTTGAGTGTTCCAGATACTCTCCACCCAAGAAGTGCTGAGTACTCGTGAAACATACGGATATCAAGGTGAATATATTAGTGAAAGAGCCACGTCACTTGATTCTGATTCATCTTGGAACTATTGTTGGTGTTTTACGAAGGTTCTTTCACTGGTACAAACTGTGATCCTTGTGCTTTACTTGCTTATTGCATCTGCAGTCTTTCCGTGTAAGGCAGGAATGCATTAGTTTACAAATTACCACTCCCCGTCCCCACCCTTCCTAAATACTCCAAGCTTGAACTCAATGAAGAGAACATTGGGAGGATGTGGAATGCTGGTCTGACCAGTTAGGATGAGTGGACATTTGGAGAGGAAGAAAGAGGGGCTTTGCTTTTTTTTTTAAGAGAAACACCGGGCTGCAGTTAAGACCAGAATTGGTATAATATACTTGCATTTACATAGTGCCTTAACATGTCTCAACATCTCAAAGTGCTTTCCACAATGAATAACTTTGAAGTGCTGTCATTGTTATGCCTGTAGACATGACAACCATTCTGTACAATGGCCCACAAGCATCAATGAGAAGAAGGAATGGTTGCCATTCTTTTGAGGTGGTGGTTGAGGGAGGAATGTTGGCCATGACATTAGGATAACCCCATGCAGTGTGAACAGTGTGTTGAAGTCTTTAAAGTCCACCACAACAGGCAGGCAGGGCCTTGTACTTAACATACCACCCAAAGGATGACACCTTTAATCGAGGTCTTTAAAATAATAAAACGATTTGATAGGGTAGATACAGAGGAAATATTTCCTCTGCTGGGGGGATCCAGAACAAGGGGGCACAATCTTAAAATTATAGCTAGGCCATTCAGGAATGAAATCGGAAGGCATTTATTCACACAACGGGTAGTGAAAATCTAGAACTCTTCCCCCGAAAGGCTGTGGATGATGGGGGTCAATTGAAATTTTCAAGACTCAGATGGATAGATTTTTGTTGGGTAAGGGTATCAAGGGATATGGAGCAAAGGCAGGTACATGGAGTTGAGGTACAGATCAGCCATAATCTGAGAGAATGGCGGAACAGGTTTGAGGGGCTGATTGGCCTACCTCTGTTTCTCTGTGGCTAGGATGGTACCTCCTACAATGCAGAACCCTATTGGTACTGCATTGGAGTGTCAGCCAAGATTGTGCTCAAATATTGGTGTGGAGCTTGAACCTACAACCTTTGGTGCCAAGCTGCACAATTGCTGCTAAGCTGACATAAACGAACATCGGTGGTATAGTTGGCACGTCAGCTGATGTGGTCCTGAGACAGACAGACCAGTAAAGTCCCAGGTTTAATTCTTAGTCTGTATTTCATTAGCTGATCTTAGCCAGACCAGCGTTGAGAGGGGGGTGGAATTGTTGTCAGCCTATGTGCCGCAGGCGGAGGAGGAGAACAATCTGCTTGAGTTCTTCCTCCTGATTGCTATCCGGTGACCCCCCCCCTGCTCATAAGTACACTCGTGGACATTGGATACAAACAGGAATCGGGCTTTGCTTTGTTGCCCTGTACAATTGATTAACCAGCCAGCGCTCTCTGCCCAGGTTCACATGTGAATGAGGTACTATAGGGCTGTTGGTATCCTGTGGAACTGAACCCCAGCATCAGTGACAGCCTTGGGGAGGAAACTAAAAACTAAAATGTAAAGGCCTACAGGATTCAGAGATGGAGAAACTTTCTAAAAGAAAGTTGTATTAGGGGATTCTTTATAAAAATGCAGGCCAACAGTACAATACCAGTTGCCTTCCTGATAACAATACTTAACCCAATATTCACCTTACTCATCTTCCACTCCTCCCTGGGGAACTTGGGTGCATTGAAAGCTGCAGGATATACTCAGTATCCAGGGGCAGTCAGTGTACCCTCCACCCTGGACAAGGGCTGACCACAGAAAATCAGGTAGAGATTGGCTCAATACTACTATCTAGTCTTATTTTCTAATCTCTTGCCAACTTTAGTTATCTCTTTCTATAAAATGAACTTTCTTCCATCTCATGCAAGCCATCACATATTTAGGCCAAAGTTTATGGAGACAGCCTCCAGGTGCTTTTATATATAGTATTTTTTTTGTAAATCACTTCTGCTGCAGATCCAGAAATGGCAGATTCACTGAGGTCGGAGTTGTTGTGGGACTACCTAAATTGTTGTTGGCCCAGGGTCCAGATCCTGATAAAGTAACAGTGGAAGGGGAAAAAACAAGTGAAATGTTTTTGGCATCATTCTACTGATTTCATGCTGTGACAGCTGCTAATGGGTTAGCACAGCCTGACCCCCCTCCGAGTAAGCACCTAGCGACAGAGATCAGATACTGCAGCACATTTATATTTCTCCTGACCCCACATTTTGATATTGACACTAATGTCCAGAGATAACCTGTAGCCTCCAGACCCAGATAAACGCAAGACTGCAGGGCTGGAATAGTGCAGATTTACACCCGAGTCCTTTAGTGCTGGGATGGATGAGTCACCTTATAACATGTTTTAAAATAACACCCGATTACGTCGTATCGTAAATTAGTTCCACTCATTACATGTGGTGATGTTCAGCGCTGCGCTGTGCATTTTGAAAAGGCTGTTATCTTCTGACAACCTTACTGCTTCAGAGGGCAGTAAAAATGAATCAAAAAATAAATGGCTCTTTCCCCCCCCCCCCCCCCCACCCCTATAGCTTAGTGGGTAAATGTGCGCGTGGTTTGGTACTTATTCGGGTCCCTAGTTTGATTCCTGGTCTAAATCAGCTGATCTCTGTTGGCCTCTCCAATTGACTTCATTGTCCCTGATCAAGAAGTTCTTGATCCCGATCACTATCTGAGGGCCCCTACTGGAAAGCCCTTGAGCCAGGCAGTTAGGCAAAGACAGAATTGTGATGCCCTCCATGGTCAAATAACATGCTGATGCTCACATGAAGAATGGCTACTTCATATCTGGGTTTGGGGGTGGGGGGGGAGGTGGTGGTGAGGGTGCACATGGAACTATACCCAAACAACAGTCAGCACCTTCAGAAGGGGAGGAAAAAATCTGAGTGTGCACTTCTTGTGAGAACATATGTTGCACAATGGTACTATAGTATAGAAAAAGGTACATTAAGGAGGGCCTGAACATTTATATTTCTAGCAGTCACCATGCGTTATTCTAAATCTATAACATGACAGATTAGATGGGGGGGAGGGAGTACATAGCTTAGAACAGTCTTGTAAGGACAAGGTAAATCAGACCTATGCCTGAGTTGCTAATGTCACTACACCTTCCGGTTTCTCATTAGAACTGGAACGCAGCCTGTCGAGACAGCAAGCTTCTCCAGGTGCGGATACCCCAGAAAAGAGAGAGATTCTCCCTTCCCAACCCTCCTGCTCCCATGTGGTGTATTCTCCCTAGGCACCAGCAACTTACCAATTTCACTTTGAGTGGATCTGGAAGTTGGAAAGGGGAAGAGGTTAGTTGTGGCAATATGTTCCAGGCCCCCAGCAAATAAAGGGGAGGTGGATGTACTGCTGTGGGAAGTCATAATGGTTCATGCGAAGGACTCAGTTATAATCATGGACGACCTCAATCTTTGTGACAGAGACTAGGGGTTGCACTGGGAGCAATCTGTACACGTGAGGGAATTATTAAAGCACTTCAAGAATCTCAAACTGAAAGAAGGCAGTAGTAAGCCAAACTGAATTAAGGGAACACTTGCTATCTGGTGATCATAAAGTTGTTCATTTTAAGATTGAAATGAGAATGGAATGTAGTAAAAACTGTTGAGAAATTGGATTTCAGGAGAGAAGACTGAGGAGATGAAATGACATGCTGCATTAAAGGCAAAGAGAAGGAGATTGCAGATCCCCTTGCTGATATCTGTCAAAGATCAGGTGCCATCCCAGTGGATTGGAAAGTTGGTGCCATCTTTAAAATAGGGGCAAGGGGCGGACCCTCAAATTACAGAACTGTGAACTGTTCCGTCAGTGTGGGGAAAGTGTTTGGGATTTTGATGAGATATAGCATAAGGGTTCATGTGGAAAGACAAGAGTCTGATTCAAGATAACCAGCGTGGGTTTAGAAGGGGAGGTCGGGTCTGATCAATTTACTGGAGTTCTTTGAGGAGGTCACAGAACTAGTGGGTAGAGGTGAACTAGAGGATGTTGTGTAAAACTGACGGACGAGGTATGTGCCGAGGGGGTAAAGTAGGCTGGAGGAAGGTGTGGCTAAAAGGTGACAACAACGAGTGGTGTTACTTGATAGAGGAATTCAGAGTGGAAACTAGTTGCTGTGGAGTTCCACAGAGGTCAATATAGGACTGCTGCTGCTTCTAATTGTTATCATTGACTTGGAGGATGGAATGTTGTCCAAAATGTCTGTCTCTGAAAGGTACCAAATTGTGTGAAGTGGCCATTGGTGCTAACCAATGTGTGATAATCCATAGGGTTCCTGGGAGGCCTGGTCAATCGGCAGAGAGGTGACTGATGAAGTGTAAGGTCATGAGATTGGGTAGAAGAAGCACGAATTTTGGTGGACAGGTCATTAAAACCATTCTTTCAGTGTTTGCAGACATTGAAAAAAGTGAATAAAATGTTGGGATATAAAGCCACAGGTGTGAATTATAAGTTGAAGGAGGCGTCGCAGGCCTTGCTGAGTCTGGCTTTGGAGTACTGTGTTCAATTTTGGTTTCTGTCGTAGAGTGGATGTAGTTATTAGAGAGCCCAGACAGGGCTGTGAGGCTGGTTCCTGAGTTTACTCTCTGGAGAAGAGGGGGGGGACTTGAAGATTTTCACGGGTGTGGAGAATTTGTGCCCAGGATTGTTCTTTTGGGAACAGGATTCAAGGGCTGGGGCACAATTCAAAGTCAAGGGTGCCAAATGAAAATGGTTTTAGGCAGCATATTTTTAGTTGGGTGGTGAGACTTTTGAAATAGTTTTCCAGTGGGGGTGGTGGAAGAAAAAACGTTGGCAGGTGTTTAAAAAGGACTGGATGGATTCCTATTAGGAAAGTGGAGATGAGAACCACAGGAAAGAGCCTAATGGGAGGTTTGGTATGCTTGGCCCATTAATAAGAGTAGTGATTACCTGAGTTTGTGCTCGGGCACCGAGTGCACCTGAATTTCTGATGGGTGCTTCCGTTGGGCGAGCCTTCCCAGCTGGAGAGTGAAGTCTGAAAATGACCCAGAAATTTTCTGTTATGCAGCTTCTTTGAGACTACCTATGACAGCACAGAACGGGATTGACTTTGGCGCTATCTGATCTATGTATTATGCTGTATTTTCCAACGTGGCTATCTGGGAATTGAGACTACTGCCTTGAAGAATGAAGAAAAAGAGTTGCATTTATATAGTGTCACATGGCACACAGCAAGATCCTATAAAGAATGACCACTCTTTTGGTGGCCATGTTTTTGATGGTGGTAGTTGAGGAAGCAAAGTTGGCTGGGACACCAGGGGACTTGCTGCTCCTCATTAAATTGGTACCATGCCATGGGATTTCTTATCAGCCTCTCAGACAGGCAGGCTGCTTTAACATCGCATTCGAAGGATGGCATCTCTCTCAACGCAATACTCACCTCCGGCTAAGTAATGTGCTCAAGTCCTGGATTGATGCTTCAACTCACAGCCTGCTGACTGCCACTCCCATTGCTATCCAAAAAGATGGATCCTGCAAGCAGTACATTTTCTCGCTGTCTCTTGGAGTAGCATTTTAAAACAATAAAATGGTTACCACCAGGTTGTATTTTATCCTGAGCCTCAGTGATAATGTTTGAGTGTAAAGCTTCTTTAATATCTTAAACAAAAAATCTAAATCACGTTTCTTTAATAATTTTGGCAAATACTGTGCATTTACTAGCTACAGAAACATTTTTCTATCCTCTGTTGCAACTCCCATTCGGGGCACAACTGACGAATCAAATTAATTTTTGTACATCTCATGCACAGATGTTTTGTCAAGGGCTAAAATCCAACCATGGGGGCCTCTTGGGAATGGTGTGACACGCTGCGCCTTGGATCGATGGGATGTCTGCAACTGTGATTCCATACATCAAGCTCAGGGTTTCAATCATTCCATTTGGGGCACTTGTCGAGGAATGGGAATCCTGACTGACTTTCCTGTTATTAGTCCAGAGGCTTGATGGCACTCTGGTTGGGATCAACTAACTCTGTGGGGGAGCCCAAAACTAGGGGCCATAAATATAAGATAGTCACTCATAAATCCAAGAAGGAATTCAGGAGAAACCTCTTTATTCAGAGTGGTTAGAATATGGAACTCGTTACCACATGGAATAGTTGAGGCGACTAGCATAGATGCATTTAAGGGGCAGCTAGATAAACACACGAGGAAGAAAGGAATAGAAGAATATTTTGATCGGATGTGAGGAAGTAAATATAATGGGAGGAGGCTTGTGTCGAGCATAAGCAACGGCCGAATGGCTTGTTCCTGTGCTGTAAAATTCTGTAAAAACAGTATCACGACAGATGGTTCCACTGAGTAATTGGGGAAGATGGTGCTCCAGTTTGTGCTTTTGAAATGTCTGCAACCCCTCCCTCCTGTGTCATAAATACTTCTGAATTCATGTAAGAACAGGAGTAATGTGCAGTAAAAGCAGCCAGAACATTGAAATAATGAAAGGATGCCGGGAGTAAGATAGGAATGCATCTCTGTTTGAAGGCTGAAAGTCGAGGGCTCAGTTTAGAGGCAGATCATTTCAGCGGGTGCTATTCCGTTGGTGCACGCACGAGTCGAGTGTTATGGCTGACCACTGGCTGATCTTACCAGAAGGTTCTTGTTTCATTGCAGGACACAGGCTTGTGCTTTTCAGCTGGTAAGCTCCTGCTGGCAAGATCAAGTGGTGCTTGAACACCTGGGCAAGAGGCTGATCTGGCGTCCTGGCTGGGTGTGGGGCCGGGGCTCAAGCTCTGGCTAACTGCGCCTTCGAGACTGCTTCTTGCATTGCAAAGTTGTTTAATATATTAAAAAAAAAGACACTATTAATTATCTGTAGAGGCAAAGATAAATGAACCAGGCTGGTCAGTCATGCCCATAATGTTAGCTCTTGTCTTGGCGTGAAAGTAGGGTTGTTGTTTTTCATGTGAGTATAAACGGTATATATTTTTCCTGTACAGCTCTTCATCCTAAGAGCAGAGTTTTTAAAATGACAGCTTTGACCCTTCTAACATTGGTAAAAATGATTGTGAGACTGTTTAAGGAAAAACATTCTTACAGATTAGAAAGGCGCCAGGATCAGCCTCAGCTGAAGCGTTATAATGGGTTTAGGGAGAGGAAAATCATCAGGGGTTCTTGATCGCTATCCAGTGACTGCTGCGCTGATAGGAATCTGGTGAGGAGCACATCGAACTTGACTGATGCCCCCCCACAATAAAATAGCATACATGCATTCCCTCACCGGCTGCATGAAGAATGGCCACTTGGGTGAGTTATTGCAGGGCGACTGGGTCCTCCAGATTACGATCGATAGATTTTTGTTGGGTAAGAGTATGAAGGGATATGACTGGTAAATGGAGTTGAGGTACAGATCAGCCATGATCTAATTGAATAGCTGAACAGGCTTGAGGGGCTGAATGGCCTCTTGTTCCTATATTTCTGGTTAGTGGGGTGAAATTTGGGTATGGATTTTAAAGAAACATTGGGAGTTGTGGGAGCCTTTTTGCATTTAATTATTTTGTTGCAGTCTTTTTCTGGTGCTCTACAATCTTATTGTTCACTCTCCACTTGTGCTTTGTCTTTTAATTCTGTTTAATTTCACTATGCTCTCTTTTTATTTTTGGTCCCTTTGATGGCAGAACTGGCTTAAGACCCTGGGGATGGAGGCAGAGTACCACGTCTGTTAACAACTGTTCTTCAGCCTTAATCCAAGGTCTTCCCTGCTGGGCAGTGCTCAGCAGGAGAACTGCAGGCTTGGATCAGCACTGGCTGGCAGTTTGCGGGAGCTGTGATTGGCCCTCAGCTTAGTACTAACGCTAGCTGTGTTTACATTTTGAAAACGTTTTATCTCAGCAACCTGCCATATTGTCTAAGCTTATTACTAAAAATCTTGAGCATGATTCACTTGCTGATCTGGATGGAGGTCTGTTAGTCAGTAGACAAGCTCAGGAAAGCTGAGAATGAGTGCTTTAATCCAGTATATTTTTAATAATTAAAATGAAGAGGAAAATGGTTGACTAAAATTATTGTATTTTATCAAGATTAAAGTTAGAACTAAAATTCAAGATTCATGACTCAAATTATTTCTAGGAGTAAAACCTAGGTCACTAATCCACAATGTTTGGAACAGATATTGGAAGTTGAAAGACCAGCAAAGTCGTCGTTCAAGCTCCAGTTTATTAATTCTCAATATTTATTGTACCCTTATAAATTGAATGAGAAATAAAGCAACAATTGGGAGTTGAAAAACAGATAAAATTAGAATGAAAATGTGCAAAGTAAAATTTGGGAACAAAAAACGGGTCCAAAATGAAGATTAAGGTTCTTGTATGAAAAATACAAATAAGGTTTAAATTTCAGATGGAGACTAGACTAAAATACTGGTTTAGTCCCCACGATTTTTAATGGTCAGCGTACTTTGAGTAGGCTTTCCAGAGTCGGAGTAGGGTTCTTTTACTGGTCTTCACTTATGTAGTTGGTAGTTTTGTTTGATCCTCTTGTACGGAGCGTTGGGCCATGTTGTGCTTCAGTGACCCTTTTAACAGACGTGCGGATAAACTTCTAACAGAAGCAAGGACAATTCTTAAACTTAGTCCCTCAATATTATTTGCTCTCCAGATATTGCTGCCCAGCAGTACCTTGCCCAAGTGGCGCTTCGTCCTCTGAGAATCCAGACAATGTGTGTCAACGGGCTGTTCAACCATCAAGTGCATCATAGCTGAGCCCGATTCCATTCTCACCCGGCATCCACATGCGTGCATTTTCCATCGAGATAGCGATCGAGAGTAGGGATTCAGAAGGGTACCGAGGCCAATTGTAGCACCCCAACTGGTGCCCTGACGGAGATTTGCCAAGTCAGCACCCAGAATAGGGACCAAACCCCTGAGACCACATCATGAGGTTCCTTTACCCACATGGGTAAGAACAACAAATGCTCTAATCCAGGCGTGGTGTGCTCTGTAGTTATAAAAGCATTTGGTTTATGTATTAGACAAAATAGAAAAAATGAACTCCTGATTTTCTGTGTGAAGTGTTTCGTACTGGGGGAATCCAAAGCTGGACAGGCCTAATGATGCAAAAGACAGCTTCCAAAGCGATTGCATTTGTGTTTTTTGGCCACCAATTCTGTAAAAGTTTGGGCATGGGAGCAGTGCAGTTGATTACATAGAAATACTTAGAGAAGTTACAACACGGAAACCGACCATTCGGTCCAACTAGCCAGTATCAGCGTTTTACCCTTCACGTGAACAAATAGCACTAACCACATTTGCCCTCCCTGATCCCATGTCTCTTCAATCCCTTTTCCTTCATGTTGCCAACAGTGCTACCTAGACTTCCCATAGAACCATAGAAAAAATACAGCTCAGAAGGGGGCCATTCGGCCCATTGTGTCTGCGCGGGCTTGAAGAGCAACCAGGTGCCCATTCTAATCCCACCTTCCAGCATCCAGTCCGTAGCCCTGCAGCTTACAGCACTTTAGGTGCAGGTCCAGGTACTTTTTAAAAGGGTTGAGGGTCCCTGCCTCTACCACCAATTCGGGCAGCGAATTCCATGCACCCACCACCCTTTGGGTAAAAAAGTTTTTCCTCATGTCCCCTCTAATCCTTCCGCCAATCAGCTTAAATCTATGTCCTCTAGTTCTTGAACTCTCCGCTAGGGGAAACAGGTACTTCCTATCTACCCTATCTGGGTCCCTCATAATTTTGTACACCTCAATCAACTCTCCCCTCAGCCTCCTCTGCTCCAAGGAAAACAACCTCAGCCTATCCAATCTCTCCTCGTAGCTGCAATTTTCAAGCCCTGGCAACATTCTTGTAAATCTTCTCTGCACTTTCTCCAGAGCAATTATGTCCTTCCTGTAATGTGGTGACCAGAACTGCGCACAATATTCCAGCTATGGCCTTACCAGCGTTTTATACAGTTCCATCATTACATCCCTGCTTTTGTATTCTATACCTCAGCTCATAACGGAGAGCATTCCGTATGCCTTCTTCACAACCTTATCTACCTGTACTGCCACCTTCAGGGATCTGTGCACATGTACTCCAATGTCTCTCACTTCCTCTACCCCTCTCAATATATTTCCGTTTACTGCGTATTCCCTTTTACTGTTTGCCCTCCCTAAGTGCCAATTTTTGTGTCATCTGCAAATTTGCCAATCATGCCCCCTACATTCAAGTCCAAATCATTAATATATACCACAAACAGCAAGGGACCCAACACTGAGCCCTGTGGCACACCACTGGAAAACTGATTTCCATTCGCAAAGACGTCCATCGACTTTTACCCTTTGTTTCCTGTTACTGAGCCAATTTTGGATCCAGTTTGCCACATTTCCCTGTATCCTGTGGGCTTTTACCTTTCTGACCAGTCTGCCATGTGGGACTTTGTCAAATGCCTTACTAAAATCCATGTACACAACATCCACTGCACTACCCTCATCAATCCTCCTTGTCACTTCCTCAAAGAATTTAATCAGATTTGTAAGGCATGACCTTCCCTGAACAAATCCATGCTGACTATCCCTGATTAAACCATGCCTTTCCAAGTGACAGTTTATCCTACCCCTCAGTATTGATTCTAATAGTTTGCCCACCACCGAGGTAAGACTGACCAGCCTATAATTGTTCGGCCTTTCCCTTGTACCCTTTTTAAACAATGGTACTACATTTGCAGTCTTTCAGTCCTCCGGTACCTCCCCTGTATCTAGTGAGGATTGGAAAATGATCCTCAGAGCATCCGCTATTTCCTCCCTGGCTTCGTTCAAAAGCCTAGGAAACAATCCATCCGGCCCTGGTGACTTATCAACTTTCAAGGATTCCAGTCCCTCTAGTACTTCCCCTCTCGTAATGTTTACCTTATCCAATATTTCACACCTCTCCTCTTCAACTATTATGTTCGGATCATCCCTTTCCTTTGTGAATATGGAGACAAAATATTCATTTAAAACCCTAAAGCCCTACTCACATCCTCTGCTTCTACACGCAAGTTGCCCTTATCATTCCTGATAGGTCCCACCTTTTCCTTAGCTATCCTCTTGTTCTTAATATACTGATAAAACATCTTTGGGTTTTCTTTAATCTTACTAGCTAATATTTTTTCATGCCCTCTCTTTGCTCTCCTTATTTCCTTTTTTACGTCATCCTTTCTATACTCCTCTAGGCTTTCTGCAGTATTTAGTTTTCTGTGACAGTCATAAGCTTTCTTTTTCTGCTTTTTCTTGCCCCGTATACTTCTGGACAACCAGGGGGCTCTAAATTTGGCAGTGCCACTCTTTTTCTTTGAGGGGACGTGGCTGCATTGTACCTGTAGAATTTCACTTTTTAGTGCCTCCCACTGGCTTGCCACTGATTTCTCCTCAAGTAGTTGAGTCCGGTCCACTTCTGCCAAATCACCTCTTAGTTCTGTAAAATTTGCCTTCCCCCAATTTAAAATGTTTACTCCTGATTGAGCTCTGTCCTTTTCCATAATGATGCTAAAACTAACTGAATTCCCTTAGAACATTTAGTTTAGTTTGTGTCGGTGCAGCATTGGGTGGTATTAAAGTTCAGGGGCTGAGTTGCACTCAAACACTGCTGACCTGACTCTGTACTGTTGCCGATCTCCACAACTGCCTCATACCAGCTGTGTCGTGCATTCTGATGCCCTAGTGGTAGCTAAGCAAATACAAAAAAACACATCAGGCCTATCTCATCCAGACATGGTGCAGCCAACATGCCCTGTCACCCTTACCCCCACCCCCATCATGCAATCTCCTGGTAGAGGCAAAAACGCAGAGAAAAAACCTTAGGCCACTTTAGGGGATGGGGGTGGGGGGGAGGAAGTGGAGAAACTCTGGGAAGTTTGCCTGACTCCTGAAGGCACTCAAGCGAGCTCCAGGAGACTGCAGTAAATTATATCAGTAGATACAGCTCCCCTCGCCTATCTTCTGTAACGGGAGATGTCCTCAATTCTCGGGAGGTATGCAGTGTTAGTTTAACTTGGTTCATACAGCATTTGCCACCAATTGAAACTGCTTTCCTCTTGAGTAGGTGCATATTAAAGGTGGCTCTGACTTTTCAGACCAGGGGAATTTTCAAGTAGTGCAATGCAGCGTTGTCTGCACTTTTTTACTGTCTGGGATTTATTTATTTTGTTTTGCTACCACCTTGCTCCCCACCCCCTCACCTCCACGTAATAAAGGTGTTGACTCCTCGCTAGGGTATGTTTCAGGGGCCTGCCATCGTGTGAGACACTAGACAGTAAACGTCGGCGGGCTATTTGACCATGGGAAAGATCACGGTTGGGCCCGAGCCTGTTGTCACCTGATATCTATATGTGCAATTCGAGCAGGGTATCTTTTGCCCCCCATAGCCCAGTGACACCGAGGCTGAATTTAGCATCCTTACTGCCATCTCAGCTGAGAAAAGCTAACTCAGCACCCGTTACCTTGCTGCTCTGTGTGGCTCACTACATTAAACACTGGGGGAGCGGAGCCATTGTGTGCCGGTTTCTAACTAAGTCTCAAACACTTCTAACCTCTTCATCCTGACCCGGCTATAATTGTTCCAGAATCGGCCACTTCTTTCAACAGTGTGCATGAAAGGGAGATGTTGAGAGCTAGGGCCCAACACTCACCTGTACAAACAGTTCACTTATGCTGTTTACCTTTCAGTCTGGCTCGGTAGAGGCTTTACTCTCCCTGACCAAACAGTCAGGTGGACTGAAAACTGCGGTTTGTTTAGTTGGTTTGAGTTGGAAGGACAGCTATCACAGCGTCCTGCGGAGATTACTGGAGTGTTGAGGAGGGGTATCTGAAAGAATTCTTGGATTCTGAGAAAACTGACCTAAAGCTAACATTCATAGTGTGTTTTATACATTTTTTCCAGAAGCAAATGGTATTTTGAGTCTCTATTTTTAAAAAAAAGCAATTTTTATTTTTTCCATTTCTTTCTAAATGCTGTGCATTATATGGTTTTGCACGCTCTACAGTTTAACGGTTACTGTGCTGAGTAATGCTGAAACCTTCATGGAGTCAAAAGGATGAGTTTCTGGAAAGAGAATGGATTGCAGGATATAGTGAGATGGTGGGATTGAAGGATATGCTGAGAATGTGGGTGGGTGGGATTGAGGGATAAGGTGAGCAGGTTGAGGGATATGGTGAGAAGATGGGTAGCTGGGAGTGAGGCATATGGTGAGGTGGGTGGGATTGGGGTTATGATGAGAAGGTAAGTAGCTGGGATTGAGGGATTTGGTGAAAAGGTGGGTGGCTGAGATTGAAGGAAATCAAATGGTTAGCAATGCTAACATGTAATAAACCATCATGGACCCCACAAAGTGTCCTGCCCTTGTCTGGCTTGATGGAATCACCTGCCCTTGTGTTGTTTATTAACCAATTCAGAGAGATAGTAAGGAACATTTTGTCAGTGTTTGCCATTTAATGGGTCTCCTGTACGAGGAAGTCACAACTATAATAAGAACATAAGAAATAGGAGCAGGAGTAGGCCAATCGGCCCTTCGAGCCTGCTCCGCCATTTAATAAGATCATGGCTGATCTGATCCTAACCTCAAATCTAAATTCATGTCCAATTTCCTGCCCGCTCCCCGTAACCACTAATTCCCTTTACGACCTAATGACCTACGTGATTGTGCAGTGTGGCAGTCACTTTATAGCAGCAATATTTTAGCCAAGAAAAATGTGATTGATTTTTGGTTGATTGATTCAACTTTTAACTTATCTGAATACCATGGGGTAATTTGGAAACCACTCAGTCCTCCGCAGCACCTACTTCATCCTTTCCCTTCAAGGTACTAGATTATGTTTCTGGATATTTATCCTTCCACCAACCCCATTACACCTGTTCCTAACATTTTGCACTGTGTGCTTTGCAGACTGGCACTGAAGTAGGTGTCGACCTTGCACTTTCAGTAGCACCTTCGCCTCTGAGTCAGAAGGTCGTGGGTTCAAGCCCCACTCTAGAGACTTCAACACTTAATCTAGGCTGATGCTCCAGTGCAGTACTGAGGGAGCACTGCACAGTCTTTCGGATGAGACATTAAAACCTGTCTGCCCTCTCAGGTGGACATAAAAGATCCTATGGCACTTTTCGAAGAAGAGCAGGAGAGTCCTGACCAATATTTATCCCTCAACCAACATTGCTAAAACAGATTATTTGGTCATATAACTCATTGCTGTTTGTGTGACCTTGCTGTGTGCAAATTGGCTGCTGTATTTCCTATTACTGTAAACAATTTTACAACACCAAGTTATAGTCCAGCAATTTTATTTTAAATTCACAAGCTTTCGGAGGCTTCCTCCTTTGTCAGGTGAACGATGTGAAAATGGTTTCACATCGTTCACCTGACGAAGGAGGAAGCCTCCGAAAGCTTGTGAATTTAAAATAAAATTGCTGGACTATAACTTGGTGTTGTAAAATTGTTTACAATTGTCAACCCCAGTCCATCACCGGCATCTCCACATCATTCCTATATTACAACAGTGATTACACTTCAAAATACTTCATTGGCTTCAAATCGCTTTGGAATGTGTTGAGGTAATGAAGGCGTTGTATAAATGCAAATCCTTTATTTTCCTTGAAGTAGATCATTGGTTTTGCTCTGAGAATGACTTGAGCTGCTCAACTAAATGGGACTAGCTGTTTGAAGAACGACCATTTTATACCATAATCCGAATTTTTGGGAGGGTGTGGAGGAGAAGATGACTTATGTGCATTTATGTAGTTCATGTCCTCAGAACGTCCCAAAGGAATTTACAGTCAATAGGCTACTTACAAAATGTAGTCAATATTGTAATGTAGGCATGTGTGACAGCCAACTTGCGCGTAGGAGGGTCCCACAAACAGCAGGTGAATGACCGGATAATCTATTTTTGGTGGTGATGGCTGAGGGAAGAATGTTGGCTATGTCGGAGTCCCCTACTCTTCGAATAGTGCCATGGAATCTTTTGCGTTCACCTGAGGGGGCAGCTAGGGCCTCGGTTTAACGTTGTACCTGAAAGATGGCACCTCTGACAGTGTAGCACTCCCTCAGTACTGCACTGAAGTGTCAGCCTAGATAATATGCTCAAGTCTGTAGCGGGGCTTGAATCCACAATCTTCTGACTCGGACGAGAGTGCTACCAACTGAGAAGGTAGGTTTGCCATTCCGCTGTTCAGGAAGTGATGTAGAAGCTGGTTAGTTAGTGTCAGGCCTTGGAGTTTGTGTGATTGATACTAATCAAATTGATTGTTTCGCTTGGGATTTATAAAAACCTTATTTTGTGCACAAAAATTGGGAGAAAAGATTCCAGGGAAAATTAGCACGTAATTAGAGCTGTGTTTTTTCAGCATTTTGATCGTCTGCAAATGGGCATTGCATCTTGTTGACATGTGAAATCTCGGCAAAATGGATTTATGTTTGTGTGCTTTTGGGATGTTCTCTGTACAATCATTCATATTTCAGCAGCAAAATTGAAAAAAATTCTCTGGATTTGGTGCATCTGAACTCACCTAAGATGTTGCAGGCTAATCTTCTGCTCATTTCTTTTCAAAACAGGATGTTACTTTTGTGGTGGCTTTAGTGGGTGAATGTATCCTCTGCTGGGGTACTGAGCTCAACAAACCATGAAGATCTAGGTTTGATCCTGATCTGCACTGAGTTAACTGATCTCAGCCAGGACAGTGGTATGGAAGCTACCAGTGACATCAGCAATCCTGGGCTTACCAGGGGGAAAAATAACCATAGGAATACATAGAAATTACAAAATGGAAACAGGCCATTCAGCCCAACCAGTCTGTGTTAGTGTTTAACTGCCATACTAGCAAATAGTTCTAAACACACTTACCTACCCTGTTCCCATATCCCTTTATTCCCCCTCTGTTCATTCGCCTATTCAAGTGGCTGTTCTTTGCATAAGCCTTGATGTACGTCATTTGGCGAATGGACCTTAAGGCAGAGGGACGTTGTAGTTGAGCCCAAAGTAGTCCTCATGCAATGCCCATATCCACATGCTCTTTTGTGTGCAAGTCACTGGATCAGGAATTGAAGCTGATTTTATTTTCTTGTCCTAACCCAGGGGTGCAATGGACAGTTGTAGTGCCCCACTGCTACCCCAATTGAGATCAACTAACTCTGATCAGACTGGGGATGGAACTTGGGACATTTCCTGGTCTGTAGGTCTTAGCATATACATCGCCTTATTTGACACTAACAGAGCCATTGAGCGCACTTGTAATGTTTGTACATTGTTCTAATATACTCTCCCTCCACATTCCAGTGTTAGCTCCAGTATCGATGGATCAGGACTGAATAATTAATTTTATAATGATGCAGTGTGGCGCAGGAGCACTTCAAGCCCAATGTAAAGTTTATGGGATGGAAAACTCCTGTTGTCTTGTTACAAACATGAGGGTTTTTCAATGAAAGTGGTGCAGTAACCCAGCAGTTACCCCTCTTCATAAATGAGTCCTAATATCAACAGTACTAGCTTCACTGAGGCGTTTCAGCACTTCTCAATGCCTGAAGCCCTTGCTAATTTTATTAGATAATGCATTTTTCTGCTGCTTACCCTGTGATGCGCATAATTCAGCAGACAAGCTGATACCTGTGTCTTTAGTGCCCATGAATAAACTTGCCAGCTTTGAACTGAGACTCTGAAGAGATGGGGTGAGGAGCGAATGGGAACAAAGTGTAAACAGAGGTTTTTTGGTGAAACTCATTCAATATTCAGGCCTATAATCTTGCATCTGTACATCTTCAATTATAAATTCCTTTGTCCATATTTATAATGGAAATTACCCATGTAAATTTGTCTCACTGTAATTATACCCTCCAGTAAGTGGAAGCATTGCAGCACTGCTACTGGCAGGAGGATGTAATTACAGCATGACAAATTTACATGAACAGTTTCTATTCTAAATCTGGACATATCAGTTTATAATGGCAATATATAAAATGAGGACAAAATGTATGACTTCAAAATGGGGATTGAATTACATCTTGCACTCTGGTCCAGTAATCTGCCCACTTCTCCTGAAGACTACACTTGGCCTTGACTCCTTGTGGAACGGCATTCTGGGGCTATCAACTTGCCATGGTGAGATTTAAGATTCACGATCTCTGGGTTGCTCATCTAGTATCATACTCGCTATGCAACTGTATTTGCTGCTCTCTTCATAATAGGAAAACAAATGGGAGCACTAATCAGAACCAAGATGGAAGAATAGGTGCATGAAAATAATCTAAGAAGTGATGGCCTATGTAGCTTTAAAAAAAAGACCGTAGACTTGAGAGATGCTCAAAATTAACATTCAGGGAGGAATGCGAACCCATATGATGTAATGTACCTTAGCCTCCAAAAGCCTTTTGATAAAGTACTGCATGACAAACTGAGATGAGTAGGTATCAACGGTAAAATGTGGATTAGTAACTGTCTAAAGGGCAGGAAGCAGAAGACATTCCTGGTGTGCATAAATGATCTGAAATTGAAGTCTCAAAGCAAAGGAGTTACATTTTTGGATGACGTCAAGCTGGGGGAGGAGCTGCGGATTTGGAGGAAGCAGGCACAATCACAGAGCACGGCAGGGTTTGTACTTTTGTTGATCAGTGGCAAATGGAGTTACATACAGAAAAATGCAAATGACTGCATACTGGAAGTGAAAGTGGAAGGTATGTGTATTTAAAGGGGGCTGTTGAAAAAGACTTGGGGTGTTAGTTGACTTGAGGTAGCAATAAAGAAAACAAATAGGATGCTAGGTTAAATTGCCAAATTAGTTGAGTTCAAATACCCAGAACCTGAAGTCATGTTGAAGCTGGAGAGTGCCCTGGTCGGGCTGCTCTTGGAACATTGCTAATTGTCCTGGTTAGTGATATAAAGGGGCTATCCAGGTCTTAGAGCCAGTGCAGAGGAGAGCGATGAGGCAGATCCTCGGTGTCAGACTGAAGGGATGTGAGTGACTTGATAAACAAGGGCTCTTCAGCCTCAGACATGTCAGAGGCGATCACATAGAGCCACATAAGATACCTAATGTGATAGAAAATGTAAATCCAAAGCAATACTTTCAAGTATGCCTGGGCAAGAGACAAATTCAGAATTGTGACGAGTAAGTTTAGAACTGGTGTCAGGAAATATTGCTTTACACTGTGCGATCGACAGCTGCAGTGGGTTGCAAGGAGGGGTAATTGAGGCCAGACACTGACCTTATTTAAGGAATTAGATATTGTAATAGGAAGATAGCAGGGTTGGTGTTCTGGAAGGAAGCGATCAAATGGGCTAAGTTGTTAATCTGCGGAAAGGGGTTTAACGGCCTTTTCATGTTCTGAAAAATGTTACGCTAATTCTAGTTTTCAAATGCGTATTCCAATAGCAATTTTCAGGTGAGTCTAGACAGTGAGTGTCGAACTGTTCTCCCATGGAGAGCATCGCGCCGCCTTCCTCCATCACACTCGCACGCTGGCGCACAAACGAGTGCTCATGCTGGCACACTATTGCGTGCTCACGCACTATTTCACTCTCGCCTAATTTCTTATTCCCTCCCTACTCCAGGGGCGCTGAGGCCAAGTGTACCATCCCAGCTGCTGGCTCTGGTTGAGGTTGGTTAACTCAGCGTGGTCATACTCTGGGACCTAGTGGTGTGTATGATTTGATCAGTGCTGCAGCAGGAGGTGTCTTCACCCACTGGGCCATTGAGGGAGTTAGGTATCTTTCATTTTTAGATAGTAGCTGTTTTTAAAATAGGAATTTCCAACCCTGTGTTTGCAGCTTCATTTATTATTGGAACTTTATTGTAGTACATCTGTATACTCATCCATTTGTACGCAAGTACAAGCGCATTCAAAAAGGGGAGTTCATGGCAGCATATATAAGCCCGATTTCCATATATAGTCATTCTACTGCAATACTAGTTTGCAATAAAAGGATTACTGAGTGGATTATTGGGTAAAAATATAAATGGGAGAAGAGTAATGGCTTCAAATTTTACTAGTTTAATGACGTGTGTTGAGTAATTGTGAAATCTTGAAACTGGAGTTGAGAAGTTAGAAAGGATTGAGGGCTAATAGGAGGAGGGTTAATCTTTGAAAAAAGGGACAGACTTGTGGGTCCAAAAGCTTTTTCCTATTGCTGATAGTTCTTGTGCACTGTTATTCTTAGCTTCCATGTATGGTTCTCAAAGAAACGATTTATGAGAGTCATTGTATGTTACTATTAAATTTCAACTTCTTGTCTGAATGCAACCTAAGCTTTTAATTACTAACAAATAAAGCTGCCTACTTCAATGTGATCGTGTCTGGCTTCTAACTGCTTCTTCTCTTCCTTCCTTTTGTTATCCTGCAGTGTTCTGTGCCCAGGTCTTTGTGGCTAGGCTGCTCCAACCTGGTAGAGAGCATGTGCGCACTGAGATGCCTGCAGAGCATGCCCAGTGTCAGATGTCTCCAGGTGCCTTATCTTCTTTACTTACTGTGTTTTTATTTTTTGCTATGGTTCTGTGACTGTGTATATGTAACCCTCTGAGTACTGACAATATATTCCAGTTAAGAGTCTGTCGTTAAGAGTCTGTCTCTACTAAAGTGGGGGGGGTTCCAGCGAGGTGTATGTATTAACACACGCAACAGATTTAAAGCTTGAAACGCGCCTCAGTCTGTGCTGCATTAGCTGACCTCGACCGAGGTGGCAATAGGGACACTACAATTTGTCTCCGCGCCCTTGGCTAAGGACATAAATCATCTAGAGCTCCTGATCACCATCCAGTGACTCCTGCTGGAAAGTGCACGTATGTGTTTGCTGGGTGAGTGCATGATTGGGCTCAGCCATGATGCCCCCTTGGCAAAATAGCATGCTGACTTGCTCGTTATCTAGACTCACGCATGATGAATCGGCATTTGAGTGATGTATCTGAGGGCTCAGTGTCTTCAAGACAGATGGGGGGAAATTTGGCTAAATAAAGAGAAGGAACATGGAGCTGTTGGCTCCATGGAACTGGTGCTGGAACAGTTGTGGGGGCGGCTGCATGCCTTATTTAGCCCCACGCTTTGGGCTGCCTGTATTCTGGTACCTTGAAGCCTCTCTTGCTGCTGATTGTGATTGGCAGTGTGAGCTGTAGTTTGTGGCAGAGTCCCTGTACCTAGATAATAAGAAAATAAGAAATAGGAGCAGGAGTAGGCCAATCGGCCCCTCGAGCCTGCTCCGCCATTCAATAAGATCATGGCTGATCTGATCCTAACCTCAAATCTAAATTCATGTCCAATTTCCTGCCTGCTCCCCGTAACCCCTAATTCCCTTTACTTCTAGGAAACTGTCTATTTCTGTTTTAAATTTATTTAATGATGTAGCTTCCACAGCTTCCTGGGGCAGCAAATTCCACAGACCTACTACCCTCTTAGTGAAGAAGTTTCTCCTCATCTCAGTTTTGAAAGAGCAGCCCCTTATTCTATGATTATGCCCCCTAGTTCTAGTTTCACCCATCCTTGGGAACATCCTTACCGCATCCACCCGATCAAGCCCCTTCACCATCTTATATGTTTCAATAAGATCGCCTCTCATTCTTCTGAACTCCAATAAGTAGAGTCCCAATCTACTCAACCTCTCCTCATACGTCCGCCCCCTCATCCCCGGGATTAACCGAGTGAACCTTCTTTGTACTGCCTCGAGAGCAAGTATGTCTTTTCTTAAGTATAGAGACCAAAACTGTATGCAGTATTCCAGGTGCGGTCTCACCAATACCTTATATAACTGCAGCAATACCTCCCTGTTTTTATATTCTATCCCCCTAGCAATAAAAGCCAACATTCTGTTGGCCTTCTTGATCACCTGTTGCACCTGCATACTAACTTTTTGATTTTCTTGCACGAGGACCCCCAGATCCCTTTGTACTGCAATACTTTCCAGTACTGCCAAAGTGCATAACCTCACATTTTCCAATATTGTATTGCATCTGCCAAATCTCCGCCCACTCACCCAGCCTGTCTATATCCCCCTATAGGTTTTTTATGCCCTCCTCACTCTCCACTTTCCCTCCCATCTTCTCCTTCATTGCCCGTCCCAGTCAAACGAAAGTGGGGAATAGTCTTAAATGCTTTTTATAAAAAAAAATCTGAGATTTTGTTGTCTTGGAGGGGTCCTGATAGCTTGGTCCTGCATCAACCAGAGAGGACTAGGAGCCATCTCTGTGCACATCCGTACGCTCCACAAGCATAGGCTTTCCTTTCGGGGACAAAGCTCACTAAAGAAAATTGTAAATAACTCAAGCATTCAGCTTTCAGAAGGCTTGATTGGCTTAAGTCATTGCATCAGGGAGTAGCTAGAATATAAAACAACTTTTGGGATATGGAGAGACTGTAAATTTCCAGAGCTCATGTTGAAATCCAAGGAATAGAAACTATTTGGTCTGAATTTGCATCATATCACTAAGCTTCAGAATGCTTCAGCATTAAAGTGCAGTCTGAGTCTTTAATCCACCTTTTGCAGCCCTACAGCACTCAGAGGGTTACATTTATTTTGGTGTTAAATCCCTTTTTGTTTTGCTCGTACAGGTGTGCGTGCGCGCGCGTGTGCATTTGTTGTGTATGTACGTTTGTAGTGTGCTAAAGTGCCAATTTGTTATGTTCCAATAATGCATAAGCAAAATAAATGTTAAATATTCAATGTCTGCATGTGGCATGCATTTTGATGTCAGTCTCTGTAGCTGGTGGCGTTTAGCTGTTAGGTTGATAGTGCAGAGTGTACTGTGTTGCCTGGAACAATTGATGTCAGCTCATTTTGTGTAGTTCTAAGGCCAGTAATGTGGAGATCCTAGATTGACTGAGAATGGTATGGAGCCTAAACGCTCGCTGAATTGCAACCCATTTTAGGACCAGCGTCCTTGGGGCTATTGAAATAAATTGGAAACTGACCAATTTTTCTGTTGGATGTCTGACCAATTAACCAGTTCCCAGATCGAGTCACTCTATGGGCTCGGCTGGGAAAGACTGTTTGTAGTCGAACCATAATTTGCATTTGACTTGTTTTTTGTTAAATAGCACCTTTCACAACCTCAGGACATTCCACTGCTCTTTTCAGCCAATAAAGTACTTTTGAAGTGTAGTCGCTGTTGTAAGGTAGGAAACTCAGAAGCCAATTTGCGCACAGCAAGGTCCCACAAACAGCATAGAATCATAGAAAATTTATGGCACGGAAGGAGGCCGTTCGGCCCATCGTGTCTGTGCCGGCCGCAAATGAGCCACCCAGCCTAATCCCACTTTCCAGCAGTTGATCCATAGCCTTGTAGGTTACGGCACTTCAGGTGCACATTCAGGTACTTTTTAAATGAGTTGAGGGTTTTTGCCTCTACCACCCTAGAGGCAGTGAGTTCCAGACCCCTACCACCCTCTAGGTGAAATAAATTTTCCTTAGCTCCCCTCTAATCCTTCTACCAATTACTTTAAATCTGTGCCCCCTGGTTATTGACCCCTCTGCTAAGGGAAATAGGTCCTTCCAATCCACTCTATCTAGGCCCCTCATAAATTTGTACACCTCAATTAAATCACCCCTCAGCCTCCTCTGTTCCAAAGAAAACAACCCCAGCCTATCTAATCTTTCCTCATAGCTCAAATTCTCCAGTCCTGGCAACATCCTTATAAATCTCCTCTGTACTCTCTCTAGTACAATTACATCCTTCCTGTAATGTGGTGACCATGTGATCATGACTAGATAACCTGTTTTAGGATGTTGGTTGAGAGATAAATATTGGCCACCAGGGAGAACTCCCTTGCTTTTCAAAATAGTACCATGGGATTTTTTTAGGTCCACCTGAGAGGGCAGACGGGGTCTTCGTTGAACATTTCACCTGAAAGATGGTACCTCCGACGGTGCAGCACTCCCTCAGTACTGCACTGCAGTGTTGGCCTAGATTTTGTGCTCAAGCCTCTGGAGTGGGACATGAACCCACAACCTTCTGACTCCGAGGCGAGAGTGCTACCACTGAGCCACGGCTGACACCAGAAGGGCCCAGTGTTGGTTCCCGGTCTGTGCTCATAGCCAATCTCAGCAAGGTGACTAGGAGCACTATAAATGGCCTGAACACCCTGGTCATTGCATTAGGGAATATATAGATGGAGACAGGACCAAGCACCCGGGATTCCCGCTCCTGATAGCAATCCAGTGATTCCTTTGGGAAAGTAAGAGTGTATGCATTGGCTGGGGATAGGATTGCTTTTGGCCACAGTGCACTTCATAGTGAAATGGATTCTGAGTTCACCAGGCTCGTGCATGAATGTTCACTTGGGTGAGGTACTGAAGGGTGTCCCCGGTGGGGCTCGCGGAGTCATGTCCTCAGTAAGAGCCGGCACCTTCAGGGGAAAAAAACCTCACTTTAAAAAGAGTCCCAAATGGAGTGAGTGTGCTTGTCAGTGTTCTTTATGTTGTATGCAAGTATAATTGAAGACTGCCGCGTGCATGGAAGGAAAGTGACAAAGCACGTTGTATTCAGGGTTACAGTTCCCTGATCGATGGATGTGTTTTCTTACCCATCCTTTTTTTGTTATATTAGCTGTTGGTTTGAAGTACCGTTCCTATTCAGCGGTTGCACTGTTCACCTCTTGAGTCCATGGAAAGTTTGAGAAACATTTGTGGTCTACTATGGCCTTAGAAGCAAACACATTTGCTCAGTCAGAAAGTTCTGTCCTCACTCTGCTCTCCTTCCCCCAGAGAAGGAAACACAGTAATCCTGACCTCTGGTTGGATGTATTCCTGGAGGTTTCATCACATGACCTCCCACCTCCAACTGCCCCACCCAGTCAAATAGCCTTTTTTACCCCCATCTCCAATATTTTTACAACTAATAAATGAAAATATTCAAAGAAAATTTGAAAAAAACAGACATTGTTTTTCAATGCCTCTATGCTTTTTCTCCCAGGTTGCTCGTGTCAGCGTCCAGGAGATTAATCTTTCATTTCTGGAGACTCTAGGTCAATCCTGGAGGGTTGGCAGCCCTATCCTGACTGGGCATCTCACATTGCAGCTCCCCAATTAAATGCAGAGTATTGATGAAGAAATCTGCTTTTGTGAGGAACTTGGTTGGTAAAAATTTGAAATGAGGAAACTAGTAATGTCATATTGCTGATTTTTTTGAAAGCCCTGGTGCTCCAAATGACACGATGTAAAGTTTCTATGGTACATTATTCCTGGCAATTCCATTGATTTTGTTAAGTGGGTTGATGTTTCATTGATTTTAAAGACTTGTGTTGGAAATCTGCTCTGGTATTGGGTCGCACAAATCAGAGGGGCCCACTTTCATCCTGGGCCTGCGCTGAGCATTTGGGCATCAGTTAGGCCTCAGTGTCCCTGGTAAAATCAGCCAACCATTCCTGCTCCTGATCGCTATCCAGTGACCTCTGTGGCATCTAGCTCAGCTGTGATGCCTTCATGGTTGAATAACTTGCTGACATTCACTGTCTGGGCTCACATATAAAGAAGTTACCAAATTGCGCTTGAAACTACCCGACTACCATCAGGAGAAAGGGGGGTAAAGTGGGTGTATTCTGTTCTATGCTGATCCTCAGCATGTTGAACGACTTAAATTATATAATATTGTGGTTATGTCAGTGAAGTTGCTTGGGTCAGTGCTGGATGGCAGGTATACTGGTATATTGCGATTGGCTCACTTGCCACTGCTTAATTATCACTGCGTGGTAAGTGAAAGGTGCTCCTGGGCACTAAGAAATCAGTGCATTTTCAAACTTTGCTTTCAGTTCTTAAAGTTTGTGAAAGGGTTTGACTTGGTTTCAGACCCTGGAGTTGTACCCACATTAAACCAGTCAGCCGAAGTCTTGCCTTTCTACCCTAGATGCTGCTGGTCTGGTTGGTTGTGTAATTCAGCGGTGATGATAAATGTGTGAGCTTTACTGATTCTTGGATTTACTGTCTATTCTAAGCTGGGTTTCATCTAACGAGTGCTGAATAGTGTTTGTGCACCTATTGCATCTTTGTATTCCACAAATGCAACCCAAGATTTCAGCTGTATTGAAAGATGTGTGGCGTCCCCGTAGGTTTGATTTTTCCTCTTTCTGAAGATGCTGACTCATGCTGTACTGTAGTTACTCCTATGCTGACTGTTCTCTCCTCCCCCTGCAGTGGCCTCAGCCAAGTTGCCATTCGGCATGTGTGATCTGTGGCGGTGAGTGTCGGCAGGCTGTTTGATCATGGGGAACATCACAGCTGAGTCTGATTCTGTCCTCGCCCAACATCCACACAATTTCGCTTTCCAGCAGGAATCGTCTTCTCTTCCGTGTCTAGTGGCATGTGAGGCAGCCCATTCCTTCCGCTGCTTTTTACATGCGCCAAATTGTGCTCTAGCTTGTTTCCGTAACAAAGACCCTTTTCACGTGGACGGGTCGTTTTCCTGACTCTCAACCCTCTACTGGGACAACATGCGACGGGCGGAGGGGGGTGGGTACTCTGTTCCCATCGGACACGAGTTCCTTGCTGGATTCAGAGACCAGAACTGTCTCTCTCACTCGCTCACCGGGACCCAGCAGGAGCCACCGGATATAAATCAAATAACAAGAACCCGAGATTTTAAAATTCTCATCCTTGTGTTCGAATCCCTCCAAGACTTCGCTCCTCCCTATCTCTGTAACCTCCTACAGCCCTCCGAGATCTCTGCACTCCTCCAATTCTGGCCTCTTGCGCATCCCCGATTTCTTTCGCAGCACCATTGGCGGCCGTGCCATCAGCTGATAAGGCCCTAAGCTCTGGAATTCCCTCCCTAAACCCCTCCGCGCCTCTCTCCTCCTTTAAAAACTACCTCTTTGACCCAGCTTTTGGTCACCTGTCCTAATATCTCCTTATGTGGCTCGGTGTCAAATTTGGGAATTCCTGTGAAGCGCCTTGGAGCTTTTTTATTATTTTAACGGCACTATATAAATACAATTTGTTGCCTGATTTTGTTCTTTTGCCTTGCTTAAGGGCATTACAATTGCTGAGGTATTACAATTGGCCTTGCTGAGGCCAATTGTAATACCTCAGCTGCTAACTCGGCTGAGATCAGCTACTTCAGCACAGACTGGGACTGGAACTTGGAGGGACTGGCCTGTGAGGCTCAACCACACAATCCCTTTACCAAAGGAGCTTTCAAGTTGACATTTCCCTTAAAATGGGGCACTACTGAATTGTACTTGAGTTTGATTCCAAAAATGCTGCAATTGCAACTTTAGTGACTTGGCGCCCATTTGTGCTGACATTCTGATCTCCCCTGACATTTATTGGTCCGAACAAAAATCATGATTGCTGTTTAATTCATTGTTTAAACATCCGATCGTGCCGCCTCGTAAATGAGCTGGAAGTTGTTAAGTGGTCCTACTGTACACTGATAATACAGGCCACAGATATTTACTTGGAAAATGATCTCTTATTCCCCAGAATTAATTTAGCCCATTATATTGAACCACATGTTGCCTTTTTGACAATTGTGGAAATAAGTCGCTTTTTTTTTCTTTTTCAGATTCATGGAATTTACTGCATGAGTGCTAACTTGTTTCTCTCAAAATGTATTTTCACATTCCATTCAGTGAGCACAGTTGTGTGCCGAGGGCCATTGGTATTGAGTTGTAGCATGTGGGTTCATGCACTCTTCCTTCATATGGGCCTTTCTGACCTGGAGCAAGGCAATGGCAGTACAGAGCAGGCCACCGCAGGGAAGGGTCTCCCTGTGCCACACACTGGCATATGACCCTAAGGCTGGTTAAACAATAGCTTTAGCAGAGGTTGGGAGAGGGGGTGTAGGTTCCCTGCTCACTGTCATTGTATAGTGTGGAGTAAGGGTCCAAAAGAAAAGAAGGAATTTCACTTTTCATTTGAACGGCTAATCATTACATCTCAACCAACCGTCCCTTTTTCTCCCATTCTCTCCTGAAAGCACGGACTCATGTTGGGGTACAGTACACTGAGTGCCATCTGTACATTCTCCTAATGACCGTGTCTGTGCCAAAAGACGCAGCCAGTCATGTCCCCACATTTGCGCCTTCCAACGCGGGACATGAGGCAGTAATCAGGCGTGGGCACACTGGCTGATTTTTCTGTCTCAAATGGATGCCAAGGCCAACTGTAGAGTCCCGCTGAGATTGGGAATCAAACCAGTGATCGTGTGGTCTGTATGGCTCAGTTACACGTTGTCCTTACCAACTAATCGAAAAGGGAGCTCCTGTTGGGAGTTCCCTTCCTCTCAAGAGGGCTGACTTTTCCTTGGGTATGGTTGCACAGGAGCAGTAACCACTTGGATATCTTCCCAAGTGACCATCTTCAATACGTGGGCATAAATAACCTATTCAACCGCGAGGGAGCCTCATAGCCATGCCCGATCCTGTTGTCACCCAATAGCCACATGTGCACTTTCTAGCAGCGGTTGCTGGATAGTGATCAGGTGTTGGAACCCTGGCTAATTTCTTTTCCGCCTCACTCACTAACACGGGTAGTTGTGTATTTGATAATTGTAAAAGTTAAAATGTCACTCAAAATAACAAATTAAAAATTGCATTCAAATGCAGGAATTTGCCATACAAATTTCCAAACACTAGCCAGGCTTGATTGACCTAATCCTAATTTGCAGCTTGGGCTGTGTTCATGCCTTTGGTGGTTTTGAAGCACAGTCAGTTAGTTTAAACTCATTAGTTTAATAATAGGATTTCCTCATACTAGATTGATTCCTGGGATGAGACGGTTGTCTTATGAGGAGAGATTGAGTAGAATGGGCCTACACTCTCTGGAGTTTAGAAGAATGAGAGGTGATCTCATTGAAACGTACAAGTTTCTGAGGGGGCTTGACAGAGTAGATGCTGACGGGTTGTTTCCCCTGGCTGGAGAGTCTAGAACTAGGGGGCATAGTCTCAGGATAAGAGATCATCCATTTAAGACTGAGATGAGGAGGAATTTCTTTACTCAGAGGGTTGTGAATCTTTGGAATTCTCTATCCCTGTGGATGCTCAGCCGTTGAGTATATTTAAGGCTGAGATAGATTGATTTTTGGACTCCAGGAGAATCAAGGGATATGGGAATCAGGCGGGAAAGTGAAGTTGAGGTAGAAGATCAGCCATGATCTTATTGAATGGCGGAGCAGGCTCGAGGGGCCGTACTGCCTACTCCTGCTCCAATTTATGTTCTCATATCTTCAATCCCCAACAGTCTTTATCGGCAACAGAAGAAATCTTCAGCCTGTTTAGTCTTGTGATTCAACAACAGGGACAGATTAAGTTTGCAATGTTCTCTATCATACTTGAATCTAGATTCATGCATGTGAAACAAGCCAGAGTTAAAACTATCATGTTTTTTTTAATCAGGCAGTTTACTTACGTGAAGAAATTAAAGTATCAGAAATAAAGGAGCATAATTTCTTTGAAGATTTCACTCTGATTTTTTTTAAACACAACCCAGAGCGTGCCTTTGATATGCAGTCGGGCAAGAATTTGGTCATCACTTAAGAAAGATCAGCACCAGTCAGAGTCAAAATTTTTAGTCTGATTTTGTTCTGTAGAAAATATTAGATAGGAGTCTCCAGCATTAGCTTTTGTTGCGCACCATTTCTGACTCATGTTATTTGGATCATTATTTGAATCTTATGTGACTTAGCTATCACAGCATTGTAAACTCTGCAGTATACTGAGATGTGGTATCATCTCCATGTGCCTCTATCTGTGCAACCATTATTGATTTCAACTCCATTTGCAATGTAGTTAGAAGCTTATATAGGAACATGGGAATTGCTGGACAAAAAAAGACCAAGGTCCATCTAGTTCACCACCTTCTACCCTGGTAATCGCATGATACAACAATAATGGAGTTGTTGACTAATCATGGCAATCAATCTCTGTCAGTTAGTCTACAACAGACTCCGACATGAGGTGAGGAAAACCCCGGTGGTGGAGAGCTTTGGGAACCATAGGTCCAAAGCCACCTGTTCCTCCCAAGCATGTTACACTTTCTACATGTCATATCTCAAATTACTTGGACTGCTTTTAATTTTTTAAAATACTTATCTTTGGACCAAACCATTCCCATATATATTTATGCCTTCTCCATAATATACATGCACGAGCACACACACAATACCTCTTCAATTTGCCCACACCTTCTCCACATATACACACCTCTATTTGTGCACACCACCTCCATTATTTCCCGTGTTTACTGTACAGTGATGCTCTGACAGGATAATTGGCCCTGTTCAATTTATTGCAACTTCTGTTAAAACCTCAGGTGTAGCTTCCATTGTACCTGCTAATATTAGCAATTTTATGTTACTTCAGCAAGGAGTCCAACTAAATCTGTCCACTTCAGTACTGTCACTAAGATTTCAGTGCCGTTTAATGTGAATTTTCATATGTCCTCTTGATGAACTCCTCGTGGTACAATGATAGATTTTATCCTTCCAAACTTAATGTGTCTGGCAAGAGTGTTTTGAAGTTAAATTACTGGTGGCCTATCTTGTCACTGGTGTTGGTAATGGTGGGAGCAATTTGAGGCAACTTGAGAATCATACAAGAATAATGAGTTTGCATTTATTTGGGACTTCATGTGTCTCAGGATGTCCCAAAGTGCTTCTCATACAACAGATTACTTTAGAGTGCGATCACTGCTATGTAGGTGAAACACAGCAGCCGCTGTGCACACAGCCAAATCTCACAAGCAGCAACTTGATCTTTTCCTGATGGTTCAGAAAGGAATTGCATCACCTAAAAGCATTTGGCGTAAGTCACGTGTCAGCCATGGCTCAATGGTAGCACTTTTCCCTCTGAGTCAGAAGGTTGTTGGTTCAAGTCCCACTCCAGAGAATGGAGCACAAAATCTAGGCTGACATTTCAGTGCAGCACTGAGGGAGTGCTGCACTGTCGGAGGTGTGCCGTCTTTCGGATGAGACGTTAGACCGAGGCTCTATCTGCCTCTCGAGTGGACATAAACGATCCCATGGCACTATTCGAAGAAGAGCAGGGGAGTTCTCCACGTTGTCCTGGCCAATATTTATCCCTCAACCAACATCACTGAAACAAATTATCTGGTCATTATCATATTGCTGTTAGTGGGACTTTGCTGTGTGCAAATTGGCTGCTGTGTTTCCTACATTACAGCAGTGACTACTCTTCAAAAGTGCTTCATTGGCTGTAAAGTGCTTTGGGATGCCCTGAGATCGTGAAAGGCACTATATAAATGCAAGTCTTTCTTTATAAGTGTGATTGTGTCTAACCCTCATATAAAGTGTGTTGGCACCTATAGACTAAATGTGCCTAATTTCAAGCTAGCACACAACGCCAGAAGGGAAGACTTGCTCAGACTTTGTGGCCAGCAGTAGGACCAGTCCCAAACACACGCAGTTGCTTTTAGATTTTGCTGCCCATGTGAAACTTTGCCACACTTGTGCACACATTCTCACAAAAGTGAGTCTTTACTTGAGGTTTGTGATGTGGCTTCCTGTATATAATCTGTATCTGCAGATTGTGTAGGAGTATGCTGTAATCCTCCGTTGGGGGCTATCTGTGTTTTAACATAACTTCCCGATTTTATCTGAACAGCCTTTGGTGTGAATGACATTATCCAGGAGTGGATTGGGGTCAAGGTCTGGTCTGCTTCCAGGATGGCCTTTATGTCCACTGATCAAATGATCATTTTGGACAAGAAAAAAACCTTGCTTCAGCACCTCAGGTTGCCAGTCGTGCTCAAACAGTGAGATACAGATTACATACAGGAAGCCACACCTCAAATCTGAAGAAAAGACTTGCTTTGTGAGAATATATGTACAAGTGTAGTAAAGCTTAATGTAGGCAGCAAAATCTAAAAACTTTGTGTGTCCGTGTTTGCAACTGATTCTGTTTTCCACAAAGCCTGAGCAAGTCTTTCCTTGGGTTATGTGCTAGCTTGGAATGTTGGAGACCTTCATTAAACCCAAGGTGTCAGCCTTGCTCAGTGGTAGCACTGTTGCCTCTGAGTCAGAGGTCATGGGTTCAAGCTCCATTCCAGAGACGAGCACATAATCCAACCTGTCACTTCAGTGCAGTACTGTGGGAGTGCTGCAGTCAGAGGTGTGCCGTCTTTCAGACAAGAGGTTAAACAGTCTGCCCTCTCAGGTGGTATAAAAGATTCCATGGCACTATTCGAAGAAGAGTAGGGGAACTTTCCTGGTGTTCTGGCCAACATTTATCCCTCAACCACCATTACTAAAATAGATTATCTGGTCATTTATCTCATTGCTGTTTGTGGGACCTTGCTGTGCATAAATTGGTTGCCACGTTTCCCTTCGTTACAAAAGTAACTACACCTCAGAAGTATTTAATTGCATGTGAAGTGCTTTGGGATATCCTGAGGTCGTGAAAGACAAGTTCCTTTTTAAACCCAGTAGAGTGGCAGCAATATTATGCTGGGACACCAAGTCCCTTCAGTAGCTGAGACCAGTTGAGGCAGGTGACCTGGTGGTGGAATTTCATGCTAAGAAGGGTAGGGGCCATGGGTGGAAACATTGAGTCTTTTTGCCTATGTAGTTTAGGGCCTGACTGAAATTTTTATCTGTGCAACTGACAATTTTATTATGGGCTTTCTTTGTATAAAAAATTAAATGCATGCCAAATAATACAAGCAATCATGCTGCCTTCGATCCCTGCTGGAAAGTGAACGTCAATTTCAGGTGACTTCAGGATCAGGCTTAGCTGTAATACTTTCTGACAGTTAAATTTTGTGCACATTTACTTTTCAGGCCAATATAGGAGGGTGGCCAATCTCTGGAACCGCACCCCAGTAAGAGTCTACACCTTCGATGGAATAGAGCCGGGGTGGGGGGAGGGGTGGTGCAGAAAGTTCAGCAAAGGGAATTGATGGTGCAACCAGTTAGCGCACACTTTTATCTCTGTGGACAGAGTTTGAATCAGCCCTAATGAGATGAAAGTGACCCCTGTCTGTCAGCTGTAAGGAATTGTTAATTTGGGCACTCAACCTGGATGCTAATGGACATGAGCCCACATCATCTATCCTTCTGACTGCAATTGCTCATTTAGTGCCCACAAAGGGCACTAAATGAGCAATTGCAGTCAGAAGGATAGATGATGTGGGATATAGGAGATTAGGGAAGAATGAGGATTCACACTGGTGCAATAGGGAATGCCTGTTTGTGGTTGTTAAATCCTATAGGCACAGAATAGAAGGATCTTTATCTGCACATGCCTTTGGAGTGCTTGATGCTGTCACTAGGTTGTGAGAATAGGAAACAGTATTCTGATAACTCAACTAGCATCCTGCATCTTGATCCTGGTTCTATGATTTATGGTGGTAGCAAGCTGAAGATATACTGGAAGAGGCGAGGTGGGGAGATAGAGAAAGATAGATTTGCATTATTAGTGCCTTTTACAACCTCAGAACATTCTGAAAGCGCTTTACAGCCGTGAGGAATTGGGTGGTGCAGTAGGCTAGCACGCTGTCTTTTTCTCTCTGGGCTCCATTGCCATCCAAGACTGATGGCATGAGAGTTAAATTGGCGTCTCAACTGGGCCTTAAAAATGGGTGGTGTGGAAAATGCACTGGTGCAATTGAAGATGCTTCTTTGAGGTAGGGATTTAAGACACAGTAGTGGTAACTTTGGTTTTTGAACCCAACGATTTTGCATGCCTGCCATTGAGCCCTAGTGACTATTTCAAATGGTCATGGTTCATATGCAGAAGCCACCTCTGAGGAATTGACTGATGAAATGGCATTTGGCGTTTGTGAGGTACAAGTGTCTGCAATTTTCCTAGCGCAGAGACGTGTAATATTGGCCATCAGATCTGCTGCACGTGATTGTGGATTTCTGCTCTGCCTGACTACCAGTGTGCAGGGATGGAGCAGGAATTCTGTCATCCCCTCCCCAATTTCTAACCACCTCTTCCTTGCAATTCCTCAATATTCCAGGCTTGTTGTGGTCTAGTCTGTTGGTTTGAACTCCTACAGAGACTTGGAAGTGGAGTGGTTGAAGCAGATACCATTGATGTATTTAGGAGGAGGCTTGATGTGTAAATGAAGGAGAAGGGAATAGATGGATAAGGGGGCAGGGTGGGAAGAGTGTGATGAGGTTTGTGTGCAGTATAGACATCATAGGTCCAATTGGCCTGTTTCTGTTCTGTAGATTCTATGTAACTCTATGAATTATACCACTTTTTCTATATCCTATTCTATCTACCTTTGTCTCACAATTGTGGTTTAACTGACATGCCCTAGCTGCTGTTGGGTTTTGAGCTGCAACTATCCCCAAATGTTTCATCTTGAAGGTGCAGACCTACTCCTCACAGACACGCCCCTTATTATGAGTTTCCTCTTCCCGAAAAAGGTCACTCAGCTACTGACTGTGCCGGAAAACTTTGTTACTCTGTTGGAGGAAGGGGAAGTAGCCTCAAGCTATTTAAAGGATGGTGTGGAACTGGATACTTAAATCACAGTAGAGCAGAGGCCACTGTTCTCCTCTGTACTATGCTCATCAGTAATAGGCTACATGAGAGCCAAATTAAAACTTGCCACCACAATTCCCTTGTGCTTCTACACGGTTGAATCCTTTTGGTACTCGATGCATGGCGGAGAGATTGCAAGAAAGTGGTGGTTATTTGCACATCTGGATGTGTCAGTCGAATTTTTTTTTCCATGGTCATATGTCAAATAACGTACAGCTATTACTGTTCTCTCTGTACTTTCTAAAGTTAAGTAAGCTGCTGTTAAAACTCAAATTAGCCATCACCTGGCATAATCCATAATTGCTAATATGTCTTTTGTTATACACCTCTTGAACTCAGTTATTGCCTACTTTTCTGAATTAATTGTAATTGCCGTAGAAATCTCCCAAATCTTGATGGGGTGTGACAATGCGCACTTCTATACTAATTATATAGCCTCCCATCAAAGCTAGGCTCCTCTTGAATTGCTTTATCTGTGCTAATGTATAGAATCTTACAACACCAGGTTATACTCCAACAATTTTATTTGAAAATCACAAGCTTTCGGAGGCTTTCTCCTTCGTCAGGTGAATGTGGAAATCCTTGAACGTTTCGCATTTATATTCAGAGAACAATACCTGGTGATTACAGATAATCTTTCCAACTGCCCGTTGTCAAGGCAATCAAAGTGTTCAGACAGAGAGGTGTTGCCTACAGGACCACCGAATATACAAACGGCTAGAACACAAAACAGAGAGAGAGAGCGGGAGAAACATCCGAAAGGAAGAGAAGACAGAAAATGACCCGTTGTATTAAAAACAGATAACTTTTATTCGCTGGTGGGGTTACGTGTAGCGTGACATGAACCCAAGATCCCGGTTGAGGCCAGGATTTTGGGCTGTGCTTTGGATTTTATCTGTGCTGTAATTGTTAGCTCATCCCTCTGACTCCAGTAATTCATGGGTTCCCCAATGATCTGTCCTCTTTCCTACACTCTTTCTCCTTCATATCAATGACCTTGCTCGTCATTCAACCCTTTTCCATTTTGTAGTGATAATTTCACTATATTCATCAGCTTGTTTCAGGTTGTATAATGCTTAACTTTCCGGCCTTTCGTAGCGCAATGGCTGAATCACTCAAAACTTGATCTCTTCCTTGCCCTTCACTGAACCAATGAAAATCTTATTTCTTTCAAGTCTTAAGACATTGTTTCTTGATATCCTTCTCAACACTAACCTTTGGTGCCATCCTTAGTCCTCCGTCATTTGTTGACATTCTTGGCCTCACGATTTTCTCTGATCTCAAATGGCGCTCCCACATCTCAACTGCTACCGCTGCTTCCAAGAAGTTCTGTTTCCCTTCATGCCAACATTTTCCCTTCAAATCTTGCCAGTAACTTCCTCAATAAAGCTCAACTACATTCCAAATTTGGGATTCTGCTTCCTTATATGGACGGGCACTTTGCCACCTCTCTCACATGCCTGGACAGCATGCAAGAAAAAGCTTGTCATCTGATCGGCAAACTCTGATTTTCATCTGCACCTACTCCCCTCTTCCTCCCCTATTGCAACTTCTCTTGATTTTATTTGTTGATATGATCTGCTGTGTCTCTGAATTTTCCTCTTTCATTTCTTCTAAGCTCCGAATAGGCTGGTATACGTATTCTTCCTCCTCCCTACGTCCTCTGATTCATTGTCCTGTATCCTAATCTCTTCAAGGACCTGAAAACTGTGGAACTCATTACCTCCCTAGTCTTCGCCCCCTCAACAATCTATAGGCTTTTAAAGCCCAAGCATGGTATTGCCTGATAGCTATTTCCTGATTCCTATTCTTTTCAGCTGTGGCAGGATATGGGGCCTTGGACCTTCACCTAGGTTTCTGAATAACAAAAGAAATAAGCCACGGCTGTCTCTAGGAATCTCAGTAAACCCACTTTACAGCCTCCATCAACTTCTGGAGATCCCACAACATCCCAGAATGGGCTATTTAATTGACTATTTTTCACCATTCGAGTCTATCTATCACGTAATGCAGAATGGGACTGATGGTATGATTTAGTTGAATTGATGCAGTCTAGAAATAGCCCAATCAAAAACTTTACCCCCTTTGCATAAATCGAAGGAAGTTCTTATACAGAAACCCTTTTGCACTCTTGGAGTTGTGTGAACACTGGATGAGTGCAAGACCCTTCAGGGGAACATAAAGCGATGGCATAAGTCAGGTTTGAGACCCTTGTATATTTTGACCTTTCTGACGGGGGTTAGTAATCGGCCATTCTTTTGTACCTGATTTGTTTGTCGGGATGCCCTGATACTATTCTTCAATTTCCTTGTCATAAATCACTTATACAAGCACCAAGCCATTTTCTCCTTGACCCTCTTGTGGGTGTGAGCTCTTTGCAGGTTATAATCTGTGTGAATTCCTTGACTTGCTATATTGTTTGCTTGAACAGTATAGAACCACTTTGTCATGCGGTTCTAGGCTGACCTTATTTTGAAGCTCTAGCCAATTGAGTAAAGGCATTATCGGTGCCCCATCAAGCCACACAACCCAGAATGTCCCAGGTATGATTGCCTGTCTATGTTGAGATAACTGACCTCAGCCATGGCAACACTTGAATGGTACATTTGGTCCATTGCTCTTGAACTGGGGGTGGGGAAACCACCAGAGTTTCTGCTCCTGATTGCTGTCCCTCCTGGAAAGTGAAGCCAGGTTCATGTTGGCTGTGAAGCCATCCGTGATAAATTAACTTGATGCTCTCTGTCTAGGATCCCGCATAAAGAGTGGCCAATGGGTGCCTGCAGACAGGTACCCCCAAAAATAATCAGTGCTTCGGGATGGAGTGCAAAAAGGGGTGTATTTTTGGTGAAGAAAGCCTTTCCCTGGTATCACAATGTGCTGGCACATGTTACTGTATGTATACGTGCGCATATATACAGATATTCACGAATCAAACTCTGTCTCAAAGCTTAATTCCGTTTAAATTTTCATGTATTTTGAAAGTTGGCTGAATCCTGTGTTGGGAGCATTATGCATCTGCATGTTTTGTGTCGAGCAGTAGTAAGTTGTTGATGAGAAAGGTTAAGCAGTCTTCATGTTCTGATATGCCCCTTTAAGAGCACATTGTTCCTTTGTACCACCATTATTTTTGCTTGCATTCCGTTCAGGGTAGTAAGCTATTTGGTACTTGCAAGCACCTCTTGACTCTCCTGAATGCTGGTAAAAGCACGATCTAGTACTTCATTGAGCTTGTAGACCAGGAAGGTTCCAGGTTCAGTCTCTGGTCTGTACTGGGTTAGCTGATCTCAACCAGGATAGCGGTAGGGACGTGAGGAGTTAGCCTCTCTATCCCTGGGCAAGAGAAGGGTAAAAGAGGGGAAATCAGACGAAGTTCCTGCACCATTGTGCCAGCTCTCCCTTCACTGACACATGTGCATGGACATTGGATGAGGACAGGATGGATATTGGCTGAGATGCTTTCCTTGGTCACATTGCCTGTAGACACATGAAGATTGGTGACTCTGGTAAGGTTACAGGAGAGCCATGTGCACCCATGGAGCTGTACCCCAGCATCTGCCAAAGGGCAGGGGAACAAATTTGAGCCAGACAAAAAGTAAAGAACCATGAGATTTTATAGCTACTCTTTTTATTGATATTCTCAGAACCTCCAGGAAATTTTGTTCAGTAGTTATACATGATGTTATAGTCAGTCCCTGATTAGAAGTTTCAATTGCTTGCAGAAATTCGTTAAATATTTTTGAGGAGAGATTTTTTTTTCCTATTGTCCTAAGCTGGTTCCTGGTATCCTGGCACATTGTGTGAATTTAGTCAGGCATTTTAATGACACTGTAGTTGTGATGAGATCCAAGATGGCTGATGCGGTGATATCGAACAAAACTCAGGCTGCTAAGCAGTAAAAGGCATTTCAGTTCTGCTTTGTTACCACAAGTCCCGGGCAGCATAAACTACACCAATGATTTCTTTATTTCACTTCTGCTTTAAAGGTGTCCTTTGGTAAACAGAACAGTAACTTTTGAGATTTCCACAGTAATTGGGTGGATTGGTGCTAAGATGAGGTCACTTACAATTGCTACCCAATATAACAGTAGCTTGTCACTGGGCTTATTTAGTGTACTGGAAGAAAGACTTGCATTTATGTAGCATCTTTAATATCGTGGAGCCTCGGGCCATGTATAGAGTTTAAATCAGTGTTCTCATTAATTTCTGTATACCTACTGTGATACTAACAGATCACAAGATAGTTATGGATGAGGGAGGCCATTTGGCCCATCTTAATTCATCCATCTGGAAAGAGACTATAGTCCACCTTGCCATTGCAGTGTTCAATTAGTTCTTAATTGATTCAAGGGTTTTTACCTCCACGACTCTTAAGAGTCTGTTCCATGTGTTGATCAATCTTTGTGCAAAGAATTTCCTGATCTCAGTTTTAAATTCGCCTTTTACTACTTTGAACCTGTTTCCTTGTCCTACTCCTGCAATTTACTTCAAAATATTTTACTGTTTCCATATCCTTACATGCTTTGTGTACCTCTCTAGGATTGCTTCTCAGGCACCTCCTTTCTAAGCTGGAGCCCAAGTATCTCTAGCATTTGGGCTGTTCTCTGCACTGCCGTCAGTACTTGAATGTCTCTCTTGTGACCAGAACTGGATGCAGTATTCAAGATGCACTCTGACCAGAGTATCAAAATCTCCTCTGACTTGTATTCTATGGTTTTGGCTACGTAGCTCAACATTCTGTTGACATTATTGATTGCTGTTCTGCACTGGTTGAACATGTTTAGTGTTCAGTCTACTAAGACTCCGAATTCTTTCAATTTTATCCTGAGCTATTTCAATACCCATTCAGGAAGTATGTGTATTGCTTATTTATCCTTCCTATGGTGCAGTTCTTTGTACTTGTGTGCATTAAACTTGGATCTGGCCACATGTTTATCTTGTCCAACTCACACTAATTTCTGAGTTGCTTCTTCCAATTCCATCGCCTCTTTCGGTTTGGTGTCGTCAACAAATTTGATCACGTTGCATTGAGTTTGAGTTCAGGTTATTTATGTAGATGACAAACTACCGGGTACGGTAGCATAGTGATTATGTTACTGAATTATAATCCAGAGGCCTGGACTAATAACCCAGAGTCATGAATTCAAATCCTGCCATGGCACCTGGGGAATTCAAATTCAATTAATCAAATAAAAATCTGGAATAAAAAATACTAGTATCAGTAATGGTGACCATGAAACTACCGGATTGTCGTAAAAACCCATCTGGTTCACTAATGTCCTTTAGGGAAGGAACCCTTACCTGGTCTGGCCTACATGTGACTCCAGACCCACAGCAATGTGGTTGATTCTTAATTGCCCTCTGAAATGGCCTAGTAATCAACTCAGTTGTAAAATCTCGCTACGAAAAGTCATAAGAATAAAACCGGATGGACCACTAGGCACCGGACACTACAATGGCAAACCAAGTCCAGTCGACCCTGCAAAGTCCTCACTAACATCTGGCGACTTGTGCCAAAATTGGCAGAGCTGTCCCACAGACGAGCCAAGCAACAGCGTGACATAGCCATACTCACGGAATCATACTTTTCAACCAATGTCCCAGACTCTTCCATCACCATCCCTGGGTATGTCCTGTCCCACAGTCAGGACAAACCCACCAGAGGTGGTGGTACAATGATATACAGTCAGGAGGGAGTGGCCCTGGGAGTCTTCAACATTGACTCTGGACCCCATGAAATCTCATGGCATCAGGTCAAACATGGGCAAGGAAACCTGCTGATTACCACCTACCGCCCTCCCTCAGCTGATGAATCAATCCTCCTCCATGTTGAGCACCACTTGGAGGAAGCACTGAGGGTAGCAAGGGCACAGAATGTACTCTGGGTGGGGAACTTCAATGTCCATCACCAAGAGTGGCTCGGTAGTACCACAACTGACCGAGCTGGCCGAGTCCTGAAGGACATAGCTTCCAGACTGGGCCTGCGGCAGGTAGAGAGTGAACCAACACAAGGGAAAAGCCGACTTGACCTCGTCCTCACCAATCTACCTCTCGCAGTTGCATCTGTCCATGACCGTATTGGTTGGAGTAACCACCGCGCAGTCCTTGAGGAGACGAAGTCCTGTGTTCACACTGAGGACACCATCCAACGTGTTGTGTGGCACTACCTCCGTGCTAAATGGGATAGATTCAGAACAGATTTAACAGCTCAAAACTGGGCATCCATGAGGCGCTGTGGGCCATCAGCAGCAGATTTGTATTCCAGCACAATCGTAACCTCATGGCCCGACATATTCCTCACTCTACCATTACCAACAAGCCAGGGTTCAACCCTGGTTCAATGAGGAGTGTGGAAGAGCATGCCAGGAACAGCACTGGGTGTACCTAAAAAAATGAGGTGCCAACCTGGTGAAGCTATAACACAGGACTACATGCATGCTGAACAGCGGAAGCAACATGCTACAGACAGAGCTAAGCGAGTCCACAACCAACGAATCAGATTGAAGCTCTGCAGTCCTGCCACATCCAGTCGTAAATGGTGGTGGACAATTAAACAACTAACTGGAGGAGGAGGCTCTGTAAACATCCCCATCCTCAATGATGGCAGAGCCCAGCACGTGAGTGCAAAAGACAAGGCTGAAGCGTTTGCAACCATCTTCAGCCAGAAGTGCCGAGTGGATGATCCATCTCTGCCTCCTCCCGATATCCCCACCATCACAGAAACCAGTCTTCAGCCAATTCGATTCACTCCACGTGATATCAAGAAACGGCTGAGTGCACTTGATACAACAAAGGTTATGGACCCCGACAACATCCCAGCAGTAGTGCTGAAGACTTGTGCTCCAGAACTAGCCGTGCCTCTAGCCAAACTGTTCCAGTGCAACTACAACACTGGCATCTATCTGACGACAATGTGGAAAATTGTCCAGGTATGCCCTGTCCACAAAAGGCAGGACAAATCCAATCAGGCCAATTACTGCCCCATCAGTCTACTCTCAATCATCAGCAAAGTGATGGAAGGTGTCGTCGACAGTGCTTTCAAGCGACACTTACTCACCAATAACCTGCTCACCGATGCTCAGTTTGGGTTCCGCCAGGACCACCCGGCTCCAGACCTCATTACAGCCTTGGTCCAAACATGGACAAAAGAGCTGAATTCCAGAGGTGAGGTGAGAGTGACTGCACTTGACAACAAGGCAGCATTTGACCGAGCGTGGCACCAAGGAGCCCTAGTAAAATTGAAGTCAATGGGAATCAGGGGGAAAACTCTCCAGTGGTTGGAGTCGTACCTATCTCAAAGGAAGATAGTAGTGGTTTTGGAGGCCAATCATCCCAGCCCCAGAACACTGCTGCAGGAGTTCCTCAGGGCAGCGTCCTCGGCCCAACCATCTTCAGCTGCTTCATCGATGACCTTCCCTCATCATAAGGTCAGAAATGGGGATTTTCACTGATGATTGCAGTATTCAGTTCCATTCGCAACCTCTCAGATGATGAAACAGTCCGTGCCCACATGCAGCAAGACCTGGACAACATCCAGGCTTGGGCTCATAAGTGGCAAGTAACATTCGTGCCAGAGAAGTGCCAGGCAATGACCATCTCCAACAAGAGAGAGTCTAACCACCTCCCCATGACATTCAATGGCATTACCATCGCCAGATACCCCACCATCAACATCCTGGGGGTCACCATTGACCAGAAACTTAACTGGACCAGCCACATAAATACTGTGGCTACAAGAGCAGGTCAGAGGCTGGGTATTCTGCAGCGAGTGACTCCTCCTGACTTCCCAAAGCCTTTCCACCATCGACAAGGCACAAAGCAGGAATGTGATGGAATAGTCTGCACTTGCCTGGATGAGTGCAGCTCCAACAACACTCAAGAAGCTTGACACCAACCAGGACAAAGCAGCCCACTTGATTGACACCCCATCCACCACCCTAAACATTCACTTCCTTCACCACCGGCGCACAGTGGTTACGGTGTGTACCATCCACAGGATGCACTGCAGCAACTCGCCAAGGCTTCTTCAACAGCACCTCCCAAACCCACAACCTCTACCACCTCGAAGGACAAAGGCAGCAGACACATGGGAACAACACCACCTGCACGTTCCCCTCCAAGTCACACACCATCCCGACTTGGAAATAAATCGCCTTTCCTCCATCGCCACTGGGTCAAAATCCTGGAACTCCCTACCTAACAGCACCTTGGGAAAACCTTCACCACACAGACTGCAGCAGTTCAAGAAGGCGGCTCACCACCACTTCTGAAGGGCAATTAGGGATGGGCAATAAATGCTGGCCTTGCCAGCGATGCCCACATCCCATGAACGAATAAAAAAAGAACCTCAGTGATCCCAACACCGAACTCTGGGGCGTCCTACTCAGTACTCCCTTCATCTTGACTTAAGTCTTCTAATGCACGCTCAATGTTTTCTACCCTTCACCTAGTTTCTCATCCATTCCCAGGGATTAGCCCAAGTTTAATTAATGGCCTTTCTTGTTGGACTTTGCCAAATGACTTTTGGATGTCTAGGTACGCTGTCATGGGGCTTTCCACAGTCGACGTGGTACATTATTTCCTCAGGGACTTTGCTCAGACATGTTCTTTCCCTTCTGAATCCATATTGACTGTTTTGTTAGGTTATTATTGCACAGATACTCAAGTTTACTCCTGAGAATCGATTCCATTATTATACATGGAATGCAAGTAAAGGTAATTTGTCTGCAGTTACTGTTTGTTATCTTCCGGTTTTGAATATGGGAGTCACATTGGCCTGTTTCCAATCTACTTGTACCACACCAGTGTCCACTCCTATTTGGACTTGGGAATCAAAACGCAATTTCAAAATCTGTGACGACACCAAAATTGGGGGTTATAGTCAATGCTGTGGAAGAATGTGACAAAATATAAGAAGATATTAATAAACTTGCAGAATGGAAATGTAATTGGCAAAAGAATTTCAATATAGATAAGTGTGAGGTGGTGCATTTTGTTAGGAAGAATGAGGCCACATACTGCTTGGATAATAAGGGTCTGAATGGGGTAGAGGAGCAAAGGGATCTAGGGGTACAGATACACAAATCACTAACCGTAGTGATGCAAGTTAATAAGACCATATTAAAAAAAAAAAAGCAAACCAAGCACTGGGCTTCATTTCTAGAGAAATAGAATTGAAAAGCAGGGCAATTATGTTAAACTTGTGTGGAACCTTGGTTAGACCACATGGAGTACTGTGCACAGTTCTGGTCTCCATATTCTATAAAGGATATAGAGGCACTGGAGAGGATGCAAAAATGATTCACAAGAATGAGGAGATAGCTATCAGGAAAGATTGAACAGCTTGGGGCTCTTTTCTCTAGAAAAGAGAAGGCTGAGGGATGACCTGATAGAGGCTTTTAAGATTATGAAAGGGTTTGATAGGGTAGACTTAGAGAAGCCATTTCCATTTGTGGGGAGACCAAAATTAGAGGTCATAAATATAAGATAGTCACTAATAAATCTTTACCCAAAGAGCAGTAGGAATGTGGAACGCCCTACCACAAGGAGTAGTTGAGATGAATCGCATAGATGCATTTAAGGGGAAGCTAGATAAACACGAGGGCGAAAGGAATAGAAGGGTATGCTGATAGGGTAAGATGAAGAGGGGTCGGAGGAGACTTGTGTGGAGCGTAAACGCTGGCATAGACCAGTTGGGCCAAGTGGCCTGTTCCTGTGTAGTGAACGCTATATAACTCCTAATAGTTGTGAGTGCCTCACAAAACCTCCCCCTAGTGTCAAATTCAGTTTCTGGATTTATCCACCAGTCTTTTCTTTCTTATGACCGCTTGAAAAGGAACATTCATTGTCGACATACAAGTTCGTCATCCAGTCTATGGCCTCTGGTGATACGAAGTGAATGGAAGCAGGAAAGTATCTTAGCGAGCAATAGTTTACAAGATGTTGCTTGGTTTGGATAGCATCCCCACAGCCACACATCGGGCTATCCTACACCTATTTATGGAGCAGGTGGTTGCAGTGACCGTATGAAGTTCTGATGCGGTTTGCAGTGACCCATATTTTACGTGGCACGGTGAAGCGGGTTGGCTGATCCCTGGGGTCCATGGTTCTGGTTCATGGTGAAGTGGGGTGGCTGTTCCTTGGGGACCATGGTCCTGGTTCATGGTGAAATGGGATGACTGGTCCTTGGGGTCCATGGTCCTGGTTCGTGACTCTGCTGGTTTCCCCTATCCTCTGTCACTTCTCTTCAGGTGAGAAATCCGAGGTTTTGAGAGTTTCGGCCACTAATCATAAGGGGTTCCTGGACTTAAGGTGGCATCTCAGGAGCTTCTGGAGATCTCCATTAACAGGAAGGTCTGAGTTTGCTGGGGCCCTGATGTGATCTTTGACTATTGCTGCTTCTCAATGAGGTGATGGCAAGAAACTGTGAGGACAGGGTGCCAGACTATCAGTGTTGGTTTCAGCACTCCTTTGAGTGCTGTTCAGCTGCACATCAATAAGATTTGTACGTACACTTCCTGCCCATGCTGGTGCACAATATTCAGCTTCTGGGAAAACAAGAGCCAAAGTGGCTGTCTGCAGGGTGTGAGCATCTGCTCCCCAGCTGGTCTCAGCTAATTTGTGGATTAAGCTGAGTCTTTATCCTGACTGCAGTTTTTGTCAGATGTTGACCCTGTGAGACTTTGATCCAGAACCACTCCAAGGTAATTTGGGAAGTGCTGTGCCTGAATTCAGCACCACAGAAGGCGTTTCTTTGCATGCCGGTTGCTCAAATGAAATGCAGAGACAAGTGTTTTCTGAGGATTCGGACGAAGCCGCCACAGCTTATTATAGTCCTGGAGTATTTTCAAGACTTCTGCAAGTGTGTGTTCTGCCTGGGCAACAGTTCTCACTTGCATGGCTATTGCAAGGTCATAGAATCATAGAAGTTACAACATGGAAACAGGCCCTTCGGCCCAACATGTCCATGTCGCCCAGTTTATACCACTAAGCTAGTCCCAATTGCCTGCACTTGGCCCATATCCCTCTATACCCATCTTACCCATGTAACTGTCCAAATGCTTTTTAAAAGACAAAATTGTACCCGCCTCTACTACTGCCTCTGGCAGCTCGTTCCAGACACTCACCACCCTTTGAGTGAAAAAATTGCCCCTCTGGACCCTTTTGTATCTCTCCCCTCTCACCTTAAATCTATGCCCCCTCGTTCTAGACTCCCCTACCTTTGGGAAAAGATTTTGACTATCTACCTTATCTATGCCCCTCATTATTTTATAGACTTCTATAAGATCACCCCTTAACCTCCTACTCTCCAGGGAAAAAAGTCCCAGTCTGTCTAACCTCTCCCTGTAAGTCAAACCATCAAGTCCCGGTAGCATCCTAGTAAATCTTTTCTGCACTCTTTCTAGTTTAATAATATCCTTTCTATAATAGGGTGACCAGAACTGTACACAGTACTCCAAGTGTGGCCTCACCAATGCCCTGTACAACTTCAACAAGACATCCCAACTCCTGCATTCAGTGTTCTGACCAATGAAACCAAGCATGCCGAATGCCTTCTTCACCACCCTATCTACCTGTGACTCCACTTTCAAGGAGCTATGAACCTGTACTCCTAGATCTCTTTGTTCTATAACTCTCCCCAACGCCCTACCATTAACGGAGTAGGTCCTGGCCCGATTCGATCTACCAAAATGCATCACCTCACATTTATCTAAATTAAACTCCATCTGCCATTCATCGGCCCACTGGCCCAATTTATCAAGATCCCGTTGCAATCCTAGATAACCTTCTTCACTGTCCACAATGCCACCAATCTTGGTGTCATCTGCAAACTTACTAACCATGCCTCCTAAATTCTCATCCAAATCATTAATATAAATAACAAATAACAGCGGACCCAGCACCGATCCCTGAGGCACACCGCTGGACACAGGCATCCAGTTTGAAAAACAACCCTCTACAACCACCCTCTGTCTTCTGTCGTCAAGCCAATTTTGTATCCAATTGGCTACCTCACCTTGGATCCCATGAGATTTAACCTTATGTAACAACCTACCATGCGGTACCTTGTCAAATGCTTTGCTGAAGTCCATGTAGACCACGTCGACTGCACAGCCCTCATCTATCTTCTTGGTTACCCCTTCAAAAAACTCAATCAAATTCGTGAGACATGATTTTCCTCTCACAAAACCATGCTGACTGTTCCTAATTAGTCCCTGCCTCTCCAAATGCCTGTAGATCCTGTCCCTCAGAATACCCTCTAACAACTTACCCACTACAGATGTCAGGCTCACTGGTCTGTAGTTCCCAGGCTTTTCCCTGCCGCCCTTCTTAAACAAAGGCACAACATTTGCTACCCTCCAATCTTCAGGCACCTCACCTGTAGCGGTGGATGATTCAAATATCTCTGCTAGGGGACCCGCAATTTCCTCCCTAACCTCCCATAACATCCTGGGATACATTTCATCAGGTCCCGGAGATTTATCTACCTTGATGCGCGTTAAGACTTCCAGCACCCACATCCATCCCCACATCCAAATTTCCTTGACTGGGTAGGCAAGATATTGCTGATGTAAATATTGAAAAGTGATAGGACGAAGACTGAGCCCTGCGGGAGCCTGTTATTCTGTAGTCAAGGTCTGCTAATCTCCATGCAATATACGTGGTACTTGCGGTTGATGAGCATGGCTGTTCATAGGCGCAATGTTGATTTGCAGTGTACTATTCTAGACACTCGGCAGTAGATAGTCCCTTCACACCAGATCATATGCTGCAGACAAGTCCACGAGCTGTTTTGAGCTCAGACTGATAACCAGCTTCGATGTGGGTTGTGAGTGTGGTTACCTGGTCACAGGTGTTCCGATCAGGTCTAAACCCACATTGCTTCTTAGGGATGTAATCCTCAGAGTGGCACGGTTCTTTGAGTAACATCTTTTCCAGGAGCTTGTGCATAACGCACAGCAATGATGTTGGCCGGCAGTTTTTCGGACCATTGGCTGCTGCTCCTGGTTTCAGATGATTATTGCATGTTATCGTAACTTATGCAGCTGGCCAGAGGCATGCTCGATGGTAAAGAAGCACACCAGCCAGTTGTGGGCATGTTGATCTGGGAAGATGCCAGTGAGGCAACAGGATTGAGCACTGCCCTTTCCAAAGCCCCTGGCCCATGAAGTGCAAACAATGCAGATCAGTGAATAAGAAATTTATACGGGCAAATAGGACTGAGTTGCCAGCACTTCAAAGGCCAGATTGCCAGGACTCGAGATCCCCAGTTTGGACATCATTACATTGGGCCATGAAGGGAGCATTTTGTGGTTGATGTTTAAATGTGACTGTAGAATCCATCGTTGAAGTTTGGAGCGAGTTTAAGCCGTGGTTGATTGTGTGTCGGACTGTGCCAATTAAAAGTTGGAATTGACAACTCGCGTGAGCTAGTAATGTATGCTCGAAGACGGAATAATTCAGTTCTAATGGATAAGTGGATATGCAGAAAACAAAACCAACATTGTTTTTAATTTCTTTATTGGTTGAAAAGTGATATTCAGATGAGCTGAAGGGCCATTCAATTGACTGTTAAAATTCCTAACCTGGTACAGGTGCTTCAACTATGCATTAATACTGTTTACATATTCCAAACATTATTTACATATTCAAATGTATTTTTTGTGTGGATTTTATATTGGTCAAGCTGTAGGGTGTTGGTGCAGGGGAATACAACACTTTTTGTACTTAGTGTCACCATCAAGCCCTCCCATATCAGGTAGTACAAAGCTAGGTTTAGTGAGACGGTTTTAAGCCCTTGTTCTGAATGAACAGGATGCCCCAAACCCTGTCATCTTTCTTTCTTAACCCCAATCAGTACTTTGCTCCAGCTTTTGACACTGCAATGATACTAAATTTTTCTTGAGGTGCCATTTAAGCACCAGCATACCATAAAGTAAATATTCAATACACTTGATTGCATGTAATCACTTATTAAGCTAAAGCAATTAAGTTTATTACATCCGTTTTAGAATAATGCAGCTTTGGATTATTCTGTTCTGTGAGTTGGCGTGAGCAGTCGTATTAATATCAGCGGCTGCCCTTGTGTTGTACTGAATGAAGTTTGTGGCTTATAAAGGCAATTTGAACTGCATGATTAGAGTAGCTTACTTAATACCTACTTATGATTTTTTTTATCATGTTTAACAATCTCTAAGTGAATTTGTCCAGTATGTAGTGTAAGCTCTTTGGGTAACACTTCAAGTGCACTCGGCATTTCTTGGAGCATGTCTGGGTTTTTCTTCAGGTTTTTGTCTTGTCCTCCCTTCTCCCGTGAAGGCTGTGACTCGTACTGGGCTACAATTCTGTAGATGTTTGTTGTCCTTATTCGTCCCCAGTGCCCATTCTTTGTCTGAGTGTCAGCAGGCTGCCCGACCCAGCTCAGCCCATTCCTGTCTCGCTTGCCTTGCACACAAGCGCCCTTTTCAGCAGGAATTACTGGCGATCGGGGCAAGTATCCTGGCCAATGTATTTTCCTCCTCCCTAACCTGGGGTGCTGAGGACAATTGTAACACTGCAGCTGCTGAGCAGACTGCAGGTCGAACAGGGCCTTGTGCTTTGTGTGACTAAGTTACATGCTACCATTATCAACTCTGGCATCAGGAGAGCTATGCCATGTGCTCTCTATTGTTATCCAGACTGACAGATTGAATTGGGACCTTTAAATGCTTTTATCTACTTATAGAATGCAGCTTCATAGTGAAGAACATCCTTAGTTGTTGAAGTAAGCTGCACGTCCCTGTATAAATATGATTTCAGTTCAGAATGATGCCTGTGCCTATCAGTTATGACCATAGTCTTTTTGTTGCAATAGCAACTAATACACACAGAAGGGACTGTTTGAGCTTGCATCTCCTAAGATTGTCAGTTGTTTTACCAGATCTCTGGATAATGTTAACTGCACCTGTTACGAGGTTTATACTGGCCCAGTTCAATATGTTAGCCACTAGCCACAGGTGGCCAATTGGGAATCCAGATGCGGCAAATTGCATTTCTGATTAGTAAATACAAAATGAGCACTAAATGGTTATTGGGCATGTGATTTCAATACTCATATCCGCATGGCCTGTGCATGTGAACTTTAACCTATTTGTGCGTTTGCTGGTAAAATAGTAAGACGAAAAGCAGTGTGCGAGTGTTTTTTGATCGTTGAGTTTTACTTCCTTAGTTACTGAATGGTAGATGTTTAAGTAAATATACATGTGTGAAGTACACTTACCTGTCATGTATGTAAAGCGTTTTCTACTAAAATTGGTGCATGTGGCTATAAGTGTCACCATAGCGACACCTGTGGCTAGTCAGCGATTTCTATTGGACAACACTGGATTTAAGTTCACTGCGAAAATGAGCACAACCCATGCTAGTATAAAAGTCAAATCTGATTTTTCCTTTCCAAGTAACTCAGTGGCATAAGATTATACAAGTCAAGCCCACAAGGCATAAAAACATTCAACTAAGTGGGAGCTCAGCACCAGATGTTTCTTTTTAATTGAAGCACGAAACAGTGAGACTAAAACCTTGTGTGTCATAATGTTATGAACAGTTGATAGTGTTGGCACATTCTTTACAAATAACTGGAATCTTCATGTCCATTGTTTTGAGTGAAGTGTAATTATGGGCGGGTGAAATTTTCGAGCCACCTGAACTGAGCAACACCCAGAAGTACAATTTTATAGATTTGTTTTGTTTGTCCGTCCAAACTTTGAGCTGAGTCTGGAAATTGTGCCCTGAGTTGTGAAGTACTGGTGGGTATAGATCTGTCACTGGTGGTGGGAATAGTCAGAGCAGCTCGAGGTGACCAGCATTACAGATTGCAGTCATTGGGTCAAGTGCAGATCTCCCTGTAGTCCATTGGTACCATTATACTGAGTTAACTGGCTGCTCGAATGTTCTGTGCCCTTGAAAATGTTCAGTTCTTTTGGAAATGTTTTTAAATGAATTGTGTTGTAAGTTTGGGTGAAATGCCAGTGGTTCGTGCGGTTTGGTATATGGATGATGGTGTGAAGATTCTAGTCAACTGAAGCCTGAGTGGTTTAAATATCCAGTAGAAACCAGATATTGACTTACTGCCATAAACTCAAGTCAAATATTGCTTTTACAATATATGGATAAATTTGTATTGTTTGCATATTTTATACTAGCAGAGCTCGGAGCCCTTGTCAGTGGGGAAAAACTAGTATTAAAAATATATATACTGGTAAATCTACCTCACGAGCCAGATATCCACAGGAAGATTATTTACCAGAATACAATCAGCAGTGTTACCCTGGTCCCATTTCCTAAATGGAGTGAAATGTAGCATCCCAATATGATGGGTTCAGTACCAGATTTGACACTACCTGACCCCAATAACTCTGTGTTCCTGCATCCTATCTTTCACTTGTCGGATGGAAAAAAGTAAATGGTATCTCTTCATTCAAGATTAGTCTCCAAAAGTACTGTGCAGTGTAGTCAGTTAGACATTGGCCTTTCACCTCTGCAATGCTCTCCTGCCTGGCCTCCCATCCTCCGACTCTCCATAAACTTCAGCTCGTCCAAAACTCTGCTGCCTGTGTGCTATCCTCCACTCACCTATCTCCCCTGTCCTCGCTGATCTACATTGGCTCTCGATGCCCAACACCTCAAATTTAAAATTCTCATCCTCTTGTTTAAATTCCTTCATGGTTTCACCCCTTCCTATCTCTAACCTCCTCCAGTTCTACAAGCCCCACCCTGAGAACTCTCTTCCTTTGACTCTGACCTTTTGTGCATCTCCCCATCACTTGGTCACACCATTGTCAGCTGTGCTTTCAGCCGCCTCGGCCCTGTGCCCTGAAATTCCCTCCGAAAACCTCTCCATCTCTCTTTCTCCTCTGTTAAGACCCTCCTTTAAAACCCACCTGTGACCAAGCTTTTGGTCGCTCCTAATATCTCCTCCTTTGACTTGCCGTCCATTTTTATCTGATTATGCTTCTGTGAAGTGACTGGGGCATTTTTCTACATTGAAGATGCTATATAAAAGTAGGTGGTTGTTGCAACCAAGATTCAAATCCATCTTTGATTTGGATGAAATTCTTGTCCCCTGGCTCTCGGAATCCTTTATGAAATGAGTTTGTGCAGTCTCATCTTAGTTCCTAGCGAGTGCAAGCCCACAGCACAAAACTGGCACTTGATTGGCTGTTGTGCTCTGAGAGGTCGAAGGGTGGCTGGTATGGGAAATGGAAAGTGAGATTGCTGCTAAGGCACCATATTGAGGCAGAACTTTACTCTGCATCTAACTGTTATATCTGAGCTGGGAATGCTTGTTGCTGATACTAGGTATCCCATATAGTTTTCCCTAACACTAGCATCCCTCACCTTGAACACAAATTTCACAAGAAATGGGAAAAAAAACTCCATTAAAATGAGTGAAAATTATGTAACTTTCCATCTGTAAATTAAGGTCGCATTTATATAACACCATTCACATCCTTAGGACGTCCCAAAATACTTTATAGCAGTGAAGTACTTTTGAAGTGTAGTTACTGGTGTCATGGAAGCAGTCCGTGCCCACATGCAGCAAGACCTGGACAACATCCAGGCTTGGGCTGATAAGTGGCAAGTAACATTCGTGCCAGGTCATGACCATCTCCAACAAGAGAGAGTCTAACCACCTCCCCTTGACATTCAACGGCATTACCATCGCCGAATCCCCCACCATCAACATCCTGGGGGTCACCATTGACCAGAAACTTAACTGGACCAACCACATAAATACTGTGGCTACAAGAGCAGGTCAAAGGCTGGGTATTTTGTGATGAGTGACTCACCTTCTGACTCTCCAAAGCCTTTCCAACATCTACAATGAACAAGTCAGGAGTGTGATGAAATACTCTCCACTTGCCTGGATGAGTGCAGCTTCAAGAAGCTCGACACCATCCAGGGCAAAGCAACTCGCTTGATTGGCACTCTATCCATCACCCCAAATATTCACTCCCTTCACCACTGGTGCACCGTGGCTGCAGTGTACCATCTACAGGATGCACTGCAGCAACTCGCCAAGGCTTCTTCGACAGCACCTCCCAAACCCACGACCTCTACCACCTAGAAGGACAAGGGCAGCAGGCACATGGGAACAACACCACCTGCACGTTCCCCTCCAAGTCACACACCATCCGACTTGGAAATATATCGCCGTTCCTTCATCGTCGCTGGGTCAAAATCCTGGAACTCCCTACCTAACAGCACTGTGGAAGAACCTTCACCACAAGGACTGCAGCGGTTCAAGAAGGCGGCTCACCACCACCTTCTCAAGGGTAATTAAGAATGGGCAATAAATGCTGGCCTTGCCAGCGACGCCCACATCCCATGAACGAATAAAAAAAAATGTCGTAGCCATTTGCACACAGCAAGGTCCCACAAATAGCAATGTAATAAATGATCAGGTAATCTGTTTTTGGGGATGTTGATTGAGGGATCAGTGAACTTCAGGAGAGCATATGATTTATGGCCATTTAAAAACAGGCGCCCAAGCTGAGACTTGTCAAAGCCTAAAGATTGTAGCAGGAAGGACTAATTAAGGGAAGGAGTTCCACTGTTTTGAGGTCCTGGGAAAGGAGGAGGTAGAGTAGAAAGCTGTGCCATAAGTCTTGATTTCGACTCTATGGGGAAAGTAGGTACAAGAAATTACTTGTAGGATGGTGTATTTGGAGCTTGAATTAAATATGTCAGAGAAGTTCAGAGGAATAGTAGCCATAGAAGTATTGATTAAGATAGAAAAAGACAAGATTCTTTATCAGACAAGGTAAAATTGGAGGCCCTTAGCTGAGAGAAGGATCATCAATCAGACAGTAAGCTTTTTCTTTAATGTTCTGTGTGCGTGAGAGCCTCCCCAGACTTGGGAACAGAATTCAAGTCTCACAGACTTGAGCTCCACACAGAGTTGAGAGAGATGTTTGACGGAGATTTTCTTGGAGGCAGCCTTAGTAATGGAGGAGACGTGGGAGTCCCATTTGAAATCAGGAGTAGAAAGGCCATCAATGTGGATAGATGAAAGTCTAAAGGTGGAGCCATCAAAGGAAAGATATGCTAGCTGACAGCAACTGTCTTTTAGCAATTGGGAGACATTTTCATTGCGTTGATGTATTTAAATGAGACAATCACAATGTAATGATTCAGCCATTGTGCGGTCTGAAGGAAGTTGATGAATGTACTCTGCAGTCATCAGCAATAATAGGATAGGTTTGGAAAGGTGAGTGGTCGAGATAATGATGGAAGAACAGAGTGGGAGAGGGCACAGAACCCCAATGGATAAATGGAAGAAAGGTCATAGTATGAAGCAGAGATGGGACAGTTTGTAAGAAGCCTAGAGAACGAAGGACATGGCTTTGGTGGGAGAATACATGATGGTAACTTGGTTAGCGTGCACTGTGCCAGACCCTGCCTGAATCAGCTGATGTCCTAGGAGATGACAAACGATTTGCTGAAGTGTAAAGAACTGAATTCCGCACATGCATCCTGGGCAATGAGGTCATCGTGCTGAAAACTATACTAATGGCAAAGGATTTCTGGCCAGAACTTCCAGGATGCTGAATAATTTGAGTGTTACTGGCAGATTCCTGGTGGAATGACCAGGTGAAATACAATCATTTCCTGACTTTCACCTTCCTCTTCCTGCGTGGATGTCTGCTAGGGACAGTGTGGTCGAACACTGATCAGATCGCACCGATCTGATCTAGGCCTGACTGGTTATTCGGGGATCCTGAGATATAATCATTTACATTGCATGTGGCAGACGCTAGTGTGAGGTTATTTGTCCAAGAAACGCATGGTACAGTGCAAAGCTCTGTTGCTCCAGCAGAGGGGCCTGAGGCTGGATAACTGGAGAAATGATGGTACGGCGCAGGGTGAACTAAGTCATAGACACAAAGTAACAAGTTTGGTTCCTGGTCGATAAGTTATCTAATCTCGGGCAAGGTTCCAATTGGTCTCTGTGCCCCTGAGTTAGGAAGGGGAAAAGTCAACCCAGGTTCTTGGTCTTGACCACTGGCCAATGATCACTGCTGGAACCTGTGGCAGTGCAGTCTTGGAGGATTGGGCCAGGTTTTTCTATTCATGCAATTTGCAATTGTATGATGCGAAGTTTTAGGCAAGGGCCCAACAAGATGAAGAATGTATTCGATTTTTTGAAATGAATGTACTTCATGTGTTTTTTAAAAATAGGATAAAAGGGAGAAGGCCTACATGACGTCTATTTCAACCCCCCCTCCCCCAACCAAAAAAAGTCCTGGGGAGGATGACTGCATAAATGCCTAATTTGACCCTAATGTATTTGATTTTGTTTTACACTCTTGCCTGAGTGTGCAGATTCCTGTGTTTGAAATGAGCATTTATTCTGCAGTAAAGTGGCTGGTCAAACTCCTAAAAGATAATTGAAGGTATCTAAAAATAAAACAATGTATTAAGTGTCCTTGGGTTGGATAGTATTTCTACTTGGGAAGTAACAGTACTGCAGAGCTGTTAGCTACTGATGCAGAACATCTCTCTCTCTCTCTCTCTCTCTCTCTCTCTCTCCTATTATACGTCAGTATCTCCCAGACATTGGCCCTCTCTTTAGCGCTGGGTGAATTCTGATTTTTCACTGTCATGTTGACTCAGCTTTTTTCTCACCTTCGCTTTGCAGTTCAAGGCGGACAGCCATCAGTATGGCAAAACTCCGAACCAATGTTAGCCTTTTACTCTAGGTTTCCGGTGGATTGCAGTAAGTAATTGCTATTTTTGTGATGGGAGAACATGGGGCTTTTTTTTTTCTGGTTGCTATAGGAATAGCATTTTCAGTATTGAGGGCAGGGAAGCCAGCCAGGGTGCAGTGTTTCTGCTCGGAGGGTATATGCTGAGTTAACAGTGTACTACTGAATTACAATTAGAAGCAGAATCCTAATAAATTCAGCTTTATGTAGCTGAAGTTCCACTTGTTCTGAGAGAATGCATTAAGATTGCTGATGGCTTGCTACAGTATTGTACTCTGCCAGGGTTCATCACTGTGATGGATGATGGCTGTAAAAAAAATCTCACTCCTTTCCATGCACTTGTAGGGTTTAATTGTAACTAATTCTCTAGGGTACCAAGGACAGGGGTCATTGATTAATTTTTTAGATGACTGAACTTAAAGGCCGATAGTAAGGCGATTTGTGGAGGCTTGCAACCCAGCGCTTATAAATTCAGCCAGTTTAGTGTTGAAAAATCTGTGCACCGTGGTGGCGCCCTGCCGTGCACCGTGGTGGCGCCCTGCCGTGCACCGTGGTGGCGCCCTGCCGTGCACCGTGGTGGCGCCCTGCCGTGCACCGTGGTGGCGCCCTGCCGTGCACCGTGGTGGCGCCCTGCCGTGCACCGTGGTGGCGCCCTGCCGTGCACCGTGGTGGCGCCCTGCCGTGCACCGTGGTGGCGCCCTGCCGTGCACCGTGGTGGCGCCCTGCCGTGCACCGTGGTGGCGCCCTGCCGTGCACCGTGGTGGCGCCCTGCCGTGCACCGTGGTGGCGCCCTGCCGCTTTCAGCTGTGAAGTGGTATGTTAGACTTGCGGCTATATTGGGAAACCACCTGAAGTCCATCCCAGTGGTGTCTTTTGAATCAGCAGATGCTGGTGTGTCTGGTAACAGTGGTGCCCTAGTAGTGTTATCCCAGAGTGGTCATTGGCAAAAGGGCAATTGTCTTTTAGAAAATCTCTATAGTGGCCAGTGTTGGCTGCTGTCGCTGTCTTGTATCTGAAATAGCCTGAGTTCAGAATTCTTCCAGAGTGCATGCTGTAGGAACCTCACTCCTAAATAGAATCAACACACATGCAATTCACTTCCGTCCATTTTTAAAAAAAAAACTTGCACCCCATGCTATCCTCCTGATGTAGTCTCTATTACAGGCTTCAGATCACCAGGCACTTTAGTGAAGACCCTTTGACTGTAATCATTGAAGTGCCCTTTTAAATTAATATAGAAATTGCATGCCTACATCTGGTGTTAGCACTTAACATTAAAACCTCTTTCCCTATCACCCCACCCCTTCCATTCACTCTATTTAACTTGTGTAAGTGACTCCCAAAGTATTGACATTTGGGTAACTTTTAAAAGAAAAATGTACACTTTTTTTGGCCAATTTTCTGCCCTTTCTCTAAAAGGCATTTCCTGTGGTACTATTCCATGGGCATTGCCACCTCTGCATTAACTTGCCAGAGGGAGCTCTTGTGTGTGAGCTCAGAAGTTCACTGACCGGCTATTTGATGGGGAGGGGAGGAGCTCACGGCTCTATCTACTCACCTGATGCCCACATATTTGTGCATTCCAGCTGAGATCAGTGGATCATGTTCAGGAGTAGGGAACCCTTGCTTATCTTTTCCTTCTCTACCTGAGACACACCAAGCCAATTGCAGTCCCGGCTGATATTGCCTAACTCAGCACTGACTTAGAATTGAATATGGGACCTATTGGTGATGACACAAAAATTGGTGGCATTGTAAGCAGTGTAGATGAAAACATAAAATTACAAAGGGATATTGATAGATTAGGTGAAAGGGCAAAACTGTGGCAAATGGAATTCAATGCAGACAAATGTGAGGTCATCCATTTTGGATCAAAAAAGGATAGAACAGGGTACTTTCTAAATGGTAAAAAGTTAAAAACAGTGGATGTCCAAAGGGACTTAGGGGTTCAGGTACATCGATCATTGAAGTGTCATGAACAGGTGCAGAAAATAATCAATAAGGCTAATGGAACGCTGGCCTTTATATCGAGAGGACTAGAGTACAAGGGGGCAGAAGTTATGCTGCAGCTATACAAAACCCTGGTTAGACCGCACCTGGAGTACTGTGAGCAGTTCTGGGCACCGCACCTTCGGAAGGACATATTGGCCTTGGAGGGAGTGCAGCGTAGGTTTACTAGAATGATACCCGGACTTCAAGGGTTAAGTTACGAGGAGAGATTACACAAATTGGGGTTGTATTCTCTAGAGTTTCGAAGGTTAAGGGGTGATCTGATCGAAGTTTATAAGATATTAAGGGGAACGGATAGGGTGGATAGAGAGAAACTATTTCCGCTGGTTGGGGATTCTAGGAGTAGGGGGCACAGCCTTAAAAATTAGAGCCAGACCTTTCAGGAGCGAGATTAGAAAACATTTCTACACACAAAGGGTGGTAGAAGTTTGGAACTCTCTTCCGCAAACGGCAATTGATACTAGCTCAATTGCTAAATTTAAATGAGAGAGATAGCTTTTTGGCAACCAAAGGTATTAAGGGATATGGGCCAAAGGCAGGTATATGGAGTTAGATCACAGATCAGCCATGATCTTATCAAATGGCGGAGCAGGCACGAGGGGCTGAATGGCCTACTCCTGTTCCTATGTTCCTATTGGTCTGTATGGTTCAGTAATGCACCCGGTGCCGTTACCCATTGAGGAAGCGTTCCTCTGAAATTTTTGAGAATAATTCCTATTTCATACAAATCAATAAATCACTATAGCTTTTTTTAAAAAAGCACGTAGATTTCCTGTATCATGCAGTATAATTGGCTTATGTTCTGGCTAAAAGGAATTAAGATGTTTCCTATATACAAGCTCTAGCAGTACTCAAATCTTGGTCCAGTACTTATTCGGCCCTGCAGTAATAAATCTTTTTAAAAAAAAAAATCATTGTTTGCTTGCGTACTACAACTCATCTGTGTGGCAATATATGATTGTGGGGCGTTGGTTATTGAATGAAGGATCTCTCACTCCTTTTGGTAGGTTGAACAGATCTGTGACTGACTGTAATCGGGTGTCTAGATCAAGAAAGAGGGAGTATGTTTTTTGTTTAGTCTTCCAAATTGTTTCCCCCTCTCTCCTGAGGTGCTGACTCTTGGGATACAGTTCCACAGGATACAGCCGTCCAGTATCTCGCCAAAATACCCATTCATCTGAGAACAGTGTGCGTGCGGGTCTCTGTGGGCGCGCGCGTTGCCCCTGCATGGGCCTGCGTGCGTACATGCACAGACGCATTTCACCTAACCAGTGACTAGGGCTGATGTCCGGCTACTTCAGCTTCATTGTTCTGTATTTCCTAGAGGTTTAAAAAGTACCAGAATCTACGAAGAGACCAGATGCATTGCCACCAGTGACTGAGGGCAGATACTCTGCAAGCACAGGCTGGGCCCTATACTGGACAGTATTGTCTGGTGGAGGACAGCAGGCCAGAGTCGAATCCTGGACTTGGAAATACATTCTGAAATCTCAGCTGTTAGCATCTGATGGGGAGTATTTATAAAGACCTTTGCCTCAAGAGATTCAATAGGTGGGGCACATAGGAATGATTATAGAATTATAAAAATTACAGCAGAGGAGGAGGCCATGTGGTTCATCTGATGGCTGCTTAACTGGGGGTTATATCCTGTAATCCCATTTCCCTGTATCCTTTTACATTCATTCTTTTCAAATCCTTGTCCAGTTCCCTTTTAAACGATATAGTCTCTGTCTCAGTAGCCACTTTGGTAAAGCATTCCATGTTCTAATATAAGTTTGTATGTTCGCTATTTCTTGAAGCCTTTAAAAATGTTTGAATAGTAAACTTTTCTATCCTCGTGCTAAAAACCCACTTTTTGAGTTTCTTTGAGATGGTAACCTGTGATTTCTGGTATTAAACTGGTGAACCTTTGTTTTACCCTTTTTATTTATGGTTTTAATATGCTTGCTATAATGGAGTGACAGAACTGTAAGCAATACCCCCCAACAATGCTGTGTACAAATTCAGTTCCTTTTTTTCTATTCACTATGTACGGTTTAGGTTTCCTTACCTAAGGAAGGATATACTTGCCTTAGAGGGGGCGCAACAAAGGTTCACTAGATTGATTCCTGGGTTGAGAGAGTTGACCTATGAGGAGAGATTGAGTAGAATGGGCCTACATTCTCGAGTTCAGAAGAATGAGAGGTGATTTCATTGAAACGTATAAAATTCTTAGAGGGCTTGACAGGGTAGATGCTCAGAGGCTGTTTCCCCTGGCTGGAGAGTCTAGAACTGGAGGTCATAGTCTCAAGGGTTCGGCCATTTAGGACAGAGATGAGGAAAAATTTCTTCACTCAGGGTTGTGAATCTTTGGAATTCTCCACCCCAGAGGGCTGTGGATGCTCAGTTATTGAATATATTCAAGACTTAGATCAATAGATATTTGGCCAAGGGAATCAAGGGATATGGGGATGGGGCAGGAAAGTGGAGCTGAGATCAAAGATCAGCCATGATCTGATTGAATGGTGGAGCAGGCTCGTATCTCATTTTTAAAACCCAGAATCCCATTTGCTGCCTTTATAGCTCTTTCCACCTGCATGCTCACCTTTTAAATATCTTTGTATTGGCATCCATAGATCTGTCTGTTTCGCCACTCTGTAAAGGATTTTATCATTTAGGTACACTTCCTTTGACTGTTCTTTTACCCAAAATGCCCTACTCCACTGCGGCCGCCACCGGACGGCCCCTCAGGCTGCGCCAGCATAATCTACGAAGCAGCAGAGCTGATGGGCTTAATGGCCTCTTCAATCACACTTAATTACCATCTTTATTTACTATCTAAACTTTCATTTGAGGGAGTTTCTGCTTCAATGCTTCCTTTTCTCTCCCCTGGTTTTCTTTCATCCCTCTACAAGGTGGGAAGGGCACTGCTGCCACTGATATGGTGCAGTTATGATCAGGAGCTAGTTATTTGCACAATTGTGGGCCGAAACCTACATCCTACCACACTACGCCCATCTGCTACCTAAGAATGATCATTACAGTCCTTACATTTTGGATTTAATTTTTTGTCTGTTTAGGGTTGAAAATCCCAGTGAGCTAGAGTTATTCCTCACCCTGCCCTGCTTTGAAATATAAGCAGTAACATGCTCTTGCACACAAGATATATGGTAGGAACAACAGTGTTGGAGTAAGATGCACTCAATCCATGAGCTTTTAAAAGAAACTTTTCTTTTAGGCCTGTGACCAGTCCGACATCTGCAAACAAGACACATTGTTGCTCCCTGTAACAACAGTGCACGTTATATGTGCCATTAAGACAGAAAAGTGTCCAATAGTGCTTCACGGAGGGAGTAAGGAATGGATGCAGTGCCTTTGTAGAATAGTTAGGAAAGGAACAAATTCTTGGTTGAAGAGATGGCTTCAAAAGGCAAAGGTGGAGATGGGGCAAGAGGAAATTGCAGAATTGGCATTGCATTGATTGAGTGGGATGATGCTGTGGAGGGATTTCGTATATGAGAAAAAGGATGTTAAAATTCAACGTGTTGGGAGATATGTCCCTGTGTAGGCCAGTGAGGAAGGTGATGGGCGAGCGGGACTTAATGTGGTTCCGGCTTTAGAATAAGAAAGACTTGCATTTCTATTGTGCCTTTCATGAACTCAGGATGTCCCAAAGTTTTACAGCCAATGAAGTACTTTTGAAGTGTAATTACCGTTGTAATGTCGGAAACGTGGCAGCCAATTTGTGCAGAGCACGGTCCCACAAACAGTAGCATGATATGTTTTTAGTGATGTTTGTAAACAATTTCCACAAAATTCACCTGAGGAAGGAGGAAGCCTCCGAAAGCTTGTGAAATTAAAATAAAATTGCTGGACTATAACTTGGTGTTGTGAAATTGTTTACAATTGTCAACCCCAGTCCATCACCGGCATCTCCACATCATTTAGTGATGTTGGTTGAGGGATAAATATTGGACTGGACACTGGGGAGAACTGCCTTGTTCTTCTTTGAAATAATTGCCATGGGATCTTTTACATCCACCTGAGTGCAGAAGGGGCCTCAGTTTAACATTACATCTGAAAGACGGCACCTCGGACAGTGCAGCACATCCTCAGTACTGCACTGGAGTCCCAGCCTGGACTTTGTGCTCAAGTCTCTGGATTGGGTCTTGAACCCATGACCTTCTGACTCCGAGGCGAGAGTGCTACCACTGAGACACGTCTTACAGCCTAGGACTTAGCAGGTGTCCAATCTGCTGGTGTCATGCATTGTGGTTTCCTGCCTAGTGCATTGACGTGCATGTGATGCACATTCGTGACCTTGTCCTACAGTCTCTTTTCCTTGCCAGCTGCATGTACTAGTGTTTCTCAAGAGTGAAAACGTTGCCTGGTTTGCTACTGCCATGTCATGCAAATAAAGCACTGGAGTCCAGATTAAAGTGAATGTGTCTGGTAAATGGAAGGGCTTTAAAGAATGCGAATGCTTCAGTTTAACTTTGAAGATGGAAGATTTGAATGTAATGGATTTGTTGTGCCTGCCCTTGAAATGAAGAAATAATTTGAAGTGGTATTATTTGAAATACCCAGCCATTTTTAAAATCTGAAGTTTTAGTTCTACAAGCAGAAAAAGAAACACTTCCTTCAACATGTATTCTTGCCTGAAGTGCCAGTGTTTTTTTTCTCTCCAGAAACAAAAATCTTAGGGACTTCTGAATGTAAAGGGGCAGAATTGATCAGAGGTAGTCTCCCATTGTAGTAACTCCAAACAACTTGCCTTTACGTAGCGCTTTTAACGTAGTAAAACGTCCCGAGGCGCTTCACGAGCGTCATCAAACATAAATTGACTCATAGAATCATAGAAATTTCCAACATGGAAACAGGCCCTTCGGCCCAACATGTCCATGTCGCCCAGTTTATACCACTAAGCTAGTCCCAATTGCCTGCACTTGGCCCATATCCCTCTATACCCATCTTACCCATGTAACTGTCCAAATGCTTTTTAAAAGACAAAATTGTACCCGCCTCTACTACTGCCTCTGGCAGCTCGTTCCAGACACTCACCACCCTTTGAGTGAAAAAATTGCCCCTCTGGACCCTTTTGTATCTCTCCCCTCTCACCTTAAATCTATGCCCCCTCGTTATAGACTCCCCTACCTTTGGGAAAAGATTTTGACTATCTACCTTATCTATGCCCCTCATTATTTTATAGACTTCTATAAGATCACCCCTTAACCTCCTACTCTCCAGGGAAAAAAGTCTCAGTCTATCCAACCTCTCCCGATAAGTCAAACCATCAAGTCCCGGTAGCATCCTAGTAAATCTTTTCTGCACTCTTTCTAGTTTAATAATATCCTTTCTATAATAGGGTGACCAGAACTGTACACAGTATTCCAAGTGTGGCCTTACTAATGTCTTGTACAACTTCAACAAGACATCCCAACTCCTGTATTCAATGTTCTGACCAATGAAACCAAGCATGCTGAATGCCTTCTTCACCACCCTATCCACCTGTGACTCCACTTTCAAGGAGCTATGAACCTGTACTCCTAGATCTCTTTGTTCTATAACTCTCCCCAACGCCCTACCATTAACGGAGTAGGTCCTGGCCCAATTCGATCTACCAAAATGCATCACCTCACATTTATCTAAATTAAACTCCATCTGCCATTCATCGGCCCACTGGCCCAATTGATCAAGATCCCGTTGCAATCCTAGATAACCTTCTCACTGTCCACAATGCCACCAATCTTGGTGTCATCTGCAAACCTACTAACCATGCCTCCTAAATTCTCATCCAAATCATTAATATAAATAACAAATAACAGCGGACCCAGCACCGATCCCTGAGGCACACCGCTGGTCACAGGCCTCCAATTTGAAAAACAACCCTCTACAACCACCCTCTGTCTTCTGTTGTCAATCCAATTTTGACTCCATGCCATATAAGGAGATGTTAATACAGGTGGGGGTCAAAGAGTTAAGTTTTAAGAAGAATCTTAAAGGAAGAAAGGCGGAAAGGTTTAGGGAGGGAATTCCAGAACTAGGGCCCAGGCAGCTGAAGGCATGGCCGCCAGTGGTGGAGCAATTAAAACCGGGGATACACGAGGCCAGAATTGGAGGAGTGCCGAGATATCTCAGATTTGTAGGGCTGGAGGAGGTTACAGAGATGGGGAGGGGTGAGACCATGGAGGGATTTGAAAATAAGGGTGAGAATTTAAAATCAATGCGTTGCCAGACTGGGAGTCAATGTAGGACAACGAATACAGGGTTGATGGGAGAACGGGACTTGGTGCGAGTTAGGATACGGGCAGCAGAGTTTTTGATGAACTCAAGCTTATGGTGGGTGAAGGATGGGAGGATGGCCAGGCGAGCATTGGAATAGTCAAGTGTAGAGCTAACAAAGGCATGGATGAGGGTTTTAGCAGCAGATGAGCTGAGACGGGTGGAAATGGACGATGTTACAGAGGTGGAAGTAGGCGGGGTTGGTGATGGAGCGGATATGTGGTCAGAAGCTCATCTCGGGGTCTGGTTCAGCCAGTGGCCAGGGAGGTGGATGGAGTCGGTGGCTAAGGAATGGAGTTTGTGACCGGGACCAAAGACGATGGCTTCGGTCTTCTCAATATTTCGTTGGAGGAAATTTTTGCTCATCCAGTATTGGATGTTGGACAAGCAGTGGTGATGTTAATTGTATCCATGTGATTTCTATGAATTAATATTAATTGTATTCAGGTGGTATCATTGGGAACTCGTATCCATTTATAGGAAAGCTGATCTAGGGTGTGGTATGGGTGTAAATGTGGCACTCTGAATAAAGGCTTGAAAGTAACTGAAGACTAGGCTCTAGTATTCTATCTTTCACCACCTGACTATCCAATTCATAACAGAGGTCGAGGGAGGTGGTGGTGAGGTAGAGCTGGGTGGTGTCAGCATATGTGTGGAACCTGATGTTGTGTTTTTGGATGATGTCGCCGAGGGGCAGCGTGTAGATGAGAAATAGGAGGAGGCCAAAGATAGATCCGTGGGGGACTGCAGAGGTAACGGAGTGGGAAGACAAGCCATTTCAGGTAATTCTCTGGCTATGACTGGATAGATAAGAATGGAACCAGGCGAGTGCAGTCCTACCAAGCTGGACAACAAAGGAGAGGCATTGGAGGAGGATGGTGTGGTCAAACATGTCAAATGCTGCAGACAGGTCGAGAAGGATGAGGAGGGATAGCTTACCACAGTCACACAGGATGTCATTTGTGACTTTGATTAAGGGCGTTTCAGTACTGTGGCAGGGGCGGAAACCTGATTGGAGGGATTCACATGTGAAGTTGCGGGAAAGATGGCCATGGATTTCAGAGGCGACAACACGTTCAAGGACTTTGGAGAGGAAAGGGAGGTTGGAGATTGGGCGGTAGTTTGCAAGGACAGAGGGGGGGCAAGGGTGGGTTTTTTGAGTAGGGGGGTGTTGATGGCAGATTTGAAAGCTTCTATTTTTCCTCCCGACTTCCCCCAGTAGCCTGCTGTACAATAAGTTGAAATTTGTGTTCTGAATCCTCCTGTGGTATTGTCAGTAATTCTGGCACCAGTAGATGAGGTTGCCTTTTTATGCCTCGCAACGAAAACCTTTCCATTGGAGGAGAGGGGAAAGAAATGCAGCGAAATCTAAACTGTTTCAAAGCTTGAAAGTTCTGCTGATGAGGGAAGGGTTCTGTTGTTTCCTAACTCCTTATCGCAATATAGCTTTTGGTGCAGATGTGAGATTTGACCATTGCAATTGCCTTTCGAAATATTTCTAAGCAATTGCCCCTCTCTAAACCAAAACTTATTTTTTGGTTGCTCTTTGTAGTCATACTTAAAGGTATCAGCCTTGGCTCAGTGGTAGCATTATGGCTTCTGAGTCAGATACCCACTCCAGACACTTGAGTACGTAATCTTGGCTGACACTCCAGTGACATACTGAGGCACTATCGGAGGTGCTGTCTTTCAGGTGAGATGTTAAATAGAGACCCCTGCCCTCAGGTAGATGTAAAAGATCCTATGACACTATTTGAAGAAAAGCAGGGGAGTTCTCCCTGTGGTCATGGCCAATATTCCACAGCCAAAATCACTCAAACAGATGATCTTGTCTTTTAACTCATTGCTGTCTGTGGGACCTTGCCGTGCACAATTTGCCTGCTGCGTTTCCTTATATTACAACAGTGATTACATGCGAAATTGACGGGCAGGAAAAGACCAGCTGGTCCAACAAGTCTGCCCCTCACCATCATGGTCAACACTTCTCCCCCACCTCACTGCAGCCATGTACTCCCTTGGAAGGGCGAAGAAACACAGGGTTAATAAGGGAAGGAAATACTCTGGAAAATTCCTCTCCGACTCCCTCAGGTGATCGAAACCAGTCCAGGAGATCACATAGACCAAGTGTTACCTATAAAGACACTTACCTTCTATATGATGCGATCTCTGCCCCAGTCAGGAACCGGTCCAGCTCCCTCTTTAAAGCAATGCAGAGAGTCAGCACCCACCACACCACCCGGCAATGTATTCCAGAGGCTCACAATTCCCTGGGAAAAGATGAACCGCCAAACGTTCAGTCTATTCCTACTCTTCCATATTTTAAACTCGTGTCCCCTGGTCCTTCCCAATCTATTAAACTGGAATAACCTACCAATAGGGATGTTGTCCAGTCCTTTAATTATTTTTATAGACATCTATCAGGTCACCTCTAAGTCTGTGCTCCTGTAAAGTAAATAGGCTCAAGGACCTTGGTCTATCTGAGTAGCTGAGGTTCTTCAAACTAGGAATTATTCATGTAGTTCTCCACTAGACCTTTTCCAAGGCCACTATCACCCACCACATGGGCGGGACCAGAACTGGGAGCACTACTCTAGATGCAGTCTGACCAGCAATCTGTACAGTGTCAAAATGGTGTCCTTTAATTTATACTGTGGTTCTATTAATACAACCCAATACCTAGGCCTTTTTCTCTCAACCTCTTTCAGTATTGTACTCTGCAAATGATACGCGTATTCTGTTTGGTCCTACCAACATGCATAACACTACATTTATCTAAATTAAACGCCATTTGCCAATGTTGGTCCACTCCCCTAACACATCTACATCCTTTTGGATTTGATTGAACTCTTGTACCGTCTTAACCCTTGCGCAGATTTTGGTGTCATCTGCAAACTTACTTACCATACTCCCAACACCACTGTCCAGGTCATTTCCTTGGCTGTGATGTGCTTTGGGATGTCTATACAATTGCAAGTTTGATATTTCTTTTACTTCAACCCACCAAGCCTTTGTACTGAATCTTCTGTCACCTCATTTTACTAATATTGAATGGTTTGAGCGTACAGGGCACAACCCCACCCTACAGACCAGGGCTCCAGAGTTGTTCATGTGAATAAAAAGGCAGATCTAAATTGCTATGTTATTGTTGCAGTAAAGCCCCTCCTTAGGAACATAAAATTGCCAGATGCGAAAAGACCACGGTCCATCTAGTTTGCCTTCTACCGTCCTAGTAGTCGCATGCTACAACAATAACAGAGTTGATGACTATAATCGTGGCCATCATTAGTTTACAACAGACTTGGTCATGGATTGGGGAAAACCCACCAGTGACAAAAAGCTTTGGGAACCATTGGTCCAAAGTCACCTGTTTCTCAAACATACTACACTTATGTAAGGAATCTTGCAACACCAGGTTATAGTCCAACTGTTTTATTTGAAAATCACAAGCTTTCGGAGGCTTTCTCCTTCGTCCAGGTGATTACCAGGTATTGTTCTCTGAATATAAATGCGGTAATCTTCCATGGAATCCCACACTCGCTCACCTGACGAAGGAGAAAGCCTCCGAAAGCTTGTGATTTTCAAATAAAACAGTTGGACTATAACCTGGTGTTGTAAGATTCCTTACATTTGTCAACCCCAGTCCATCACCGGCATCTCCACATCATGGATACTACACTTACCATGTGTCCTGTTTCGGATTACTCATATACTGTATCCCAAAATATGTTGTGAAAGAAATCTATCTCATGCATGAATCAATACTTCCTATATATGGACACATTCAAGTCCCAAAGTTGCCTCAGTGTTAATGACATGGAAATCATCAGCCTCATTTGGGATGAGTTTTGTTTGGTTGGCATCTTAGGGCAGGGCTCCTAATTGTGTTGAGTTAAGTTCTTGCTTTTTTAAAATTCGTTCATGGGATGTGGGCGTCGCTGGCGAGGCCAGCATTTATTGCTTGGGCTGTTGAACTGCTTTCTGGAAATGGAGCCTTTTGAGAAGGGAGTGTAGGTGAGAAGGAAGTCTCCACCTAAAAAGCTCTTTCAGCAGGTCACATGTCAGGTATTGAAGACACTCACATTGTTGTCCATAGTCCGAAACCAAGCTCTGAAAATGTCCTAAGGTACTCTGGTTTGGGATTGTTCTATTAAATGTCTTGTATGTGCATCCTTCTAATAGACTCCAGAACTCAATGGGGGAGGGGGCAGGGACGAAAATTTTGAAATATTCAAGATAACCAGGACTGTGTCCATAAGTGTAACTAACTAGTTCTCTTGCTGTAGAGGATGCTTGGAGACCACTTGAGATTTTGTTTATATGGGTTAACATTGTTGGGTTTTGTTACTGTATTGTAACACGCTCTTGACTGTCTCTCTATGATTACTGTTATTACCTGTGTTGAAAGCTATGCTAATAGCATAGTGCAGACATGCTGATTGTATAGTTGGTTGTATAATGGAGTTGATTGAAGGGAGAGAAGCTTTTTGCCCTAATCCCCCATTTTGTAGTGTGGACAATGAAAGGTCACAGGTTTTTCCCCATCTAGCCAGTTTTCTGGAGTCCTGTCTGTAATCTCATGGATCTTTAATGTCTGTTACTATTCAGTAAGTCATTACTAACTTCTCATTAGCAAGCTTCACAACATAAATTACCAGGACTCTGTTTTTGCAAAAAATATCAGCACACCCACCAGGCTTGATAACGTGGAATAAGGTTTGTACAGATGGGTAGGATTCTGAGTCGTCTGTGTTTGTGAAACGCAAAACCCTCTGATGCATTTTTAATTTTCTTTCCTTGAGTAATTCCCTATTGTTTACATGTTCTGTTTCTTGCATTGCAGAATACATCGGGTATGGAGGATCAGAACGAGGACGAGTCCCCAAAGAAGAATACCGTATGGCAGGTAAGGGCTGTGTGCAGAAAACCATGAATACCATGGATGTGAATAATACCAAGTAGATTTGGGGCATACAGACCTTTCTCCTTAGTGAACGTTTTTATTGTACATTGTGGATGGCGGGAAACCAGCAGTGTACACAGGCCAGTGCCATTATCAGGCTGACTGAGTTAAGGGTTCTGGCGTCATGCTCTTAGTTCATCTCAAAGTAGCTCCCGTTGCCAGGGCAGACCTGTGCCCACCAGTCCTTCACCCTAGTGTTGTACAACTCAACATGTCTCTCCAGACAGAAGGACCAAATCTATAATTGTACTGCTGGGTCTATGAATATTTCACGCACCCACCAATCTTAAATCCTAGAGGCATCACTGCAAGCTGATAGAAATTTTGTCCTTCCAAACTTGGGTTGTATTTGGAGCAGTGTAACACTGGGGTAGGTCGCGATGGTGGCGGCGGTATTGGGAGTAATGTGATGTGGTTAATTAAGAGATGCTCAGCATTAAAGCATACTGGCTTAAGTATAATTTTACCAGTGGCAACTTGCATTTATATAGAGCTTTTAACGTAATAAGCACCCCAAAATGCTTCAGAGACCAAAATAACCCAGGCACAGCGCAATGGTGGGAGAAGAGTTATTGTTGGTAACTGAAGGCATGGACAAAGAGAGGTTTTGAGGAGGCTTTTGAAGGAGGGGAGTTTGGGAAAAGTGTTCCACAGTGTGGGGCCAAGACAGCTGAAGGCTTTGCCACTGAAGGTGAAAGAGGTTTCAGAGGTGGGGAGGCGGTGGGGCCGTGACCATAGAGGGACTTGTAGATGAAGGATAAGGATTCTGAAATTGTTGTGTCGAGGGAGCGACCGGAGGGGGCACATACCTGGGCGGCAGCATGCTCAAAGACTTGAGAGCGAAAGGGCTGGCGACAGTGGAGAGAACCGGGATCAAGGATGTGAATGTCGTGTTGAAGGGTGAGGGAACAAAGCTGGAGTTGAGGGAACCATTTACGTGGTCAGCAAGCATTGGGCCAAGGAGGAGTTGTTTGTGTGGGAGGAGGCTTAGTAGGGGGTCGAGGGTGCAGGAGGTGGGGAGCATAAGGATGGTAGTTATGAAGGACCGAGTGATGTGCAAAATGGAGTTGTTGGGGGAAGCTCGGGGCAGGAGAGGAGGTGACTGAGGCTGCTGAGTAGATGGGTTTGACCTTTGAGATGCAGAAATTCATAAGTTTCTATTTTTTTTTGTTGGAGGTCAAGATGAAGGGGGTATCAGAGGAAGAGGTTTGTTAAGAAGTTGCAGCACACGGGGAGAGGGGGATTGCTCTTGAACTGGAGCACTCTACTGCCATTGCCTTGCCCTGCATCCTTTTGTGATTTAAAAAAAAAATTAATTCTCAGGATGTGGGCTTCGCTGACATTTTTTGACCATCCCTAGTTGCCCTGAGGTTTGATACAGTTGCGTGACTTGGCTAGGCCACTTCACGGCAGTTGAAAGTCATCCACGTAACTGGGTAATGACAGCAAAGGACGTTAGTGAACCAGTTGGGTTTTTTTTATGATAATCAAACGGTTTCGTGGTCACTTTTACTGATACCAGCTTTTTATTCCAGATTTTTTAAACTGAACTCAAATTCTCAAACTGCTATGGTGGAATTTGAACACGTTATTGGGATTACTAGTCATTACTAGTATCATAACCACTTCACTACCGTACCCTGAGGACAGTGAAACACAGTATTGTGTTAGATGACTGTCCATCGGACCAGCTGTTCGCCAGCTTGCGGCTCTTAGATTTGAGGGCTGGAGTTGAGACTTGTACCCAAAGACATGGTGGGCAAGGGAGACAGTGAGGCATTTGGAAGAGATCAGGTATTGAAGACAGAAGCTAGGAAGCTGTTAAGCAACTGAGGTATAGCACTAGAGATAGGTGGAGGGTTAGAGGAGAGAAAGTTGAGGATATGAGAGGGTGTTAGAAAGGAATTTTCTTCCAGGGTGATTGTAGAGGAGAGCTTGAAGCAGGCAAGGCAATGTGGATGATGAGGAAACGTAGAGGTGGCTTTATCCAAGTTGGAAACCTCAGATAATGTGGCCTCTCACAATGACTCGGTCAAGGGAGTGGCCATGGATTGGAGAGTTTACTTAGAGAAGAGGGTAAGAGTACAGGTGAAATGGAGGAAAGGAGGTTGGCGAATTGAAGCGAAGGTTGAAATCACTCAGCTTGAGCTGTGGCTTGTTGCAGAGGCTGAAGGAGGAGAATTCAGCTAAGAAGTTGCTAGAGGACTTGGGGGGGGGGGGCAGATGGAAGACTTGGAAAAAGTGGAGGGGCTGGTCGAAAGTGAGGTGTTTGAAGGATGTGAAGGTACGAGAGGAGTAAAGGGACCTGGCGATGAAGGCCACCACCACCGTGGCGGTTAGGGCAATAGTAGGAGTTTAGAAATGGGATGTGAAACGGGTCCAAGAACATAGGCCCTGGAGCGAGAAGGGGCAGTGTCTGTAGCAGAGTGTCTCGTGTACTTATCAAGGCTAAAAACCTGCTAGAGATGGAGAAATCTGAAAGCAGGTTTAGACTCTCTTCAACCACCACCAGGCCCTGAATTCTGCCCCTCTTCTCCCAGCACTAGGCCAATGCCTGTTAGCAGGGAGAGAATCTGGGACCTGATTGTAGGTGAAGGGTCTAAATTTGAGAGTCCAGGGCCTTATTGAGGTTGAGGAAAGCCTGAGGCCTGCACTGTTGAAGGATGGTCCAGAAGTTGGCTGGCTGGTTTCTAATCCGGGGAAGGACCTGCCATGTAGCTGGAGATCAGGGTCCAGGGCCAACAGCGTATCTGTGGCAGCACCCCAAAAAAGCCCAGTGCCGGTACTGAGAGGTACTGCACTGTTCTATTTTGATAGAGTACTTATGAGCTGTAGGATATGTTGAAAAACGGATCCTCACCATAGTAGCTGCAGATGGGGTATAAAATATTCATTTTGGATTTAATGCATGGTTTTAACTGGAGCAGTTCATTCCTAATTGAGTGAATCTAACACTTTTGCTGCCTGGAGTTTGAATAAAAATCACTAGTGCTGCCTGGAAGCGTTTCCCTTTTGTTTGTGTTATTTATTCAGTATTTTACGTTGGAGGTTTGGTCTCATTTGTTATGCCGGTAGGTTGAAGCACTGTGTAGCTTCAGTTCAATTACATAAGTGTTCAAACCGCTGCGGGGTCTAATTTAATTAGAAAATGGCTGCAAACTATGTGCAGTCGGCATTATCTACAGCCACCATTCTGCAGCAATTCAGCGCTTAAAAGGGTGGATGGATGTGAATGAAACCTAACTCGATTTCAAGCAACCCTTATTCACATCTGCCAGTTTGGAAATTTAAAAATAATATTTTCTGTTTTTAAAAAAAACTTTGACATTTTCTGCTCAAGGTAAGGAATGTTGGTGACGAAAAGAAAACGAGTGTTGGAAATCTGAAATTAAAACCAAGCCCTGGGAATACGCAACAGGACCGGCACTACCTGAACAGGGTAACGGGTGGGTTAGATACAGAGTAAAGCTCCCTCTACACAGTCCCATCAAACACTCCCAGGGCAGGGACAGCAAGGGTTAGATACAGAATAAAGCTATCTTTACACTGTCTCATCAAACACCCCCAGTCAACCCTACAATACTCAGTTCAATAAATGGGAGCCATGCTCGTCACTAATTGCCCGCTCCAGCATGCAGGTGATGTGTGGCTTCTTCAGCAGCACCTCCCAACTCCACGACCTCCACCACCTAGAAGGACAAGGGCAGCAGGCGCGTGGGAACAGCATCACCTGCACGTTCCCCTCCAAGTCACACACCATCCTGACTTGGAGATATAGCGCTGTTCCTTCATCATCGCTGTTCAAAACCCTGGAACTCCCTACCTAACAGCACTGTGGGAGAACCTTCACCACATGGACTGCAGCGGTCCAAGAAGGCGGCTCGCCACCACCTTCTCAAGGGCAGCTAGGGATGGGCAGTAAATGCCGGCCTTGCTAGTGATGCCCACATCCCGAGAATGAATGAGGGGAGAAAAGAAAGATAGTGTCCCAATGAAGGACTAAAAAAAATATTGGAAGTTTAGTGGGGCCCAGCTCGGTCAGAGGGTGATTCCCGGTTTAGCTGAAGTAAAGCAGGATTACATCAATAAAGGCAAGAAGGCAGGGGTACTGAGCATCAGTTTAAATTAATGAGAAATAATTCAAAAATAGATATTAGGTAGAACCTTTTTTTAAACTGTCAACAATAAATATTTTAAACACACTGTCAGGTGTCATCAAGGCATCATTCGACCGAGTGTGACACCAAGGACCCCTAGTAAAACTGAAGTCAATGGAGATCAGGGAGAAAACTCCACTGGCTTAAGTCAACCTGGCACAAAGGAAGATGGCAGTGGTTGTTGGAGGCCAATCATCCCAGGTCATTACTGCAGGAATTCCTCAGGGCAATGCCATTGGCCCAGGTATCATCAGCTGTTTCATCAATGACCTTCCTCCATCATAAGGTCAGAAGTGGTGCTGTTTGATTGCAGTGTTCAGCTCTATTCGCAATTCCTCAGATAACTAAGCAGTCCATGCCTGCATCCAGCAAGACCTGGACAACACCAGGCTTGGGCTGATATGTTGCAAGTAACATTTGTGCCATACAAGTGGCAGGCAATGACCATCTCCAACAACAGAGAGCCTAACCACCTCTTGACATTCAATGGTATTACTATTGCCAAATAAGAACATAAGAAATAGGAGTAGGCCATATGGCCCCTCAAGCCTGCTCTGCCATTCAATAAGATCATGGCTGATCTACCTCAACTCCACTTTCCCGCTCTATCCCCATATACCTTGATTCCCTTAGTGTCCAAATATCCATCGAACTCGGAATTGAATATACTCAACGATACTATACGCATCCACAGCCCTCTGGGGTAGAGAGTACTAAAGATTCACAACGCTCTGAGTGAAGAAATTTTTCCTCATCTCTGTCCTAAATGGCTGACCCCTTATCTTGAGACTATGACCCCTAGTTCTAGATTCTCCAGCAAGGGGAAACAGCCTCTCAGCATCTACCCTGTCAAGCCCTCTAAGAATTTTATATTTCAGTGAGATCACCTTTCATTCTTCTAAACTCCTGAGAATTCTACTTAATCTCTCCTCATAGGATAACCCTCTCATCCCAGGAATCAATCTAATGAACCTTCGTTGCACCCTCTCTCTAAGGCAAGTATATCCTTGATGGTGAATCCACCACCATCAACATCCTGGGAATCGCCATTGACCAGAAACTCAACTGGACCAGCCACACAAGGGCCCACTCTCTACTAGAGCAGGTCAGAGGCTGGGTATTTTGCGGCGTGTAGCTCACCACCTGACTCCCCAAAGCATCTCCATCACCTACAAGACACAAGTCAGGAGTGTGATGGAATACTTTCCACTTGCCTGGAAGGTTGCAGTTGCAACAACACTAGAAGGCCAATACAATCCAGGATAAAGCAATCCACTTGATGGGCAGCCCATTCACCACCTTAAACATTCACTCCCTCCATCACCGACGCACCGTTGCTGCAGTGTACACTATCTACAAGATGCAGTGCAACAACTCGCCAAGGCTTCTTCCGGACTACCTCCCAAACCTGCAACCTCTACCACCTAAAAGGACAAGGACAAGGGCAGTAGGTGCATGGGAACACCACCTCTCAAGTTCTCCAAATTGCACACCATCCTGACTTGGACATATATCGCTGTTCCTTCATCATCGCTGGTCAAAATCCAGGAACTCCCTACCTAACAGTACTTTGGAAGCACCTTCACCATCAAGGCTCACCACCATCTCCTTAAAGGCAATTAGGGATGGGCAATAAATGCTGGCCTTGCTAACGATCCCCATATCCCGGGAATGAATTAATAAAAAAAGGCAAAGTAGCAAAGGCAGAAACTTTGGACTGCCAAAGTGAGGCTGAATGGTTTTATTGTGGTACAGGTATCTGGTAACAGCCCCAATCTGCAGAGTCTGCCATCATCCTGGGCACTAAACACTTACCAATCTATTTACACAGTTTTGGATAATGAGCTATCAGTGACCACAGAGCCCATAGGTTTAGTTGCAGTGGTTTCAGTGCTACATATATGGTTGCTGCTGTCAGCCCCAGTATCTTCACATGTGAAGCTTAGATGCTGCTTTCCTCGAGGACTAAACGTGTGTGAGTAACCCGTAGGCAGTCCAGTGGAAGTGCAATGATATTGGACAGTCTCAATCCAGTTTCTAGTGGGTGAGGGACTACAGTACAGTACGAAACTGCCCCTAATTTGGCACTAATTGGCAAAGTCACCCAAAGGCCACAGGGCAGGCTGGGGTAGGAAATGGAAGAAATATACTGGCACCAGAGGTAGTGCTCTACTGAGGGTGGGGGCTGAGACACGTTGGGGCAGATATATAAAGGGAGCATGGCTCTGCAGCTAGCCGAGTTTGATGCAGTCACAGGGGGCCTAAAATGGGAAGAGTTCCATTCCCCATCCCTCACCTAGATGAGCATAAACAAAACGTTAAAACTTGCTGTTACTATTGGCCCCCTCATTGATGACTCTAACCATTACTGGTTACAGTGTGGGGGAATCCCCATGAAAAGGGTGTAGTGTGGGGGGGGGGGTCCATGCAGCTCCTGGAACATAATCTCGTATCATTAGCGGTCTGGTTAGCCATTTTGTTTAAAGAATATGAACATGGACAGATACCAGATGGTCTTGAGATAAATGGGAATTTTGATGTTGGGAACATAGGATTAGGCCATATAGTCCCTTGAGCATTTTCTGCCATTCAATCAGACCAGTTTCATTTATCTGTCTTTGCTCCATATCCCTTAATACCCTTTACCTAACAAAAATCTATTGATCTCAGCCTTGAAAATTCCAATTATCTTAGCATCAACAGCCTTTTGGGGAAGCGAGTTCCAAGTTTTCACTACCCTTTGTGTGAAAAAGTGCTTCTTGATTTCACTCCTGAATGGCCTAGCTCTAATTTTAAGATTGTGCCCCCTCTGTTCTGGATTCCCCCCACCAGAAGGAACATTTTCTCTGCATCTACCCTATTGAATCTCTTTATCATTATAAACACCTCAACCTTCTAAATTCTCACTGCCTTAGTACCATGCAAATCCCACACCACAGTTGCCTCATGTAGAACTTTTCAGTGTGAGGGAACAGTTGTTGTTATTTCTTTCAATGATCTTGGTTTTCTTTTTTCCCTGACTTCTTTTAAAGGCACCAATTCATGCTGGGGCCTGGCTCCATGAGTATGAGAAGCCCTCTAATTTCTCCTCCATGTGGCCACCCTTCATGTGTGAGCACGTGCATGTCAGCAGCTTATTCGACCATGGGGACATCTCAGTTGAGCCCGACCCTGTCCTCGCTCAATATTCACACGTGCACATTTATAGCAGGAATCAGTGGGCAGTGATCAGGAACAGGAGCCCTGGCTGATGTATATTTTTTCCCTCTAGGTATCATCCTTGGTCCAGTTGGCAGCACTCTCACCTGAGTCTTAAGCCCCATTCCAGAGGTTTGAGTGTGCAATCTAGGGTGACACTTCAGTGCAGTACTGAAGGAGTGCTGCACTGTCAGAGGTGTTGTCTTTCAGATGAGATGTTAAACTGAGGCCACATCTGCCCTGTCAGGTGGATGTAAAAGGTCCCATGGCACTATTTAGAAGAGCAGGATAGTTCTCCCGATGTCCTGGTCAACATTTATCGTTCAACTGACACCACTAAAACAGATTATCTGATCATTTGTCTCATTGCTGTTTGTGGGACCTTGCTGTGTGCAAAATTGGCTGCTGTGTTTCCCTACATTACAGCAGTGACTACACTTCAAAAGTACTTCCACTGGCTGCGAAGTGCTTTGGGACATCCCGAGGTCGTAAGGCAAGTTCTTTGCTTTCTCTAGCTCAAGTGGGCGGGACAGTTATTGTGGCCTAATTGCTGACCTGACTGAGATCAGCTAACTCAGTGATTCTGATATTTCAATCTCATTTTCTGTGCTGTGCACTCCTGCCTCTCCTGCTGCTTGACCTAGTTTCCCGGTATAACACTATGGAGAGATATACATGACCAGATCAATACCGTGTCGGTCTCTCTGCCTCACTTAGGATGATCCCTTTGATGGTCTGCTACTGTGATGGTTTTTATTTTAAGTTATCACCTACAGGCACCGAATGCACCAAATATAGATGTAGGTAGGGTTTAATTTTTTTTTTGCTTAAAGCTTATATAGGCCAAGATTATAGAGCTGATTTAAATAGAGTTTATGCATATTTGCTTTAAATATATTGCATCTATTTCATATGCTTTGCTTCTTGTGATGTACATGTTTTCTATCTAGTAACGTTGTGCAAAAAAAGCACTGCTGATTTATTGGGCTCAGAAGTCCCTCAGATGTCTGGATTATTTCCTAAAAGCCAGTGTGCTTTGATAGATCTGAATGCTGCTTTTTTGCTCATTTTCTTCCCACTCCTTGGTGCAGAAAGTCTGCTGCAGTCTTTAAAGTGTTTAGCATTGAAGCATCTGTATTGATTTGGTCTGGAACTCGAATTTAAGTATCCATAATGGTTTTGTTTTTTTCCCTTCTCTTTTCTGCTTAATGAACCCAGATCACTAATGGACCCCCTTCTATGATCGTCTCCAGAAAGCGACCTTCAGGAAATTACGAAAAAGAGAAGGATTTGTGCATTAAATATTTTGACCAGTGGTCTGAATCTGATCAGGTAGAATTTGTGGAGCATCTAATCTCCCGGATGTGCCATTACCAGCATGGACATATTAACTCGTATCTGAAGCCCATGTTGCAGCGGGACTTCATCACTGCTTTACCAGGTAGGAAGGAGTGTGAGTGTGGTTCCCCAGGTGCTGTCTTATTGGTTGACCTCTGTTTTATAACAAATTTGAGAAACCAAAGTGAAGGACAAAAGCCCATGTGATACACCATCAAAGTTGAAAAGAGTAAAACAGGAAGCCCTGGTAAGTCATGAAGTGATCTCATGGCGCCAAGTTTGGGTTTTTACAAGGGTGAGGATCACAGGAGGAAGCGGAGACTGAGGGAGGTAAGGAGTTCCAGTTTTGAGGGCCTGGGAAAGAATGAATTTGAGAAGCAGACTGTGCAACGAGTCTGCACAGAGGAGGAAGGGCATGTTGGATGGTGTATTCAAGTTTGGAAGGAATGATAGAGGGAGGGGAATTTTTTGTTTTTCAGAGGGAAGAACAGAAAGGCAATATATGGTAAAAGAGCAGGGAGTGGTAAAGTGACTGAGAGAAGGATAACATTAAGGCCAAGTATTGCCCAATTATCTACAAGTAATCCGATGCATTACTGCTGGGACTGCGATGACATGGGGGTAATGTACAGTAACTTATAGTCTGTAACATTTGATAAATTGATCTTGGTTGGTTTTAAAAGTATGTGTGGGCCTCTTTTTTTAAAAAAAAAAATGAATCTCTCCCAAAGCATCAATTGTAAGATTGTGGTAGACACGAGCTCACTGAACCTCACAATCTCTGAACTCTGATTGCAGTGGTTTATGGTGACTACCATTTTTTAAATTGACAGATATAAGCAAAGGGCCAAAGCCCATTGTACAGGCCACCAGCAAGGCTGAACAGAGTGGGAGAGAAGATAAGGTAAATGAAGAAGTAGTGGTTAGTTGAAGCTAAGCTGGGATTTTAAAAGCCTAAAGATTGTAAGAAGGAGAGAACATCTTGTATTTCATAAAATTATAGAAATTACAGCACAGATGGTCATTCAGCCCATCATGTCTGTGCTGCTGCCTATTTTAAAAACATTTCACTGCCCTTTCCTGCATCCTATCATCCCTTTTCAAATACTTGTCCAATCCCCTTTTAAATTACGTTATGGTCTCTGCCTCAATAGCTACTTGTGGTAAAGCATCTAGGGACCCTTTATGAAAGAAAAGTCTTCTTACTCCCCTCCGCCCCCCCCCCCCCCCCTTTTTGTTCTTCTAATGGTCCTCATGGATATTTATGGTTAATTACAGTGGTTAGGGACCAGGTTTCAATGTTGTACCTTGTAATGCATTAACCTTGCAATGATATCCCTGAAATTATGGGTCTGATTTGGTTTTTGCACTTCACTATTGAGTTGTCTGATATTAGAGGAAGACGTCTAGTCTCAAAATAGAGTTTGTGGCATTTGATATTTCCAGAAGCACTACAAAAATATCTAGCAGTCTACACTTTTATTTTGGCACAGTTGTAATTTTGATTCTGTGTGCCTGCTCCAAGTGGTTGTACTACTAAATTCAATTGTCTGGCAGCAGACGCAGGCCTACCAATCTGAACCAAAACAGCACCAATACAAAAGTGGCTTAAAGATTTTTGCACGACCTTTTAGTTTAAAGCTCATCAAGGCGAGTGTTAGTGCGGAGGAATGCTTTTTCCATTTCAGGGCCATTGTCTGCCCCAAGTAGTGCCAAGTCGGGTACAACACAGATTAAAGGTTCCTCAGCCCCAACGTCAGGAGAACTCCCCTAACAGCATGGCATTTCCTACACCTACCGTCTGTAGCCTTTCTGGATCAGGGAGAGTTTTGTGCTGTAGGCCCATGCCTACGGGGAATTGGACTGATTCTGCCCAAACTTGTTTCATGTAGAACCCTTACAGCCAGCAGGGTGAGGAGCTGTTCATCCCATCAGTCTGCGTTTTGAATTGAGTCCAATTCCCAGAGATGAAAGGCTACTATCTAACCCACAGCGCCACCCAGTTCCCCAGTGTTTAGTTTTTCTTTTGACAGTGGATTGTTTGAGATTGGGTGTGGTTATGGTGACATGCTTGGTGTCAATGCAAGGTCAGTGCTTCACAGTGTCATTAAATAGTGTCTCACTTCCTGAAAGTCTGGTTTTTCTGATAAAACACTCACCCAGTGTCTTGTTGTGGACATTGTGTATTTTATAGTCAGCATGGTCACTGGGTTTATTTACTGTATTGGTTCCGATACACGTTGGGAAAAATTCCACTTCATCCAAAATGCATGAATGTTATGTGATACGCTTCATATGATTCTCATAATTTATTCCTTCAAATTGCTTCCCGTACCACCTGGTCCTATATAGTTCACAGTGCTACCTCCAGACACAATTCTGGTTCGGAATAACAACATGGTTAATTGTACCACTGGTTGGTTTTTCATCTCCAAATGAGCACAGTGTGAAAATCTCACACGCACTGTTCCAGTTTACTGGAGTCCCAGCGACAGCACTGACTGGGACCGTGGACGTGACCAGAGAACTTGGGCAGTGGTGGATGCATTTTGCCAAAGATCCAGGAGATGGCAGTATTAGCTGATGGTTCTCCCAAAACTGGCTATTTGAAATCCTCATTCATCTTGTGCCATGGAAACTGTAATGATATGGCAGGGCGAGAGCTTAAGCTGGTATGCAAGATGGAATCTCCAAAACCTTCCAGTTTAATATCCACCACAGCATATGGGATTCCTTTCTCCTGCGAGGAGCTGTCTGTCGAGCTAGCTTCGTTCAGAACAGCGAATGCAGGGCTTGGTTAGTGCTTTGACTGGACGGGGCTGGAATAACAGACGAATGCTACATTTGAGCCGATAGTAGCACACCCACATCTGGAGTCAACTGGCTTCTTTATCCCTTCCCCACCCAAAAGAAAACAAATTAAATCTTTCAGAATGTATGAAGCAGCAACTAATGCAGTAACCGTGCTCCACCAAAAAAAAGTACACATCAGCTCAGGCAGTCAGCCTCTAGAGGGTGCTGTTTACAGTATTAAAAAGAATCAATTCTAACTAATTCTAACAGTGAAAATTGCATTATATATGGTGGTGTATTCCTTCATTTTCTTCTTTTTTCTCTCTCCTCTCTCCTCTCCCCAAAATATAGACCTAGATAAACTAGAACCACTTTGAGATTCTTTGGATTAACCGGCTGATCGGGGCAAAGCATGGTGTCGGGCTAATCTAGTGCTCGAGGATGACTGCAGCTTGCTCACCTTGCAAGAAGGTGACTTGAGGATTTTGCCTTGCATCCCCACAGGATACCTGTCCTCCTCCCCATTAACCTCGCGCCAGCCAGGAGGGTGGGTACCACTGTCGCCGAGCGTTAAGCCCCACATGCGTTGGGAACGAGTACACCGGTGCTGAGCAAGGCGGGCAGTGCATGTTGCTCATGTTCCCAAATGGCGGCGCACGCACACCAACTAGCCCGATTTGTGTTTGGGCTTGTGGAACATTTATTTCAATGTGTTGGAGCATTAACATTAAGCAAATATTCTAGAAGGAAAACGGGTGACCAGCCAGAATAAGCATTCGCATTTGAAATATTTTATATCAATGGAAACGTTTCTGATGTTGAATATTAAGAGTGGGACTACAGAAATATTTAGAACCGTAGAACATTTCTTAAATTGCTATATTTCCTGTATATATAAACTGAAATATTGCTAGCTGTTTTCTTGAGTAGGGGGCAGACATGCTACTGCTGTCTTCACTGGGCTTTTCTTCAGCCTGCACATTTTTATATTAAAACCCTTTCTATTACACCATTCAAAAATTGGGAAGTTAAGAGTAAGAAGGGAAGTTGGATGGAGCTCCCACACCCCAAGGTAATTGAGGGCCAGTTATTGAAGTGAGCAGCATAACAGGGGTCAGGACTGGTAGTGTAGTGGTTATATTACTGGACTAGTAACTAGTAATCCAGAAGCCCGGACGAATAATCCAGAGAACGCAAGTTCAAATCTCACTGTGGCAGATTCAGAATTTGAATTTTTTTAAATTTAAAAAAAAGGCTGGTATCAGTAAAAATGACCATGGAACTTTCGGATTGTTATAAAAACCAAACTGATTCACCAATGTCCTTTCGGGATGGAAACCTGCTGTCCTTACCCGGACTGGCCTCTGTGACTCTAGTGGCCTACCAACGTAGGCGACATCCCATCCTGAGAGTGAATGAATGGGGAAAAATAAAGTGACCATTAGATGCATTTCCTGAAAGAGAAGAGAGATATGTGATTGATCTATTGGGGAAAAAAAGGGAACATTTGTGCCTAATTGCTTTTTCTGGGTTCCTGGAAATGTTTTTATTACACACACACTTTCCATCTAGATCAAGCTTCATTATAGCCTTGTAAAGCTTTATTCAAAATACTTTTAGCACCTGACTGAGATTTTAAGCAATATATGTGGCAGTGGATGATGACTGTTGCAGTTGGTCACTTTTCCTGGGGGATGTTGGTTCATACAGAGGCCAGACTGGAATGAGAACCATCTGCAAGCATGTTTTCTGAAATAAATTGGGTTCAATTGGGCATAGGTCGACCTGAAACTGCCCAATAATTGACATTAAATTGAATAAGGCAGAGTTAAGGGAGCTTCACACCGCATTCACTGTATCTGGGTTTGGGAGTAGTTGAAGCCAACACTGGGCACCTGAAATAGAAAATTGTTCAATTTTCTGTAGCAATGTTTCTCGACTTATGGCCATACACCACTGTTTAATTTTCTTCTTCTATGTAGCCAAGCACTTTACAGTAAGCACTGGATAGGAATGAGGGCTCTTGTTCACATTTCTCTCTGTCCTGTCTATGGTGACTGTGGGTTGGGTGCATTGAAGGATGCAGTGTTTGAATGAAATGGCCCTCCCACTGCAACTCTATCAGTCAATGTGACTAGCTTCAAGCAAGGATGTCTAACCTGCAGTCTCATGGCCCTGACATTTAGACCTCAAAACCCACACCACTTGGTCCTATTTGCGCTTATAATTCTTGTTTCTTAGTCCTGTTTGAATTTTATGGGCCACAGGGTTTGGAAAGGGCTGATCCTGATGATGTTCACTCATTGGTGTATAAATCCTAAATCCAAACGCAGTGTCAGCGACTGGATATCTGCAAATTAATGGAAACACGGATTTAAACTTGATGTGCTGCCCTTGGGGCTCCCATGATACCCACTCGTGGCCCATGAAAACAAAGCCTTCGACATCTCAGATTTAAGGCATTGAAAATGTAAGGGACGGGCTTAACAGAGCATCTAGATACCTCCGTGTTTGGTGGAAACAAAATTGTTTCTGTGGTTACGTCTGTTCAGTTTGCTGCAGTTCACCTGTGTTGCCAGTAAGAGATTAGTTTTAGTAGTTGGTTACCATATTGTGGTGCAGCTGAGGTCTGTGAGCTTTGACCCGTGCAGGATTTTTTTTTGTCACTGTGCTGGTGTTGAGAGCTGTTGATAGTAATGATCAATGTGCTGTTAGTCCAGGTACCCGATAGCAAAGGGGCTAAGACCTGTTTGTGAAACGCATGCTGTACAACTCTCCTTGACGGGAGGGATAGCCAGTGTTTGTGTGGATGGTGTTTAATCTGGTTGCCATATAGAACTGCCCAGGGTGATGCAGAATTTACCATGTGATGCAATAATGTTGAGGCAATATCTTTATCTGGCGTGTGTGTGGTATAGACCAGGAGGGTCCCAGGTTCGATCCTTGGTCTCTGTTAGCTGATGTCAGCCTGGGTAGCAGTTTGGGATCTCAATTGGCTTCCGCACCCCTGGGCTAGGGAGGTGAGAAATCAGCCCGAGTTCCTACTTTTGTGGATGCTGTATGGGATACAGTCAGGCTGTGGCGCCACCCACTTGTGACCAAACGATCCTCTGACCCTGTTGATGCTCAAATGAAGAATGGCCGCTTGGATACGGTAATGAAAGGCGACTGATGCAGTGGAACTGTATCCTTGCACAAGTCAGAACCTTCAGCTGAGACATACAGAACAGTAGATCAGGAAGTTTTCTACTCTTTGTTGCTATCCAGTGATTGCCATTTGCTAAGTGTACGGAGTTCATGTGAAGACAGGATCGGGCTAGCTGTGATGCCCTCCTGTAGTTAAATACTGATGAACACCTGTCCAGGCCACTCAGAGAGTGAACACTTGGGTGAGGTAGTGGCTGTGGAGCTGTACCGCAGAGTCAGCAACTTCAGGAGTGGGGGGAAATCCTTTTGTGGTCAGTTTGGAAGTGAGAGCCTAAGCCTGATTTATAGCATAGTTTGAGTGAGTGAGTTTTGCAGATGACACAAAACTTGGAAGTGTAGTGAACAGTGAGGAGAGTAGCGATAGACTTCAAGAGGACATAGACAGGCTGGTGGAATGGGTGGACACCTGGCAGATGAAATTTAATGCAGAAAAATGCAAAGTGATACATTTCGGTAGGAAGAATGAGGAGAGCATTATAAACTAAAGGGCACAATTCTGAAAGGACTACAGGAACAGAGAAATCTGGGGGTATATGTGCACAAATCGTTGAAGGTGGCAGGGCAGGTTGAGAAAACGGTTAAAAAGCATACGGGATCCTGGGCTTCATAAATAGAGGCGTGGAGTATAAAAGCAAGGAAATCATGATGAACCTTTATAAAACACTGGTTTGATCACAACTGGAGTATTGTGTCCAGATCTGAGCACCGCACTTCAGGAAAGATGTGAAGGCCTTGGATGGGGTGTAGACGAGATTTACTAGAATGATTCCAGGGATGAGGGACTTTAGTTACATGGATGGACTGGAGAAGCTGGGGTTGTTCTTCTTGGAACAGAGAAGGTTGAGAGGAGATTTGATCGAGGTATTCAAAATCATGAAGGGTCTAGAGAGAGTAGATAGAGAGAAACTGTTCCTATTGACGGAAGTGTCAAGAACCAGAGGATGTAGATTTAAGGTGATTGGCAAAAGGTGACATGAGGAAAAACTTTTTTACGCAGCGAGTGGTTAGGATCTGGAATGCACTGCCTGAGGGGGTGATGGAGGCAGATTCAAACTTGACTTTCAAAAGGGAACCGGATAAGTACTTGAAAGGAAAAAAATTTGCAGAGGATAGGGCGGGGAGTGGGCCTTTCTGGATTGCTCTTACATTGAGCCGGCACATACTCGATGGGTTGAATGGCCTCTTTCCATGCTGTAACCTTTCTATGATTCTGAGTGAAAGGTGCAGTAATGGGGCCATCGTTGTTTGAAACTCAATTGCTACATCCAGTAGATGGTGTTATTGTAGTATGGTACTGTAACCTGTGTAAAGTAATGTTGTAAATGAGTGGCACCTCTGGAGGTGTCTTGGTGGCCAGTTTCACCAGGTTGAGTCACTGGGCGATTGTACTTTCCCCTCAAGCATACCTTCAGGTTGGTTGACCAATGATCCACGATCCAGCTCGACAACCAAAATGGAGGCACTGTCGAAGCCTACAGCTTTTCGATGCAGTGAACACTTCTAAATGGGTTCCCATTGCATTTCCAAGCGTAAGCTGGAAAATTTCTGCTTTTCTGAATAGCCACAAACCTGTTGCTGCATTCCAAAGCTTGGGGGAGGCTTAGGTCAGGAACTACCTAAACTCAACAGAGTTAGATTGTTAATAACTTGCATTTCTACGGTGTTCCTCACATAGGGAAAAACGTACAGAAAGTCTCCTAAGTACCCTCACGAAAAAAATGAGTGAACAGATCTGGATGAAAGAGAAAAGGAGAAATAAATATATTGGAACATTAGATTGGTTCATTTATTTAAAAAAAAAATACAGCCTTTCCCAACGGGCCTGATGTGAGAATGGCAACCCTCGATATGCCCCAAATCCCTCTGTGTCAAAGCGCTGTTAGAGATTGTTACACATAGACGTCCTCTGCAGTAGAACATTATGTACCTTAAATGAGATCCTATGGGCAAAGTGCTGAGAGATCTCGCCCATTTGTCGAGTGGGCAATGGATGGTGATATTTATTCACTCCCTGGTGGCCAAGACATGTCTGATTTGCATTGCATTTTTTAAATATTAAAAGCTGTGCCTGTAACATTTAAGTGTGGTGATCTGAAAAATATTACTGCAGTTTCCCAGACCACTGAACTGGTTAAATACGTGGTAATTGGCTATGGGTAATTTGAGTTTCACAGAAGGTAATATAAATCATTGCTTACCGTACCACAGTTACGGGGCATAAGCCTATTCTAGTGCCAATCTGAGCAGTCTCGTCATCTCCTGATGCTAGTATTGGGACCTAGCCATGTTCGAATACTGATATGGAAATCCAGCCCTGTCCTGATTGTGGCCTGCGGGGGGTCTGGCCCTGTCCTGATTGTGGCCTGCGGGGGGTCTGGCCCTGTCCTGATTGTGGCCTGCGGGGGGGTCTGACCCTGTCCTGATTGTGGCCTGCGGGGGGGTCTGACCCTGTCCTGATTGTGGCCTGCGGGGGGGTCTGGCCCTGTCCGGATTGTGGCCTGCGGGGGGTCTGGCCCTGTCCGGATTGTGGCCTGCGGGGGGTCTGGCCCTGTCCTGATTGTGGTCTGCGGGGGGTCTGGCCCTGTCCTGATTGTGGCCTGCGGGGGGTCTGGCCCTGTCCTGATTGTGGCCTGCGGGGGGTCTGGCCCTGTCCTGATTGTGGCCTGCGGGGGGTCTGGCCCTGTCCTGATTGTGGCCTGCGGGGGGGTCTGACCCTGTCCTGATTGTGGCCTGCGGGGGGTCTGGCCCTGTCCTGATTGTGGCCTGCGGGGGGTCTGGCCCTGTCCTGATTGTGGCCTGCGGGGGGTCTGGCCCTGTCCTGATTGTGGCCTGCGGGGGGTCTGGCCCTGTCCTGATTGTGGTCTGCGGGGGGTCTGACCCTGTCCTGATTGTGGCCTGCGGGGGGTCTGGCCCTGTCCTGATTGTGGCCTGCGGGGGGTCTGGCCCTGTCCTGATTGTGGCCTGCGGGGGGTCTGGCCCTGTCCTGATTGTGGCCTGCGGGGGGTCTGGCCCTGTCCTGATTGTGGTCTGCGGGGGGTCTGGCCCTGTCCTGATTGTGGCCTGCGGGGGGTCTGGCCCTGTCCTGATTGTGGCCTGCGGGGGGGTCTGGCCCTGTCCTGATTGTGGCCTGCGGGGGGTCTGGCCCTGTCCTGATTGTGGCCTGCGGGGGGTCTGGCCCTGTCCTGATTGTGGTCTGCGGGGGGTCTGGCCCTGTCCTGATTGTGGCCTGCGGGGGGTCTGGCCCTGTCCTGATTGTGGCCTGCGGGGGGTCTGGCCCTGTCCTGATTGTGGCCTGCGGGGGGTCTGGCCCTGTCCTGATTGTGGTTTGCGGGGGGGTCTGACCCTGTTCTGATTCTGGTCTGGGGGGTGGGTCTGACCCTGTTCTGATTCTGGCCTGGTTGGGGGGGGGGGGGGGGTCTGACCCTGTCCTGATTGTGGTCTGCAGGGGGGGTCTGACCCTGTCCTGATTGTGGTCTGCGGGGGGGGTCTGACCCTGTTCTGATTCTGGTCTGGGAGGGGGGTGGGGGGGTCTGACCCTGTCTTGATTCTGGCCTTGGTTTGGGGTGGGGTGGGGTCTGGCCCTGTCTTGATTCTGGCCTTGGTTTGGTGGGGGGGGGTCTGACCCTGTCCTGATTCTGGCCTTGTGTGGGGGGGGGGGTCTGACCCTGTCCTGATTCTGGTCTGGGGGTGGTCTGACCCTGTCCTGATTCTGGCCTGGGGGGCGGGGGGTCTGACACTGTCCTGATTCTGGCCTGGGGGGCGGGGGGTCTGACCCTGTCCTGATTCTGGCCTGGGCGGGGGGCGGGGTCTGGCCCTGTCTTGATTCTGGCCTGGGCGGGGGGCGCTCTGGCCCTGTCTTGATTCTGGCCTGGGCGGGGGGCGCTCTGGCCCTGTCTTGATTCTGGCCTGGGGGGGGGCAGGGTCTGGCCCTGTCTTGATTCTGGCCTGGGGGTGGGGGGTGGTCTGGCCCTGTCTTGATTCTGGCCTGGGGGTGGGGGGTGGTCTGGCCCTGTCTTGATTCTGGCCTGGGGGTGGGGGGTGGTCTGGCCCTGTCCTGATACTGGCCTAGGGCTTTAATCCTGTGCTGATACTGGCCAGTGTCAACAGACTCCCTAACTGACAATTTGAACAATAACCAGACCAGTATTGGTTATCTTACTCAACTGTTCTGATGCCATTGAACCTTATGGCCAGTTGAGTAAGATACCAGAATATCTGAGCCTCCCAGCTCTCCCAACCATGTCCCCACGGAGTAGTCTTCATCTCTTTTCTCTTTTTGATGCTGATCGATTAGTTGTGTGTTTCCGGATGCTGATTGATTTGCTCTGTAATTTTTGCTCTTTTTTTCCTGCTGTATGCATCTCCAATATTTGTCATTCTCTTTCAGTAACATGATCAGAGTGCTTACTGGAAAAAGGGTAATTTGGAGTAAATTGCAGTTTAAATAGTTAAGTAAATGGTTAAACTGCAGTTGGTCTAATTAAGTCTGAGGATGATAGGCGAGGTACAAAGTACCATTGCCAGCTGCAGAGCGGCCATTAAGCCCCCTGACTCCAAGCTGCCAGACAGCACAATTTTCTCTGATTATAACAGCTGCTGAAGATGCTATTGATCCCTTCTCACTTCTACTGAAGTCATTGATTTTTTTTCTCCCTTTCTCTATTTCTTGTCTATTTTTTCCTCTCCCTCCCCCCCCCCCCCCCCCCCCCCCCAAAAATCACCCTGGGCCAGCTGATGTTGTGTGTCATTACAGCTGTTATAAGTAGAAGCTCCTGCCTGCTAACCACTACAGGTAGACCCTTGAATGAAGGGATGTGGTTTCAAGTCACTTTTGGATTTCATAAGTGTTATGATTGTACTGTGCTTGTGCCCTAGTTGAAAGCATCCAGTGTTAATGGCAAGGGAGGTAGGAACAAAAGATTGAAATGCCTTGGGGTAGTACTTCAAATCAAATTATAACCTCAGAGGGGAAGAGGAAGTCCATGGGATGGACATTTTTATTCAAAGTTAATATGTCACTCAATATTTTTAGGATTGGGAATAGGAATTCTCTACCTAACAGTATTGTGGGAGTACCTTCACCACACAGACGGCAGCGGTTCAAGAAGGAGGCTCACCACCATCTTAAGGGCAACTAGGGATGCCAGCCTTGCCAGCGACACCCACATCCCGAGAATGAGTACAAGAACAGGAGTAGGCCATTCAGCCCCTCGAGCCTGTTCCGCCATTCAGTTTGGTCATGGCTGGTCTGTATCTTAACTCCGTCCACCAGCCTTTCCTCCATATCCCTTGATACCCGTTACCAACAAAAATCTATTGATCTCGATTTTGAAAATTTCAGTTGACCCAGCATCCACAGCCTTTTAGAGGAGCGAGTTCCATTTGGATGAAATGTTTACTTCCAGCAGAGATTGGCCAAGCCATATCTCCTAGTGTTGTTACTGATGTACACTCTACATACACAGCTGGTATTGTGGTTTCCTGGGGTGGGTTGGCATGGACCTGTTCTGATCCAGAGCTGCCAGACCACGGGAAGGTATGTTGCACGCTGGGTTTGCAATGTACACAACAGAGACATTACTGACGGACTCATCTGCAGGGCCATCTGATTTGGATACATTTGACATTTTAAACAGTCACTCCGTACCTTTTCTATGTGCAGTGAGGGAGCAATTTGAGTAAAAATGACTCCCCTTTGAGCATAATTTAAGTGCTTTGTTTAAACTTTGAAAATGTTCCTTTGATCTCAATGTGGTCGATATCCCTGCTGCAGATGGCTATCGGAACATTATAAAGCCCCTGATAAACTTTCCCAGTTAACTGGCATCAACATTTTTCTTTATTGAGCCCTCCCCACTGCTCTTTTTAAAAAAAAATATTCTGGGACAAGCTATCATTACAAATTTAGAGAGAGTAAAAGTCATTTCAGTTCATCCTGACCGTGATTGGTAGTTCATGGTCAGTTATGGTATGGGATTTGGTGACAGTAATCACAGGGCCATCCCTCAATCCATCGCCAGTGTGGTAGAAGTTCACTAGTTGACATGTGGGTGTGCCGTATTGGTATTTTGTTTGCTATTGCCTGAGTCGACAGGGTCTCGTGAGACGGCCCTGAGAGCCCCTTGCAAACACGCAGAGCATTATAGAAATGCAAGTCTATTACATTACTTTGAAGCCACTCTGAACAGCGGGCTCTCACAAACGACGACGAGTAAATCTGTTTCTCATGGTGTTGGTTAAGGGAGGAATCTTGACCAGGACACCAGAAAATCTCCCTGCCTCTCCCTCGTTAGGGCAACGGTCTTGTTTATTGAGTGGATGTTTGTGTATTACATTAGGCACCCTACAAAAAAAATGTTGCACATGTGCACAATTGTGTTGCATGTGGGGAATACATTGCCAGTGAAACAGTAATTGTAAGTTTATAAATGTTTTTCAAGATCAGTATATCTGCTAAAGGTACGTGCAATCACACCTCTAGCGATTCAGATCATAGCAAGAGTTGTCCCCTCGTATGGTTGGAGTTCCTCAATGTGATCCTTTTTGCTGGGTTCTGAATCCACCCAGTTGACTGAGATGGGTTCACAGCCCAGTCGGCACCAGTAAGATTTGTGCGCACACACTCGCTACATGGGTGCTTTTGGGGCTTTTGACATTCCGACCACAAACCTCCCCTGACAGAGATCCCACAGACCTGGAATAACAAGGCTGTGTTGGTGGGCTGTGAGCTCAGTGCACCCCCCCCCCCCCCCATCCCCAACTCCAATCCCCCTGCAGTCAAAGAAAGTGTGCAGTGCGGCATTTTGTCACTGGAGGTGATGGACATAATCTCCCTGTGCAGATTGGGGATCAAACCTCAGACTGTGCAGGTGTGTCTGTGTGGCTCTGTTCCACACTGGACAGCAGTGCATTTCTACCAGCTGAGCCGCTGTAAAATGACCCGGCCTAGCAGTGGAACATCGGTTTGCACTTCTGGCGCTGAAATGAACGGCAATAACCTCGTCAAGCTGAGACCGAGTTGCTTGTGAGTGTAGTACACCTGGTGTGCAGGTTAATCTGAAAATGTTTGAATTGGCTAAGAGATTCTGAGGGTGGCTGTAGATTTCTATCAGTTTAATGTCACGAGGATATCAGTGAAATGCAAAGGTGGGTAGCTGGCCTATTCATAATATGACCTGTGAAAAATATCTGGCAGTGTTTGGAAACTTGGGTTGTGTCTGGAGAGAGTATTTTGAGCTGGGTAGGGTGGATTGCTGGTGGTGACAGGTCTGTTATTGCTGGTGGCATTACTGGGAATAATTCAAGTGATGAATTAAGCGTATTTTAAATAATTGAAGTGTTTTGGCTTAAGTGCTAATTTTCTTAGAATGCATTGCTGTCAATAGACTAGCGACAACGCTGGAATTGGAGCTAATTAGATCAAAAACCGCATAAAATATTCGGCTCATAAAGCTGCCTGTTCAGCCTGTGATATACAATGAGAGAATCCTGACTGAGATCATTGGAGAGCTTTAAAGGGAATACAAACCAGATTAATAATGTGGGAAATTTGTTTGTGCTGGCATGACAACACAAAGGAAAGAACTTGCATTTATTTAGCACTTTTCACGACCTCCGGACGCCCCAAAGCGATTTACAGCCAATAAAGTACTTTTGAAGTGTTGTCTCTGTTGTAATGTAGGAAACGAGCAGCCAATTTCCTCACATCAAGGTCCCACAAACAGCAATGAGATAATGATCAGATCATCTGTTTTTTTTAGTGATGTTGGTTGAGGGATAAATATTGGCCAGGACACTGGGCGAACTCCCCTGCTCGTCTTTGAATAGTGCCTTGGGATCTTTTACGTCCACCTGAGAGCAGACGGGGCTTTGGTTCAACATCTCCTCTGAAAGACAGCACCTCCGACAGTGCAGCACTCCCTAAGTACTGCAACGGAGTGTCAGTGTAGATCACGTGCTCAACTTTCTGGCATGGGCTTGAACCCACAACCTTCTAAATCTGTGGCGACAGTGCTACGACTATCCAAGGCTGACACGTAAGGCAATTGTTAATGCATGCCGTCTTAGTGTATCTGCGACACTAGGGGCAGTCTTGTATTGCAAAACTTGTTGGACCGAGCAAAACTGAAGTAGTTGTTTGAAAACTCCTGGACTTGCTCCATCCATAGAATTGGACCTACTGCATTCACAGAAGGCAAAAAGGAGCTGCTGCTACAGTGACTTACATTACAGGAGTAACCTGCACCCACACTTGATTCTCTTATGTGGGAAGTCAGCAGTTTTCACTGTCTGGAAGCTGATCTGGGAAGGGGTGAAGTTGCTACATATATAGATTGTAGTTTATAAAATATTGAAGATTCCTGGCTAGTTTCATGAGGCTATAATGAAAGTGAATGGGGTGTTGGGAGGTATCGCTAGGACAGTTAAATATAAAGCTCAAGACACAATACTTGTCCTGTACAAGACCTTACGGTTATCTCCTCCCCCCCCCCCCCCCCCCCACCCCCACCCCCACGAAACCAGGCATTTGGAATGCTGTGCAACAATTTTTGTGGGGTGTTTTTTTGATGTATGTAGGCTGCACTGGGTCTGGATCGGATAGGCAGGATGGACCAGTTGGATTTTCCAGTTCACCTTGCATGTCTGTGTGCATGTCGGTATTATATGTAATATTTTTCGAAATCTTTCGTTCTGCTTTAGCTATATTGCCCGCCGATATACAAATTCTTGAATGCCAGTGAGACATGCTGAGCATGGATCACTAAATCAGAGAAACGAGGTGCCCATGCCTGTGAGCTCCGAAGCACAGAGCAGTCGAATTTTATTTTTAAATGAGGGGCGGGGGAGATTTATCTATTATTGCCGTCCAGCTGTGACAGGAAGCCCCACAGTGACATCTGGCAGGGACCGACTGAAGGTGTAAACCAGATGACTCCGTGCTTGAGAGAATCTGCATTCAAATGTAGCTTCAATTTAAGGGACCAGCTGATGTGAATGAGAGTTTGGTGACTGATTGATTAAATATAAAATGGCCTGGTTTAGAGGTGGGGGGTGGGGAGATAGCTGTAAATCTGGAACAAAAGCAGGAAATCCATCAGCAATTGTAAAAGACAGAAGATAGATTGATGTTTCAGGTTAGGAAACTGAAGGATTGGCAAGTATTTTTAGTGGGGTTGGGGGAAAAATAATGGGAGGATGGGTGGGGGGAGAACTCCTGTGAGAGAGGTGGTTAGATATCCTGCAAACTGCTTAATAGCAAAATAATTCCAGTCGTTTGGTTCAGAGCTTGTATCGTGGGGGTCACTATTTTAGTTCCTGCAGTACTAGAATTTTACAGGCTGATGTACAGTCAAGAGGCAAAGTCTTTGTCGAAAATGAAAATGGTGCCTGCATCTCTCTTCCCCAGTGACTGTGCTCATTCAACAGTAAAGCATCGAGAGCGATTTGGCATGATATGCAATATAGGAATTGCTGAACAAAAATAGACCAAGGCCCATCTAGTTCGGCTTCTACCATCCCGATAGCATGATAATGGAGCTGTTGACTAATCATGTCAATCAATCTCATGTCAGTTAGTCTACAACAGACCCAGACATGAGGTGAGGAAAACCCCAGTAGTGGAGAGCTTTGGGAACCATAGCTCCAAAGTCACCTGTTCCTCCCAAGCATGTTACACTTACCCCATGTCACCTCTCAAATTGCTCATGTACTATATCACCAAATGTTATTGGGATATATTATATAAATGCAGGTTGGCAACGGCTAGCAACCGTGAAAAGGAGAACTGCTGATAAATTAAGTTCAAAGTGGTTGGTTGAAAAATGAAACTTGATATTTTTTTTTCATCAACTTTCTTGCTGGCCCACGACATTGCCCTTACCCAAGTGGCTGCTGTGTTTGTGTGTGTGGACCTAGCCAGTGAGAGGCAGCAGGCTATTCGACTGTGGCGGGAAGAGGGTGGAATCGCAGTCGAGCCAGAGCCTGAAGTTGATACCTACACGTTCCAGCAGGACCCACTGGGTAGTGAGCAGGCGCTCTGGCTGATTTTTATTTTCTCCTACCACCACCTGAGCCCAGGGACGTCTAGGTGAATTGTAGTGCCCCAGCCAAAATCAGCGAAACCTCCTCGGACCAGGGATTGAAACTGGGACCTTCTCGTCAACGTGGCTTGGTACCATGCCACAGGCCGCATTTACCCACAAAACCATCGGGGGGGAGAGCTGGAATGATCTTAAAAGGAATTCACTGCGTATGTTATAGTGAGTTGCTACATAACTCCCTGACTAGTGGTGTTTGTTACTGGACTGCCTATTAATTGATGTGCTTTTCTCAAATGTTCTTCTCTGTCTACAGCCCAAGGGTTGGACCACATAGCGGAGAACATCCTGTCGTACCTGGATGCCAAGTCACTGTGTGCGGCTGAGGTGGTGTGTAAAGAATGGCAGCGGGTGATCGGGGAGGGGATGCTGTGGAAAAAGTTGATTGAGCGGATGGTGCGTACGGACCCGCTGTGGAGGGGGCTTGCAGAGAGGAGGGGATGGTGAGTTACATATATCACACGCTGAATTATTTTCCAGTTCATCGTTCAAAACAGCCCAGTCCTAAGTAACAAAAGGAGTGACTACCCTTTCTAAATCGAGAAACTCCACGTAATTGCCCTAGATATGAGTCCGAGAATTTCAGGCAGTAGTGTAAACTCTGGGTACAGCTGACTGTCTACTTTTGCACACTCTGGAATTCCCTCCCTAAACCTCTCCGCTTCATTCTCTTCCTTTAAGACCCTCCTTAAAACCCACCTCTTTGTCAAAGCTTTTGGTCACCCCATCCTAATGCCTCGTTCTTTGGCTCTCCGTCCATTTTTTTGATTACCCCTCTGTGAAACACTTGGACGTTTTTCTACGTTAAAGGCGCTGTATAAATACAAGTTGTATTGCATCTGAACCCTTTGAATTTGACTTCTGCTTTTAAGCCACCCATAATTCATGTCCCAGCTGATAAGGGGAAGGTATGGCTCTCGGTGTGTTCTATATGCTGTACCTTTATGTCCCAGGACCAGGTTTGAAACTGGGATACAGATTAATTCTACTCAATTCCACCCCCTCCCCTCAACCCAATTTAACCAATGGGCACTACGGTCAATTTAATCGTTCTATTATCATTTTGGCTGAGAACGGCTAACCCAGCGCAAACTTGGGGGGACCAGTTCGTGGATCTAACTAATGAATTGGTTTGTACCCTGTTAGCTCAGGTTACGTAATCTAATGGTTCCCTTTGCAGGAACTGCTATGTACAACAGGGCACTTGTATAGTACTACCCAGAAGAACAAATTTACAGGTGTTTTCTTTTTATAGGAATGCAGCTGAAATTTGAAAAGGTGGTGTGTAAGTAAAGCTGAGGTGGTGATTGGGAGGACAGCACAATACATTTTAAGTAATGTTAGAAGCAATTTATGTGCGCCTCCCCATCAGTGATGTCATGGAGCGGCTTAGTGACAAAGATCAGACTTGGGGGGGGGGGGGGGGGGGGATCTCCATTGAAGGTGAAAGATTTGAATAAGTAATTCAGTATTTTCATCAATAGTTTATCTCTTGTTGCATTGCTCAGAGCCCCTTTTTTTGGAATTAAGCATGCCCCCCCTCAGCTGACACCTTTGACTGAACTTGCTCATAAATTGAGTTCTGGGGTGGCCTGGGGTCAGCCCAGACCTACAGCTTTCAGTTACAGTATTTAAATGGTTGAAGTATTACCAGTTTTTGGTGTGGAACTGTAATGCCTGCCTTCTGTGTTCTTTGTGCATTTCGATTTGTCTCATATCATTGGTGCTTACTAGCCATATGACTGGGCCATGCTTACAATGCGGTGTTAATCAGAAAGCAATTTAAAATGCTAAATCATACATTTGTATAGTCGCAAATACAGATATACACACACATAATGGTGAATACTTTCAATAAAAAAGTGCTCCCCATCGACACTCCTTCCCCTTTTGAGACTTTTGCCTGGCTGCTTCACCTTTTAATTGCCAGTAGACCAATTAGTAACCAGGGTAGGACCTATGATGCAGTGATGTGACACAGAATTCTATCAATAAATGCTTCCAAGTGACTTAAAGTAAGAAAGAAAGGCTTGCATTTAAATAGCACCTTTCACGACCGCAGGACTTCCCAAAGTGCTTTACAACCAATGAAATACTTTTGAAGTGTAGCCACTGTTGTAATGTAGGAAACACGGCAGCCTGAAGGTACTGCTAGCTCTCCGGTAACGTCAATTAATTTAATTTCCTCCGGTGACTAGGGTCTGTGTGGCTCCAGCTGTGGAAAAGGCACAAGAGCCCCTGTATGTCACAGAAGCTTGAGAGCCACATTGCCAGTATGATCAGTGCAATTCCAGTACAAGTCGAGACTCCAAATTCTGTTTCAACTTTATCCAAGCAAATGGTCTGTAACAAGAGATGTTAGCTAGCGTTGATGTTAAATGTGCCTTTGCCATTATTTATACATGTCTGTGTCCTTCCTTCCTAGGGAACAGTATCTGTTTAAAAATAGGCCTGCTGATGGTCCGCCAAATTCATTTTACAGAGGATTATACCCAAAGATTATCCAGGATATAGAGGTAAGATTTACTTAAACTCGGGATCATATATAAAAGAAGTTGGTGTGCCCTCAGTTTTTTTTTAACAGATTGAACTTGCAGTGGGCTGCTGAATTTTGAAATGCGTTACAATCCCCTTTGCCTGTTCTGTTACTGATGCAGTTTTAGGTATTCCTGTTCACGTTGTACTATCACCATCCCCTGGTCACTCAGTGAAAGGATTCCGATTAACTGGACCGATTCTAGGGCACACGTTAGGCACAGAGCAAAAATCAAAATGTTTTGAACTTTGGATTGTCTACTCAACAACTTTAAAGCCCTGGGATCCAGCATGCTTCTACAGCTTTGCCCAAGAACAGCTTTTCTCCAAAAGAGAAACCGAAGTGTTGGAAATGCACAGCAAGTCCGTCAGCATCTGCAGGAAACGAGACAGTTTAACGTTTTTGGGTGTAGACTCTCTGTCAGCAATAGCAGGTCCCAACTGGAGCAGCAGTCGGGACACTCCACTTGGCCTCCGCGCCCTTTGGGATACGGAGGGGAGGGATAATCGATCAGCGTTGCACTCCTGATCACTGTCCAGTGACTCCTTCGTCAGCAACTGAAGAGAGAAAAGACAGGTTAACATTTTGGAAAGAGACTCTTTGTCAGAACTAACTTCAAATAAAGGGCCTGCTCCTGAAATGTCCTTTCACATTTTTAATTTTGTATTCTAGATTTCCCCAATGTTTTTTTCCCCCTGTGATCTCCAAGATGTTTTTCAGATTTAAATGTGTATTTTTACAGTTTACTAGTACAGCAGGGTGCAGATTTTGGGGTACTGCAACAACAACTTGCATTTATATAGAGCCTTTAATGTAGTAAATTGTCCCAAGGTGCTTCACAGGAGTGCTGACAAACAAAATTTGACACTGAACCACGAGATATTAGGACAGGTGACCAAAAGCTTGGTCAAAGAGGTAGATTTTAAGGAGCGACCTAAAGAAGGAGAGAGAGGTAGAGAGGCTTAGGGAGGGAATTCCAGAGCTTAGGGCCTAGCCAGCTGAAGGCAAGGCCACCAATGGTGGGGCGATGAAAATCAGGGATGCGCAAGTGGCCAGAATTGGAGGAGTGCAGAGTTCTGAGGGTTGTAGGGCTGGAGGTGGTTAGAGATAGGGGGAGGCAGGGCCATGGAGAGATTTGAACTCAAGGATGGGAATTTTAAATTCGAGGACTGGGAGCCAACGTAGGTCAGTGAGCACTTCCTATCTGAAGTTGGGGGGGGGGTGCTGGGGAAAGAGAGAACAAACTGATGGTGTATGATTAACTTCACACAGGCACATTAAGATGTCCAGCTGGTTTGGACAGCCAGTCAGTTGATATAAATAATGGTTGGATAAAGGACCTCTGACTGTACCTGTGGCTTAAATGATTCCAATGAGAAATTTAACAATTTTCCTTAAAACCTTTCAATTGAGGAGTTGGCTCTATTTTGTCCCAGTCCCACTGTATTGTGCCCCTCGATTGTTATAAATTGGATAGCCAGGTGGTGACTGACAGAATACTAGAGCCTGGTCTTCAGCTGCTTCCAAGCCCTTTATTCACAGAGATCCACGTTACACCCACACCCTAGATAAACTGTCTTATAAATGAATGCAAGAGTTCCCAATTGATACGTACCACCTGAATACAATTAACACTAATTGATATAAATCACACGGATACAATTAACGTCGACGATTGGTTAAAGCTAATGTCGCATTAAGTCACAAACACCTTTCACCATGTGGTAAAATACTCGTATTTTGCAAACCAGGAATGAAAAATATTTCTGAATAAAATGTAGCACCTTCTGTTTATATATAGATATAGGTAGATAGAGATTTTTCTTTTACAAAAACCTGCTGAAGATCTCCCTGGGGGAAAAAAAGGAAATCCTTTCACTATGTAATGTAATCTTTGCAAAGCATTTACAGATCTGTTCTCAACAAAGTTCCCAAAGGTTTCATTTTTGGATGAATTTCTATGGCCATAACATTCTTCCTAAAGTAGGACATCCGAAATCAGACACACTGTTGTAACTGTGGCCTAACCAGTCCGGGGCTTTTTCTAACTTTTCCTCTTAACTCAGTCCTCAACATTACGGAGCAACCTCGCCATTCTTCTCTATCACTTCCATGGTTTGGATCTTTTCCTTATGCCTCCGTGACAAAAGCTGGACGCAGTATCCAAGCTGAGGCCTGATTAGAGCATTGTACAGCATCAGAACATGGCCTCGGACTGAAGCTGTGCTGATCGGGCAGTATCACTCAACGTTCTACTTCATTGCTGCTCTACAGTGACTGGACGTGACCAGTGTGGAATCTACGGGCACTCCCATATCTCTCTCAGCCTCTCCCCTAGTTGCCCTAACATCATACATTACATAAGTATGCCTCTGTCCTCTTCCTCCCCTTTTCCTCTATCTCCTCCCCCACCCCCTCCCCACTGCCTGTTTTTTCTTCCAGTCTATAAGAACTTATACTTAATCTGATCCCTGGGACACCCCACTCAGTACATCTCCCCCTCAGCACCGATCCCTGGGACACCCCACTCAGTACATCTCACCCTCAGCACCGATCCCTGGGACACCCCGCTCAGTACATCTCCCCCTCAGCACCGATCTCTGGGACACCCCGCTCAGTACATCTCCCCCTCAGCACTGATCCCTGGGACACCCCACTCAGTACATCTCCCCCTCGGCACCGATCCCTGGGACACCCCGCTCAGTACATCTCACCCTCAGCACCGATCTCTGGGACACCCCGCTCAGTGCATCTCCCCCTCAGCACCGATCTCTGGGACACCCTGCTCAGTGCATCTCCCCAGCACCGATCCCTGGGACACCTCACTCAGTACATCTCCCCCTCAGCACCGATCTCTGGGGCACCTCACTCAGTGCATCTCACCCTCAGCACCGATCTCTGGGACACCTCACTCAGTGCATCTCCCCGGCACCGATCCCTGGGACACCCCGCTCAGTGCATCTCCCCCTCGGCACCGATCCCTGGGACACCCCACTCAGTACATCTCCCCCTCAGCACCGATCCCTGGGGCTCCCCGCTCAGTACATCTCACCCTCAGCACCGATCCCTGGGACACCCCGCTCAGTACATCTCACCCTCAGCACCGATCTCTGGGACACCCCGCTCAGTACATCTCACCCTCAGCACCGATCCCTGGGACACCTCACTCAGTACATCTCCCCAGCACCGATCTCTGGGACACCCCGCTCAGTACATCTCACCCTCAGCACCGATCCCTGGGACACCCCACTCAGTACATCTCACCCTCAGCACCGATCTCTGGGACACCCCACTCAGTGCATCTCACCCTCAGCACCGATCCCTGGGACACCTCACTCAGTACATCTCCCCAGCACCGATCCCTGGGACACCTCACTCAGTACATCTCCCCAGCACCGATCTCTGGGACACCCCGCTCAGTACATCTCACCCTCAGCACCGATCCCTGGGACACCTCACTCAGTACATCTCCCCAGCACCGATCCCTGGGACACCTCACTCAGTACATCTCCCCAGCACCGATCCCTGGGACACCTCACTCAGTACATCTCCCCAGCACCGATCTCTGGGACACCCCGCTCAGTACATCTCACCCTCAGCACCGATCCCTGGGACACCCCACTCAGTACATCTCACCCTCAGCACCGATCCCTGGGACACCCCACTCAGTGCATCTCACCCTCAGCACCGATCCCTGGGACACCTCACTCAGTACATCTCCCCAGCACCGATCTCTGGGACACCCCGCTCAGTACATCTCACCCTCAGCACCGATCCCTGGGACACCTCACTCAGTACATCTCCCCAGCACCGATCCCTGGGACACCTCACTCAGTACATCTCCCCAGCACCGATCCCTGGGACACCTCACTCAGTACATCTCCCCAGCACCGATCCCTGGGACACCTCACTCAGTACATCTCCCCAGCACCGATCTCTGGGACACCCCGCTCAGTACATCTCACCCTCAGCACCGATCCCTGGGACACCCCACTCAGTACATCTCACCCTCAGCACCGATCCCTGGGACACCCCACTCAGTGCATCTCACCCTCAGCACCGATCCCTGGGACACCTCACTCAGTACATCTCCCCAGCACCGATCTCTGGGACACCCCGCTCAGTACATCTCACCCTCAGCACCGATCCCTGGGACACCTCACTCAGTACATCTCCCCAGCACCGATCCCTGGGACACCTCACTCAGTACATCTCCCCAGCACCGATCCCTGGGACACCTCACTCAGTACATCTCCCCAGCACCGATCTCTGGGACACCCCGCTCAGTACATCTCACCCTCAGCACCGATCCCTGGGACACCCCACTCAGTACATCTCACCCTCAGCACCGATCCCTGGGACACCCCACTCAGTGCATCTCACCCTCAGCACCGATCCCTGGGACACCCCACTCAGTACATCTCACCCTCAGCACCGATCTCTGGGACACCCCGCTCAGTACATCTCACCCTCAGCACCGATCCCTGGGACACCTCACTCAGTACATCTCCCCAGCACCGATCTCTGGGACACCCCGCTCAGTACATCTCACCCTCAGCACCGATCCCTGGGACACCCCACTCAGTACATCTCACCCTCAGCACCGATCTCTGGGACACCCCACTCAGTGCATCTCACCCTCAGCACCGATCCCTGGGACACCTCACTCAGTACATCTCCCCAGCACCGATCCCTGGGACACCTCACTCAGTACATCTCCCCAGCACCGATCTCTGGGACACCCCGCTCAGTACATCTCACCCTCAGCACCGATCCCTGGGACACCTCACTCAGTACATCTCCCCAGCACCGATCCCTGGGACACCTCACTCAGTACATCTCCCCAGCACCGATCTCTGGGACACCCCGCTCAGTACATCTCACCCTCAGCACCGATCCCTGGGACACCCCACTCAGTACATCTCACCCTCAGCACCGATCCCTGGGACACCCCACTCAGTGCATCTCACCCTCAGCACCGATCCCTGGGACACCCCACTCAGTGCATCTCACCCTCAGCACCGATCTCTGGGCCACCCCGCTCAGTGCATCTCCACCTCGGCACCGATCCCTGGGACACCCCACTCAGTGCATCTCACCCTCAGCACCGATCTCTGGGACACCCCGCTCAGTGCATCTCCACCTCGGCACCGATCCCTGGGACACCCCGCTCAGTACATCTCACCCTCAGCACCGATCTCTGGGACACCCCGCTCAGTGCATCTCCACCTCGGCACCGATCCCTGGGACACCCCACTCAGTGCATCTCACCCTCAGCACCGATCCCTGGGACACCCCACTCAGTGCATCTCACCCTCAGCACCGATCCCTGGGACACCCCGCTCAGTACATCTCCCCAGCACCGATCTCTGGGACACCTCACTCAGTACATCTCCCCGGCACCGATCTCTGGGACACCTCACTCAGTACATCTCCCCGGCACCGATCCCTGGGACACCCCGCTCAGTACATCTCACCCTCAGCACCGATCTCTGGGACACCTCACTCAGTACATCTCACCCTCAGCACCGATCCCTGGGACACCCCGCTCAGTGCATCTCACCCTCAGCACCGATCCCTGGGACACCCCGCTCAGTGCATCTCACCCTCGGCACCGATCCCTGGGACACCCCATTTAGTGCATCTCCCCAACCTGGCATCACTGCTCATTGCTGTAAGCTTGTATAGCGGTGTTAATTGGTTCAGTGTCTGTGGTCAATAATATTAACCAGTGCCTGGGGATGTTGATGAAGGTTGTGAACTTTTGTTTTTGCAGAGAGTAGAACCATCTCATTTCCCCTTAATTTCTTTGATTCTTTTTGATCTCTGTGATTGAGTGAAATTGATAACTTGCTGGCAACTCCCCACCTGTACCACACTCAAGCTGGCTGCTTGGAAGTGGTGCAAGATTGGCTCAATGAAATAAACCCTCTTTTTTTTTCCCTTCTCTCTTGTGAAGAGACGGCCTGCCTCAGTTGGCATTCCCTCCCAGTGATTGGTAACATGGTGGATGGGCTGGTGGGAGTGGGTTGAAGCAGTGACCGGCTTTGTAGGGCGTTCCTCCTGCACTGTAGTTTTGTCCTGGTCGCTTTTTTCAATATTACAATCAGCCTCCTGGGCCAGCGAGGGATGGTCTTCAGTGCCTGATTGGCATTTTGTAGCCAGAAGCCCAGGTAAATATTGTTCAGCCTGTCATTGTAGACTTGTGCAATGGATGCTGAATGGTACCTCCGCCAGCTATCCGTCCATCCCCAACACAAACTTAGAGAGGTTCCAAGCAGTGCAAGAGTTGGTTCCATGTCAATAAAATGCTGATAACAGGCATCCCATAAGGCTCTCTCTCTTCATTTGTCATTAATTCAATCTAACCTTTTTTTTGTTTAAATTTGAAAACTCAGCCGTTGTCTGAAATGTAATATGGAATTTATTGTTCTGTCGGAGCGAGTTGGCTTCACTGTGCACTTTAACTACAAGCGAACACATTTTATCCATAAAGACGTACCTTGTAAAAAATACATCTTTTATGATGTGGATAAACCTGTAAACTCTTGATGTGGTTCAGAAATATTAACCAAGGCCTTTTTGGCTGCTGCACAGGCATTCCATCCGTTCAAAAGAAAAATGTATTACGTAAAGAGCTATGTTTTTCTTTTCAAAGTCAAATTATACAATTTTTCCAGCTGCTTTAGGTGTTTTTGAAGCTCAGCTGTGGGTGTGTCCGTGTGTACTGGGGTAGCATTATCAGGACTAAAATCTATTCCATATTCAATTAAACTTCTTGCAGCTTGCACAGGCACAATTCTGTTTCCACACATTTTCACAGAAGCTGTGCAAGAAATCTTAAATCTTTAAACAGAATGTGGTCTGTCTAACTAGCAATACTGCAATTACCAGCTTGGCTCAGAGGTAGCTCTCTCACTTCTGAGTCAGAAGGTGGTGGGTTCAAGTCCCACGCCAGAGACTTGCACACAGAATCTAGGCTGATACTTCAGTGCAGTACTGAGGGAGTGCTGCACTGTCAGAGGTGCCGTCTTTCAGATGGCATGTTAAAGATCCCATGACACTATTTGAAGACTTTCCTTCAACCAACACCAAAAATCTATATATCAAATTGTAATTCATCTCATTGCTGTTTGTGGGATTTTGCAGTCTTCTACTTTTGCCCATACAACGCTGACCACACTTCAGAGTAGCTCATTGTACGTGAAGTGCTTTGACACATTTGCGAGTCACGATGAGCTGTTTTATACAACTTATTAAAAAAAAATTCTTTCCACAACCTTTTCTAGGAGGTGGTAGAAGTGACCCAAATAATAGTTTTTTTTTTAAAACCTCACCAATTTCTGTCCCTTCCGCTCAAAGTGCTGACTCTTACTGGGTTACTGTTCCACGGCCGCTGGAGCCTTCCTGTACCGTGACCAACTGGCCGTTCTTAGTGTGAGAATGTAGACAGTGGATATTGGCAGGCTGTTCGACTACATGGCACCTCACAGTTGGGCACGTCCCTTTCCTTGTCTGACCTCCCTACATGCTGACGTCGAACTCATAATCCCACAGCTTGTTGACTTAACCCAAATCTGTATTGATGTCCCGTGGTCTTGACTTTCTTGCTCAATGACACTGCCCTGTCAGAAGAATAACAGGCATAGATTTTTGACCTTGGCACCAGGATCTCCGTGTGAAAGTGGTCGGTAGTTTCTCTATGTTGAGTGCAGCTTCTCTCCCGTGTAGCAGTTGTTCCATAGAGTTTTGCTACAGACATGCAAAGGAGTGTTTTTTTTTGGCTGAAGTTTTTGTTCAAAAGATGTGATTGACCAGTACACAACTATAATCTGGGTGTTTATGGTGAGTGTTTTCAGACTCTGTTCTCCTATGGTGTGTAAAGTAAAAGATACGTATTTGTTTCTTTATCATGAATAGTTAAAAATCCTGTGTTGCAGGACATGCTTTGTACCTTGAAGCCCTCGGGTACACTATAAACTCATTGCAGCAAAAGGAATCCTGAAAGATGTCTGAGGTTTTGATGGTTAGGATCCATCCCTTTCTATCCTGCCCACCCAGGATTGATTTCTTTAACCTAAACTAATGTTATTTCTTTGTTCTAACATCTGTTTTCTCTCCTTTGCCAATCTAAATGCTGCTTGACAGAAAAAAAAACACCTCTCCTCCTTTGTGTAGCGTGGGCTCTCTTCCCATTGCTGTGTTAATTTACAGTGCAGTGAGATTTTTTTGGTTGCGAAAAACTTCATGAAATTTCCTACAATGCTTGAAACCAAATGATGGTTAAATAGAATTACATCCAGTCATGAGATTGAAATGTGCACCTGCGTCTCCCTGTTTCGTGGTAAATCGGCTGCTATGTTCTAGAATTATGTTAGTCATTCAGTAAACTATTATCGCCCAGTCCTTTTTAAAGTAGATGTGTGTGCGTTGGTCAAAGGTCAGTCAGTTGAATTTTGGAAGAGACTGTTTCAGATGCAAGGGGGAAAAGTACAAAAACCTATTTATTGAAAGTCTTTGATGCTAATTTTTCAATCGCTGTACAGCCCTATCGATAACTTGCTGAATAAACTGAAGTTAGTCTCCACACTCTTCAATGAAATGTGGGCTCTTCTAAATACACTTGGTTGACCTTTGACCCATGCAGTCGCTGGCTGCTCTTCTGAATCTCTGCACTAGATGTCTAACAGAACTGAGCAGTGTGACTAGGTGTGGGATTCTTTCCAGGAAGCAGTTGCTGGTGCAATTGAACCATATCACAACTTCGGGGTGGGCTGAGGATTGCTGGAAGCACCTGCTCATGTTGTAGTGCAGGTCTTTATTATAGTTTTAATATTCACCATAAAGGCACTTACAAAATGTGTTGATTGCAGTTCAGGTAGAGTAGAATTTCAGTGCTGAAATCAAAGCTCTTTTTGCTGAAGTTTCAGGCTGTCTTTTTTTCATGTCTGGGTCCCGATTTGTGTGTGTAATGAGGTGCAGTGAGGACAGCCTGACATCAGCTGGTGGTGCTCGTCACACATGCACTAACTGACTTCTGTGCAGGTAGAAGCCAGTGAAACATTACTGTATGTTGTATTGAGGAATGTAAGCTGATTAAACTTAAAGGTTATGATTTACGATGGAATTTTAAAAAAATCAATAAATTATGTGCTTGAAGGAAAATGGTCTCCATAGTATAAAAAGGATATAGAGGAACTGGAGAGGGTGCGAAAAAAGATTTACAAGGATTACATAGTGTGTACAGCACAGGAACAGGCCATTCGGCCCAACTGGTCCATGCCGGTGTTTATGCTCCACATGAGCCTCCTCCTTCCCTACTCCAACTAACCCTATCAACATATCCTTCTATTCCTTTCTCCCTTGTGTTTATCTAGCTTCCCCTGAAATCCATCTATGCTAGTCTACTCCTCGTGGTATCGAGTTTCACATTCTCACCACTCTGTGGGTAAAGAAGTTTCTTCTGAATTCCCTATTGGATTTATTAGTGACTATCTTATATTTATGGCCCCTAGTTCTGGTCTCCCCCACAAGTGGAAACATCTTCTCCACGTCTACCCTTTCAAACCCTTTCATAATCTTAAAGACCTCTATCAGGTCACTCCTCAGTCTTCTCATTACTAGAGAAAAGAGCTCCAGCCTGCTCAATCTTTCCTGATAGGATGATACCAGTACTGAGAGGTTAGACCTAATAAATCTTTTCTGCACCTTCTCCAGTGCCTCTATCTTTTGTTTTGTAACATGGAAACCAGAACTGTGCACAGTACTCCCAAGTGTGGTCTAACCAAGGTTCTATACAAGTTTAACATAACTTCTCTGCTTTTCAATTCTATCCCTCTAGAAATGAACCCCAGTGCTTGGTTTGCTTTTTTTTATGGCCTTATTAACCTACATCGCTACTTTTAGTGATTTGTGTATCTGTACCCCTGATCTCTCTGCTGCTCCACCCCATTTAGACTCTTAATATCCAAGCAGTATGTGGCCCCCTTATTCTTCCTACCAAAATATAATACCTCACACTTATCTATATTGAAATTCATTTACCAATTACATGCCCATTCTGCAAATTTATTAATCTCTTCCTGTATTTTATCAGTCTTACTTGGTATTAACTATACCTCCCAATTTGGTGTCCGCAAATTTTGAAATTGTACTTCCGATTCCGGACTCCAAATCATTTATGTATCTAGTGAACAACAGTGGTCCCAGCACCGATCCTTGTGGAACACCACTTTCGACCTTTTGCTAGTCTGAGGAAGTACCTTTAACCCCTACTCTCCATTTTCTGCTTTGTAGCCGGCTTGCTATCCATTCTGCTACTTGTCCCTGACTCCACATGCTCTGACCTTAGTCATGAGTCTACTATGTGGTACCTTATCGAAGGCCTTTTGAAAATTGAAATATATTACATCTACTGCATTACTCTTGTCTACCCTTTCTGTTACTACTACAAAGAATTCAGTAAGGTTGGTCAAGCATGACCTTCCCATATGAAATCCGTGCTAACTATTCTTTATTATATTTTTGGTTTCTAGAGGTTATAAACTATCAGGAAGATTGAACAGGCTTGGGGCTCTTTTCTCTAGAAAAGAGAAGGCTGAGGGGTGTCCTGATAGAGGTCTTCAAAATTATGAAAGGGTTTGATAGGGTAGACATAGAAAAGATGTTTCCACTTGTGGGGAGACCAAAATTAGGGCCATAAATATAAGACAGTCACTAATAAATTCAATAAAGAATTCAGGAGAAACTTCTTTACCCAGACAGTGGTAAGAATATGGAACTCATTACCACAAGGAGTAGTTAAGGCAAATAATATAGACGCATTTAAGGGGAAGCTGGATAAGTATATGAGGGAGAAAGGAATAGAAGGCAATGTTGATAGGGTTAGATGAAGAGGGGTGGGAGGAGGCTCATTGGGAGCACAGACACGATGGGCCGAATGGCCTCCTTCATTGCTGTATCATTCTATGTAATGAACCTATTCACTTTGGTGCCACTGCATTTATCACTGGTAATCATATTTGATGTTCTGCTCCCCTGATATCTCGAGGGTCATCGATTAGAGTTTCTTGACCAATTCTGCCTCCCAAATTCTCATCCAGGTTCCTCGATATCTCCTTCCAGAAACCTGCCAGGATAGGACACCCTTCCACGTGTCGATGTAATTTGCTTTCTCAGCTGCACGTCTCCAGCATATCACTTAACGCAAGCATTTTAGTAAACAAAATGGTGACGTACTGACTGCCAAATGGTAACAAGGAACCATTCTTAACTCTTACTGCTATTTCATTGCACCATCAATAAGTAATGAAGACTGCAACATGACGTCCAATAACAGCATGGATTGCCAGTTAAAGATGGTTATATTACTATTTGACGAAACGCCATTAAGTGTGAGTTGACCTAGTGCACTGCTGTGGGTCATATGTTATCCATGGTTATTGCCAGGATGATGGGAAACATACAAGGAGGCTGTTCTGCCTCCATCTCCATTTGAACAGTCCTTGTTCCCAGTCTGTCTAATCCGCCTCTAATCTGATTTCTGGTTTGTGTGTTTTGGATTCTCACCTCCTTTCACTCCGCCATTCAGCTGTAGTAACATTTTTCTATTTTCCAATGTTCTCTCCCTTCGACCTGAAGGTGTGGACTTTTGATGGAATATGAATGTTACAACCCTCTGGAACCTTGCCTAGTAGTCATTCTTAATGTATCAGCATAGGTGGTGAATGTTGATGAGCTGTTTGACCATGGGTGGGGGAGGGGAATCCATGACAACCAATCCCAATCTTGTTCTTGTCCAATATTTACTCTGGAGAACAACCAGGGACAGTGACCCAGGCTGGTACTTCTCTTTCATTCTCTGTCTCTTCCCCCCCCCCCGCCCCCACACTCAGATACTGGGGCTAAATTGTAGTTGTCCTGGCTGAGATGATCTAGTTTGGGAATCAGCTCTAGGACCCTTCAGATCTTTTATGACTTGAGTGCTGCCATTGGCCATCGGGAACTATCGTTTTTATATCGCTGGCTGTAGAGAGCTCTGAAATTCACTCACTGCCGTATATATCATCCACAGTGCGTCACATTCATACTGTGTCTCTGTAATCCCAAATTCTGCAGCTAGTAGTGACTTGAGTGGCCTAAGGACCTGGGCTTAATTCTAGCCCACATTGAAGATCCTGCCTGTCTTAGTGTAAGATTGCAAAAGAATGCCTTTGGCCAGTCTTAACCCATTTCCTAGCGGCGACGTGCCAACGGCACATAACCGCCTGTAATGTGGTACCAAATTGCCGGTGTCACACCAAGACCACAGGATTCGCTGGTGTGAGAAGTAAAAACAGCACTGATGCAGCGGCGGCGGGGTGGAGGAGGTATTCCATGTAAGGCCATAGTTACAGCACATTGTTGGGTCAGATATTTACTCTTACCTAACTGGTGCTGTACCTGATCCTAGCACCGAGTGAAACATGTAGGAAAATGTTCCTTTTGTCCCAAGACTCAGTTAGATATGCCAGTAAAAGTGAAAAGAAAGAAAAGTGTTTCTGTTCTGCGAGCAGAGCTTCAGTCATGGGTCCTGTGCCATTGCCCATCCGTGAGCCTAAAACCAAATCGGATTGTTAACAGAGGTGAGCATAGTAAACCGACCACTGCTTCTCCTGGCCCATTGCTACTTGGGTGCTCTTTACGGATAAGTCACATTTTGCTCCTATTGAATGTCAGAATTGGAACTGATGAAATACAATTATTTACTACCCTGAGGTAATTTCTCAAGCCAATTCTTCAACACGCAAGTGTTTTTTTAATATTATTGGAGGACAGCTTAACACTGAGCGCTTTCATGCCTCACTGAGAAAAATCTGGGCTACCTCTGCCAGGTTAATGCCAAACCTGCTCTCTCAGCCAGTAGATCCAAAACAGAGAGCTGCAATACACAGCGCATCAGTCAGCATCTGAGAGAGAATAGACAAGCTAATGTTTCGGGTGTGGACCCTGTCAGAAGTTCTTCACCTGAAATGTTGACCTCTTCTTCTCTTTCAGGTGCTGACCAGCATTCTATCTGTTCCCAGCCAATTTCCTGGCCTATTCTGTGTTGTTTCAGGCTTCCAGGTCTCGTGGTTTATCATTTTATCTTAAGTCATGAATACCTTTAAAGCAGATTGATTTGTATTCATGCTGTAACTGCTTTATTCCATACGGTAGCATAGTGGATATGTTACTGGACTAGTAATCCAGAAGCCTGGACTAAAATCCGGAGTCATCAGTTCAAATCCCGCTACGGCAAGCTGGAGAATTTAAATTCAATTAATTAAATAAAAATCTGGAATTAAAATACTGGTATCAGTAATGGTGGCCATGAAACTACCGCATTGTCGTAAAAACCCATCTGGTTCACTAATGTCCTTTAGGGAAGGAAACCTGCTGTCCTTACCCGGTCTGGCCTATATGTGACTCCAGACCCACAGCAATATGGTTGATTCTTAATTGCCCTCTGAAATGGCCAAGCAAGCCACTCAGTTGTAAAATCTCGCTACAAAAAGTCATAAGAATAAAACCGGACGGACCACTCTGTATCGGACCACTAGGCACCGGACACGACAACAGCAAACCAAGCCCAGTCGACCCTGTAAAGTCCTCCTCACTAACATCTGGGGACTTGTGCCAAAATTGGGAGAGCTGTCCCACAGACTAGTCAAGCAACAGCCTGACCTAGCCATACTCACAGAATCATACCTTTCAACCAACGTCCCAGACTCTTCCATCACCATCCCTGGGTATGTCCTGTCCCACCGGCAGGACAGACCCACCAGAGGTGGCGGTACAGTGATATACAGTCAGGAGGGAGTGGCCCTGGGAGTCCTCAACATTGACTCTGGACCCCATGAAATCTCATGGCATCAGGTCAAACATGGGTAAGGAAACCTCCTGCTGATTACCACCCACCGTCCTCCCTCAGCTGATGAATCAGTCCTCCTCCATGTTGAGCACCACTTGGAGGAAGCACTGAGGGTAGGAAGGGCACAAAATGTACTCTGGGTGGGGGACTTCAATGTCCATCACCGAGTGGCTCGGTAGCACCACAGCTGGCCGAGTCCTGAAGGACATAACTGCCAGACTGGGCCTGCGGCAGGTGGTGAGCGAACCAACACAAGGGAAAAACTTAATTGACCTCGTCCGCACCAATCTACCTGTCACAAATGCATCTGTCCATGACAGTATTGGTAGGAGTAACCACCGCACAGTCCTCGTGGAGACGCAGTCCTGTCTTCGCACTGAGGACACCATCCAACGTGTTGTGTGGCACGACCACTGTGCGAAATGGGATAGATTCAGAACAGATCCAGCAGCTCAAAACTGGGCATCCATGAGGCACTGTGGGCCATCAGCAGCATCAGAATTGTATTCTAGCACAATCTGTAACCTCATAGCCCGGCATATTCCTCACTCTACCATTAGCAACAAGCCAGGGGATCAACCCTGGTTCAATGAGGAGTGTAGAAGAGCATGTCAGGAGCAGCACCAGGCATACCTAAAAATGAGGTGCCAACCTGGTGAAGCTACAACTCAGGACTACATGCATGCTAAACAGTGGAAGCAACATGCTATAGATGAGCTAAGCGATTCCACAACCAACGGATCAGATCAAAGCTCTGCAGTCCTGCCACATCCAGTCATGAATGGTGGTGGACAATTAAACAACTAACGGGAGGAGGAGGCTCTGCAAACATCCCCATCCTCAATGATGGCAGAGTCCAGCACGTGAGTGCAAAAGACAAGGCTGAAGTGTTTGCAACCATCTTCAGCCAGAAGTGCCAAGTGGATGATCCATCTCGGCCTCCTCCCGATATCTCCACCATCACAGAAGCCAGTCTTCAGCCAATTCGATTCATTCCACGTGATATCAAGAAACGGCTGAGTGCACTGGATACAGCAAAGGCTATGGGCCCCGACAACACCCCAGCTGTAGTGCTGAAGTCTTGTGCTCCAGAACTAGCCGTGCCTCCAGCCAAGCTGTTCCAGTACAGCTACAACACTGGCATCTACCCGACAATGTGGAAAATTGCCCAGGTATGTCCTGTCCACAAAAAGCAGGACAAATCCAATCCGGCCAATTACCGCCCCATCAGTCTACTCTCAATCATCAGCAAAGTGATGGAAGGTGTTGTCGACAGTGCTTTCAAGCAGCACTTACTCGCCAATAACCTGCTCACCGATGCTCAGTTTGGCTTCCGCCAGGACCACTCGGCTCCAAACCTCATTAGAGCCTTGGTCCAAACATGGACAAAAGAGCTGAATTCCAGAGGTGAGGTGAGAGTGACTGCATTTGACCGAGTGTGGCACCAAGGAGCCCTTGTAAAATTGAAGTCAATGGGAATCGGGGGGAAAACTCTCCAGTGACTGGAGTCGTACCGAGCACAAAGGAAGATGGTAGTGGTTGTTGGAGGCCAATCATCTCAGCCCCAGGACATTGCTGCAGGAGTTCCTCAGGACAGTGTCCTCGGCCCAACCATCTTCAGCTGCTTCATCAATGACCTTCCCTCCGTCATAAGGTGAGAAATGGGGATGTTCGCTGATGATTGCACAGTGTTCAGTTCCATTCGCAACCCCTCAGATAATGAAGCAGTCTGAGCCCGCATGCAGCAAGACCTGGACAACATCCAGGCTTGGGCTCATAAGTGGCAAGTAACATTCGCGCCAGATAAGTGTCAGGCAATGACCATCTCCAACAAGAGAGAGTCTAACCACCTCCCCTTGACATTCAACGGCATTACCATCGCCGAATCCCCCACCATCAACATCCTGGGGGTCACCATTGACCAGAAACTTAACTGGACCCGCCATATAAATACTGTGGCTACGAGAGCAGGTCAGAGGCTGGGTATTCTGCGGCGACTAACTCACCTCCTGACTCCCCAAAGCCTTTCCACCATCTACAAGGCACAAGTGAGGAGTGTGATTGAATACTCTCCACTTGCTTGGATGCGTGCAGCTCCAACAACACTCAAGAAGCTCGACACCATCCAAGATAAAGCAGCCCGCTTGATTGGTACCCCATCCATCACCCTAAACATTCACTCCCTTCACCACCAGCGCACAGTGGCTGCAGTGTGTACCATCCACAGGATGCACTGCAGCAACTCGCCAAGGCTTCTTCGACAGCACCTTCCAAACCCGAGACCTCTACCACCTAGAAGGACAAGAGCAGCAGGCACATGGGAGCAACACCACCTGCACGCTCCCCTCCAAGTCTCACACCATCCCAACTTGGAAATATATCGCCGTTCCTTCATTGTCGCTGGGTCAAAATCCTGGAACTCCCTTCCTAACAGCACTGTGCGAGAACCTTCACCACACGGACTGCAGCGGTTCAAGAAGGCGGCTCACTACCACATTCTCGAGGGCAATTAGGGATGGGCAATAAATGCCGGCCTCGCCAGCGATGCTCACATCCCAAGAACGAATTAAAAAAACAATCGTGCATCTGTCCAGAATGGTAATGTTTTACATTCCGTGTAGCATAGAGTTGGACACTGAGGTCCGAATCCTTAGAAATGTTGCATTGCATAGCTAGCTGCTATTCCTTCGGGAAGTGGCACAGACACCCTTCCCCCGACTCCTGTGCCCATAGACTGAACCTGATCCTGGCCAGCCTCCCACCTTCCTCCCTCCGTCAACTTGAGCTCAGCCAAAACTCTGCCCGTATCCAAACTCGCACCAAGTCCCGTGCACCCATCACCCCTGTGCTCCCGGTCCGGCAGCGCCTCAATTTTAAAATTCTTATCCACTGTTCAAATCCCTCCATGGCCTCGCCCCTCCCTATCTCTGTAACATCCTCCAGCCCTACAATCCTCCGAGATCTCTGTGCTCCTCCAATTCTAGCCTCTTGCCCGTCCCTGATTCATTGCTCCACCATTGGTGTCCGTGCCTTCAGCTATGTCGAGCTCTAGAATTCGCTCCCTAAACCTCTGCACCTCTCCCCTCCTTTATGTCGCTCCTTAAAACTTACTACTTTGACCAAGCTTTTGGTCACCTGTCCTAATATCTCTAGGTGGCTTGGTGTCACATTATGTCTGATAACCCTTCTGTGTAGCGCCTTGGGATGTTTATACTGTGTTAAAGGCAAGCTGTTCTGGGGAACAGCCCCATTGATGAAACCGTAGTGATGTCATGTAACGGTGAAGTCCTACAGAGGCAGTGTTGGGGAAGCCGAGTGAAACAGACCTATTCCAGTTTTGAAATGTGGAATTGAAGCGCAATATGAGGAGCAGTAATGTTAACCACTGTCAAGCCAAGGGGACGTCTGACAGATTCTGATCTTCAGTCTCGTCCTTCAATAATTCAACATACCCTCAGTCTGGGAAGTCTGACAGATTCTGATCTTCAGTCTCGTCCTTCAATAATTCAACATGCCCTCGGTCTGGCAAAACCCTATGCTCATACGCACATCAGTAATTGATGAAATTCTACACGAGGCACAGGAAACTCAGTACCTCGGAGGGGCTGGTCAGCATACAGGGGAACGAAAATGCAACAGATGGCTTTTCTCAGTGCAGTTTTAATTAACTGATTAGCTTACAATGTAAGCACCTGAAGGGGGAGGGTGTATGTCATAAGCTCTGTTATCATGCTGTTTTAAAATATTGTATTTCCCCTCTCATCTCCAATGTTTGACATGTATGATACTACATGTTATACCCGTGAGCTCGTAGATTGATTTGTTTAACGAAGAAGCCTGCTAGCATGGCATTGTGAGCACTTGCTTAGAAAACTAGGGGCTGCTGGTTCAAGGCTCAGGATTGTCTTATCATTTTGAGTATTACATAGATATTACAGGACAGTAATGTGTTCCAGATTCTATTGTGCCAAACTTGCTGTATTTATGTTGCGGGATAGATGTAGCAACGCTGGAGCAATTCCGAGGTATACAAAATAATTAATTACGGAGAAGGTAGATCCTCGGCGCTACTTCAAGTTAAACCTTGACACTAGGACAAAGGCACGGGCCAAAATTAGTGGACGGCATATTTAAGAAATGGAGCAATGGACTTGCGGATGGAGCTTAAAAAAAAAACCCTTGATGCTTTGTGTGTGGAACTGTTGGTTCTTTCTGAATAAAGTGGAATTGACTGAAATTATCTTCATCGATACAAATCGTCTGTCCACAGACCTCCCTCTGAAGGGACCCCCCCTTCATTTGTACCCCAACACAGCCTTGGCGGGACGGGGGGCCTGTGATGCCCGACAATGGGGCTACAATATAAACGGGGTATCTGGCAAGCTCAGCTGTGATACAGCCCTTGTGGAACACATGACTGGTTACTACATCTTGTTGGTAGTGACATACTCCTGGACTGTATGAAGCGGGAAAAAAAAACCTATTAATGCCCAGCCTACCCATTGTATGTACTGTCTTGCACCTCAAAATGAATCTCTGGTTGTCTGATCATGGAACAGCTTTGTCTAAGTATGCAACCTGCCACTTTTGGCTACAGTGAGGGGGCTGGTCATGTTGGGGGGATGGAGTAAGATTTTTCAGTCTTACTGCATTGGGCCACACCCCATCTGCCATCTGCCGTGGCAGCATGCCCAGTTCTTTACACATCCCTTTTAACCTTTTAGGAGACGTAAGATTTCCTTACTGACAATGCTGAGTCTGAGCTTTGGAAAGACCCGTGACAGCCCGTATACAATGGAGAGCTTACCAAGTGGAAAACCGTGTATACAAACTTGTGTTCAGACCAAGTTTTAGTTGGGTTGACTTTCTACTGGTTTCTCCCCTTCCTCCCCCCCCCCCCCCCCCAATCACTTCAGTTTCCTTCTACCTCCCCCACTGTACAGCAGCTTTCCATTTCTTAAGATATTGACCATTCACCTGCCCTTTGTGCACTGAATTCTGGGTCCCATAACTTCCTGACTGCTAAGTTTGGATGTTTAGTAGTTCTTGAGGTTTTTGGCAGCATTTTTATATTCTTGGAGTGACCAGCAATCAGTCTGGATTTGCCTAGGCCTATGGTAATTTCACAGTGAACGCTCTATGTGCAGTCTGTGGGACAAAGAGTACACAGATCTCAATGAAACAGCTGCAAATACCCACCAACAGCTGTCATGGGTGACCAGAATTTAAGTATGCAGACTCACCCAATGGCTCATTCTGTAGAGACACCATGTGATGTTGTACTGACCCATACACACCAGGCATGAACTCGCCCACCCCCAGTGTGTAGAGACACTGTGTGGTGTGGTACTGACCCATACACACCAGGCATGAACTTGCCCACCCCCCCAGTGTGTAGAGACACTGTGTGGTGTGGTACTGACCCATACACACCAGGCATGAACTCGCCCACCCCCAGTGTGTAGAGACACCATGTGATGTACTGACCCATACACACCAGGCATGAACTCGCCCACCCCCCCCAGTGTGTAGAGACACTGTGTGGTGTGGTACTGACCCATACACACCAGGCATGAACTCGCCCACCCCCAGTGAGGGAGGCAGAAGGGAGGAATCATCCAACACCGCAGGAAAAGTGGAACCTGACTAGATGGCCAAAAAAGGGTAGGATTTAATTTTTCTTCAATCAAAAACAAGAAGCACATAGTTGGCTATAGTACCATCACCTGATACCCGTGGTTTCACCCTATCCATGTAAATTGTATCCAGCTGGCTTTGCTCGCATAGGAATAGGTACAGTTTCTTAAAAAAAAAATGTAAATCCAAGGTCGGGTTTTGTGATTCCTGGCATGACCAGTGTTGGGTAGCTGGGCCATATTAAGCTTCAAGGCACAAATGACTTAATGCCAAGTTGTTCTATAAACCTCTCCAGACTTCATCTGTGCAACCCTTAGGATTTTATAGGATTGTGATTTGTTTGGTGGGTGCAAGTCAGAGCATTCTGCCTCCTTGTGCCAATAAACCAAGCACATCAACAGGATCCAGAGCAGGCTGTCCCACTTTGAACCAGTGTTGCATGTCTTCAGAAGGTGAGCCTAGCCTCTGCTGGGGCTTAAATTTGGCACTGATAAAATCAAGATGGCCAAGTTACTTACTTACCAATGTGATCAGTTGCTTTTGTGAAGCGTTGTCACTAAAGTTTCGGTGGAGGAGGGTGCGGTTTCGGTGAAGAAGGGTGCGGTGGGTGTGTAAAATTTTCATCCTGTGGAAAATACCCAGCAGTGTAATTATAGATTCTGTCCTTCCCCAAAAAAAAAGTCGTCTCATTTTTGAGCTGAAGTTCCAGGGCATAGGCCTGCCAGGATGGTGTGAGCGATTTGAGGTGACTAAGAGCTATTGTGTATCGGTAAGAATAGGCTGATTGCACCCAATGGCAGCACTGGACTCCAGCTAAAAGCCGCTATTAAAGTTCAGAATTTCTCCCAATTGCCTTTGTTTTGTGTTCGTGGCAAAACAAAAAAGCATTTTCCATCACAAAGCTGATTCTCCCCATGAGCAAGAACCTGCGCTCTGTGTTTGGGATTGCGTGCCACAGGAGTAACAATTACCAACTAGCTATGGTATATAGTGTAATGGAGATCATGTAGGATGCCCACCAGAGACCCTTGTCTGCTCTGAAAGGAGGTACATACCACACTATTGGACCAAATACTCTGGCTAAAACTCATAGGTTTTTTTACTGGTAAGAGTAAAGCACAGCAAGATACTGAAAATACAATAGTAAAGAAAGGAATACACAAAGGGTTAAAATACCCCTCTTAGAAACATATTTATTACACAAGTTTGACTGGACTGTTGCATAAAACAGTCTTTCACAGACCTTTTATAATATGAAGTTATTTGTGCATGATGCAAATTTTAAATTCGAACTTCAGATCTCCAACTTGAACTAAAGTGGAGTAACAAGATTTACACCATATCATGGGATTCCTTTCCTGTTATAACCATGCCTTTGAAATCAGCTCTTATACCTTTGACGATACAAAGCTAGGTGGGGAAGTAAGCTGTGAGGAGGACACAGAATCTGCAAAAGGACACAGGTTAAGTGAGTGGGCAAGGAGGTGGTAGATGGAGTATAATGTGAGGTTATTCACTTCAGTAGGAAGAATAGAAAAACAGAATATTTTTTAAATGGTGAGGAACTATTAAATGTTGGTGGTCAGAGGGATTTGGGTGTCCTTGTACATGAAACACAAAGATAACATGCAGGTACAGTAAACAATTAGGAAGGCAAATGATATTTTGGCCTTTATTGCAAGGGGGTTGGAGTACAAGAGTAAGGTGGTCTTGCTGCAATTGTACAGGGCTTTGGTGAGCCCACACTTGGAGTAGTGTACACAGTTTTGGTCTCCTTACCTAACGAAAGATGTATTTGCCTTAGAGGCGGTGCAACGAAGGTTCACTAGATTGATTCCTGGGATGAGACGGTTGTCTTATGAGGAGAGATTGAGTAGAATGGGCCTGTACTCTCTGGAGTTTAGAAGAATGAGAAGTGATCTCATTGAAGGGTATAAAATTCTGAGGGATCTTGACAGGGTAGATGCTGAGAGGTTGTTTCCCCTGGCTGGAGAGTCTAGAACTAGGGGGCATGGTCTCACGATAAGGGGTCGGCCATTTAGGTCTGAGATGAGGAGAAATTTTTTCACTCAAAGGGTAGTGAATCTTTGGAATTCTCTACCCCAGAGGGCTGTGGATGCTCAGTCATTGAGTATATTCAAGGCTGAGATCGATAGATTTTTGGACTCTAAGGGAATCAAGGGATATGGGGATCAGGCAAGAAAGTAGAGTTGAGGTAGAAGATCAGCCATGATCTTATTGAATGGCGGAGCAGGCTCGAGGGGCCATATGGCCTACTCTTATTTCTTACGTTCTTGTGAGGTAGGGTCTTAATGCCATGGCACTGCCTTTTCCTGCCAATATTTCACTGTAATGGATATGCAGTCAGAGTAATTAAATTAACTTATTCCCCAGTCTGTTGATCAGCATACATTAACATTTCAGCCAGTCTTAGTATTTAAACAACTGATTTCTGAAACAGCGTTGACACACACAATATCCAACCAGAGCATACATTTTCCATTGCCACTGTGATTATGCAGCCAGCTGTCTATAAGGTCATCATTGATGCACGCATAATGGATCCACCCAGACATGTAGCTGACTGAAGGTCATTTTTAAATCGCACTTTCACTGTCCATTGATTGTCATGTAAATGACAGAAATTCCCATTTTGTCCCACCAGCCAGTGGTGGTCCAACATACATCCTGGGCACTTTTGTCCTGACTTTGTTCACTCTCTTTCTCTCTACAGACCATAGAATCCAATTGGAGGTGCGGGCGGCACAACCTCCAGAGAATTCAGTGTCGGTCAGAAAATAGCAAAGGAGTTTACTGTCTGCAGTATGATGACGAGAAAATAATCAGCGGTCTGAGAGACAACTCAATCAAAGTGAGTACTGAAAATAGCAGTTTCACCGTTGAATTTTCTTGGTGTCTCAAAATGGTGACTCCTACAAGCAAAACTAGTATGAAAAGCATTGAGTGTGGTTTGGAGTTTTCTAAATATAATTTGTGTATAAATATTGATAAAATTCAATATGTTCTCTTATTCCCTTCCCCAAAATGTCCTTGTAAGTCCTGCATATGAACACTCGGTCGAATTCTGCCTTCTCTTTTAGTCTCTCTCGAGTTTCTCTCTTGTGTTGCTTGGTTGCATGATGTGTACAAATAGTAGGATTGCCGCTCTAGTGTCTGTCCAATTGGTTTGTACCGTGTGCCTTTGAAGTTTACCCAAAGGCACAGAATCTCTAGGATAGAGGGGGAGCAAGAAAGGTTGTGACAGAGATTGGCAGCTGGAGGCGAGAGAAGGACCATTATAACAACGCTGGGTTTTGGTATACTGACAAATATATGCCAAAGAACCAGCACCCCTGTCCATCCACTAGGGTTGGCAACTCTGGTTGGATCGTATCATAGGAAGTTTTATCATTTGACCTCCCACCTCCAAATTTTTTTTATTCATTCATGGGATGCGGGCGTCGCTGGCAAGGCCAGCATTTATTGCCCATCCCTAATTGCCCTTGAGAAGGTGGTGGTGCCCTCGTGCTCCTGCCATTGGTCACCTGACATGTTGATCCTCACAGCAGTCAGTAATGGCGGCTACAATACCCACAATCCACCGCAGTCCAAAAACTGCCCTATCCGTCGCCTGGTTTTACCGGAGTGCACTTGCGCCAGGGCTGCATTGCATCCTGGGAGCCTTGCGGCCCCGTTGTTTGCTGAGAGTCTGGACGGAGCGAAATAGGCGAAGAAAATGCCCGTTATTTTGTTCGCAGGAGTGTCTGGGAGATTAACCTTTGATTCCAGGAGACTCCGGGACAATTGTGGAGGGATGGCAAATCTAATCCTCACTCTGAGGTGACTGGGCAGCATCCCTAGGCAATTTTCCATTCCCCAACCTGGGAATGCTGACCCTAATTGTAATGCCACCTTTACCACCCTGGCTAGGATCAGTTAACCCAGCAATAGACTTGGGATCACCTTAACCTGCTCATGGATAAGTTCACTGAGCCATTGGGAGAGCTGATGGATTGTGTCTGGAGTGAGGATCTTAATGCTGTTTTACCCTAAGATGTAGTTACAATCTGTCACAGATGGAAGCAATTTGAGATGACGAATTAAGAGTACCAGACAAGAAGTATATTGTTAAAACATAGTGACTTGTGTGATTTTTTTTGTGGGAGGTATTGGTGGAAAAATAAGCTCAATAACCGCAAGAGCTTTTGTTGTGTCGTTTTAAGGCAAGAAGCCTGAGCAGTAAAGAGGATAAATCAGCATTAGGATTCATTTTGATTTTGTTTGTGGCTTCTGCAGATTTGGGACAAACAGTCGCTGGAGTGTTTGAAAATACTAACAGGTCACACAGGCTCTGTGCTGTGTCTGCAGTACGATGAGCGAGTCATTGTTACTGGGTCTTCAGACTCTACAGTAAGGTAAGATGCAGGAACCCAATGGTATATTAGAAATGTACCATGCCGAAAACTTAACGTTCAGCAAAACTTTTCTATTTATTGACACAGCAGACCAGCAACCTGCTCCTGGGCATCTGCCAAGGTGGTATTCATCAACCACAAGGAGCAGCACAAGAACAGTGATTACCTCCCCTTTAATTTCCCCCTCTCCTCTTCTCCCCATTCCCCAGCAGCATATCTGATGGCAAGAAAGAAACACCTTTCACGTCTTCAGGGCATCCCAAAGCGCTTCATGGCCAATTAAGTACTTTTGAAATGTAGTCAGGGCTGAGTGAGAAAAATAATCAGATGATCTGTTTTTGTTGGAGTTAGTTGAGGGATATATGCTGGCCAGAACCCTGGGAGAACTCTCCTGCTCTTATCAAAACATGCCGTGTGATCTTTTACATCCACCTGAGCTTGGTTTAATGTCTCATCTAAAAGAAGGCACCTCCAACAGTACAGCACTCCCTCAGGACTGCACTGAAGAGGCAACCTATTTAATATCTTGAAGTGTCTGGAGTGGGGTTTGAACCCACGACATTCTGACAGAGGCGGGAGTGTTACCACTGAGTCAAGACAACGCATTAGGTGGTAAATACCTCGGCCCTCTCGTCCTGCTGAAGTACAGGTTGACAAATAGATTCTTGGCTCTTCCCAGGAGCTCAGCTGGTTACGAAAGAAAAATAACTAGCATTTATGTGGCACCTTATCACATCTCAAAGTCCCAAAGTGCTTCACCTGCAACAAATTATTTGAAATGCATTCACTGTTTGTCTTCGGCCATTTTGTGCACAGCAAGGTTCCGTAAACAGCAAGTGAGATGAATGACCAGGTGATGTATTATTGCAGCCGATGGTTGAGGGAACATTGTTGCCAGGACGCCAGAAGAGCGCTCTCCTTTTCTTTGTGAGGTCTTTAACATCCATCTGATCCAAATGACGGCAAACCCGACAGCGCAGCACTCTATCAGTACTGCACTGAGGCGTTAGTCTGTGCAATGTGCTCAAGTCCTAGATTGGGATTTGAACCTCGAGGCAAAAGTGCTACCAACTAGGCCAAGGTGAAATGGTAATTCAGTGACATTCCATAACTGGATTTGTATTTATTCCCTAGGGTCTGGGATGTTAATACAGCAGAGGTTTTGAATACACTAATTCATCATAATGAGGCAGTATTGCACCTTCGGTTCAGCAACGGATTGATGGTCACATGTTCGAAGGACAGATCTATCGCCGTGTGGGACATGGCCTCTCCGACTGACATCACTCTGCGGCGGGTGCTAGTTGGCCATCGGGCAGCAGTCAATGTGGTGGACTTTGATGACAAATACATTGTATCAGCGTCAGGTGACCGAACTATTAAAGTGAGTTTAAATTTCCTTTTATCTGTCTCCTTCTCTCTCCTGCCCCGCTCTCTTTCTCCCCCGACCCCCCCCCCCCTCCATGCGCTCTCGCCTCTCTTTCTTTCTCCCACCCACCGCCCCCCCGGTCTTTGCCTGCCTGACCCAGTGAATGGATGGGCATACTGACGCTTCCAGGATTGCTATCCCTGTAGTCAGCGATTCTCCCCTCCAGCTTTCCCCCTCTCCTCGCTGTGCAGCGCTGCATCCTGTGCTCGGTGCCTCTGCACAATGTGACACAGATCAGGAGGCTGAGTAGTGTGAGGCTGGAACCTGCTCCCTTCCCTGCCCTAGAAGACCCATTTGTTCAGGGTCTCTAGGCATTGACACTTCTCAGCTTGGTTTATTTCATGCAGAATACTGTTGAATGATATGTGAAGGGAATATTTGTTGCAATGAAGGGTCCTTCTCAATGTTTTCTTTCTGATGCTGGCTGACCTGCTGTATATTTCCAGCACTTTCTGTTTGCATTCCAGCTTTTGCAGTTTTTCATTTATCTCTGCGTGTTTGAGTAAAGCAGCGATGTATCTAGGTTCTCACTATTCATTTGTGTAATTTGGTAATGTGTCCTGAGCCCCCCAATCTGCTGTGGTCTTGCAATGTAGTCCTCCGTTTCCTCCCTCCTTTCTCTCCTCCTCACCCCAATGTACTGATTCTCGCTGGGATACGGTTCCCGAGGTGCCAGCCGTTCTTTGAGACTGTGGCCTGTAGTCAGTGAGTGTTGGCAGGTTATCGGACCATTTGGGACATCATACTTTCCACTATGAGTCACTGGATCGCAATCAAGAGTGGAAACCTTCGCTGGATTTTTCTAACCTGGGAGAGCGGAGGCCAATTGTAGCACCCTTATGCTGGGGCAGTTTAGATTAATTTAACACCCCAAACTGGGGATCAAGCCTCCATGTGAGGCCTATGTGGCTTAGTAGTACACAGGGCACTGCCTATTTGCTAATCTTTTCTGTGAAGGAATATTGATACAATTTCTTGACCTGTCTTTAGGTTCAGAAGTTTGGGACTTTGGACTGTGGATGCTGTTTTGATCCCATGTGATCTCGTAGTGGAAAGTAGAGATCATTTTTTTTTAAAGTTCTTTTCATGGTATGATACTTGTGTTCAACCCTGCAGGTGTGGAGCACGAGCACGTGTGAATTTGTACGTACCTTGAATGGTCACAAGCGTGGAATAGCATGCCTTCAGTACCGGGACCGACTGGTTGTCAGTGGCTCTTCAGACAACACCATCAGGTAGAGTCTGTCAGCTGTCGGATGTGATTGTCCATATCTGTATAGGATGATTACCACACGTGCATATAGATTGCAGGGGACTGGGACTAATTGGATAGCTCTTTCAAAGAGCTGGCACAGGCCTGATGTGCCAAATGACGACCTTGTGTGCGGTAAGATTCTATGATTGCACACATCCGTATAGATTGATTACACACACATGGTATAGAAGAATCACCACATAACCGTTTAGATTGATTGACATATGGATGTATGGTAATCAGCACACTATCCGTATAGATTAATCACACATCTGTATAAATTGATTACCACTGTGCAGTGTTGCTGGTAGTTTTGTAGTGCTCACTCTTCTCTTTCCCCCACCCCCACCCCCTGTCTATGATTTCAGGAAGAATAATTCGATATCTTCCTGTCTTGTTTCTACATTAGGTTAACAACTAATTAACAACCTAATGTAGGTAACCTATCCCTTCCCTTCACCCAACTTCATGCTGGGGTGCATTCCACCAGCGGCTTGGCATCCTCTGGTACCTTGTCCGGGTATCCATTCTTCATTTGGGAGCCTACAGCTTGAGCATTGATTGGCTGTTCATTTTAAGGACGGCATCATTTCAAGGTGGTGAAAGAGCCAGAGGTGAGCTGAGGATTTTTTTTTACGCAGTGAGTTGTTATGATCTGGAATGCACTGTCTGAAAGAGTGGTGGAAGCAGATTCAATAGCAACCTTCGAAAGGGAATTGAATAAATACTTGAAGAGGAAAAATTTGCAGGGCTATGGGGAAAGAGCAGGGAGTGGGACTAATTGGATAGCTCTGTCAAAGAGCTGGCACAGGCACAATGGGCCGAGTGGCCTCCTTCTGTGCTGTATCATTCTCTAATTCTGTGATCACAGTTGAGCCTATTGCTCTGCCCTTTCTGACATCCATGCTTAAGCACTTTCAAGGATGGTTGTTTGATAATGATCAGGAACCTTGGCTGTGGGGAACTGTCCAGCCTCCGCTTGGCAGCTGCCTATAGTAGTGTCACTCTGTTTCAGCTTGCCCAATCCAGTACGATTGTGGTGCTCAAGAGATGGTTGAGGATGTTGGGAGGGAGAAACCAGAATGATTTGAGGGGATGGAGGGATTGGATTATGAGGAGCAACTATGTAAATTGGGCATGTTCTGACTGGAAAAGAGAAGGTTGAGAGTTGATGTGATCGCTGTTTTTAGGATTGTAAAGGGACCAGGTAACATAGACCATGACGAGCTGTTTCGTCTCATCCACAACAGTATAACCAGAGGACACGGCCTGCACTTGAAGAGGGATAAATTCAAAACTAATTTGCGGAATAGGCTCCCTAGGGAGATGGTGGAAGCAGGTAGCATTGATTCATTCAAATGCGAATCAGATTTCTTTCAGAAAATAATATTTTGGGGTACAGTATATGAGTAGATTGAGACATGACCTAGGGTAAGTGTAAGGTGCTCGGGAGGAACAGGTGATTTTGGACCATTGGTTCCCAAAGCTCTCCACCACTGGGGTTTTCCTCCCCTCATGTCTGGGTCTGTTGTAGACTAATTGATAGAGATTGATTGCCATGATTGGTCAACAACTCCATTATCATTTATCATGCAATTACCAGGATGGTAGAAGGCGAATTAGATGGATTGTGGTCTTTTTTTTGTCTAATAATTTCCATGTTCCAAATTTGCATAAAAAATTCCAGCAAATAAGATAAAACTCAACTAATGGACACTTGAAAGGAAGGGGAAGTCAAACTTTGAGTACTTTTTGTTCATCATATTCCCTACTCTAGGAGAAGGATACCATTAAGTTTGACCACATTGAAGAAATGTCAGTTTTATTGCTGATATGGAGACTGTCAAATATGGTCCCTTTCACAGCTAGGCTGCTCCATTGACATTGCTGACCGGACTCTCTAAGAAACTCTGGGGGACCACTGCTTTGGATCAGCCCGAGAATTGATTCCGAGCTGGCCGTCTCTGGACAAATGACAAATGACAAATGGCTGGGGTGGGGGGGGGTGACCATATTTCCTGTACCTGACTGGGTGGGAGGTACTGACACTGGGTATCCTAATTGGAAAAGCGTTCCGTTCACCAACACCTCTCACCTTTTGATGAAAATATCGCTCCTCAAAAGAGAAACATATTCTAGGAAACCCATATGAAAACAAACACGAATCATCAGGGAAAGCAGCCTGGGGCCTACCCAGTGAGGCAGCACTGATCTAGCTCCAATGTCATTCTAGTACTCTGATGTAACCTAAGAATGTTGAAATGGTTTGTAATGTTGGTGTTTCCTGTTGCAGGTTGTGGGACATAGAATGTGGTGCCTGTCTGCGGGTCTTAGAAGGTCACGAGGAGTTAGTTCGATGCATTCGATTTGACAACAAAAGGATTGTGAGTGGAGCTTACGATGGGTACGTAGCCCTGATTATAGATAATACTTGGGAAGTCTGAAAACAAAGAAAGGACTTGCGTTTATATAGTGCCTTTCACGACCTCGGGACGTCCCAAAGTGCTTTACAATCGATGAGATACTTTTGAAGTGTAAACACTGTTGTAATGTAGGAAAACATCCCATGGGACATATGTAGCCTGCAAGTTCTGCCTACCCGCTCCACAAAACCCCCTGCTAGTTAGTTTCTATTTGCGCTTCTGTTATTCGCTGGTTTGCCTTCTTAGAATTACATGGGCTTGGAGCTTCAGAAAAGACAGCTGTCTCGGTGGTGGATAAATCGCAAAGATGAACACTAAAATCTGCTAGTATCGACAATCTGTGGTGCATGCAGGCAGGACAAGTAAAAGCTATGTGTTCCAGCTAGATATGGTGCAGGGATGTGTGCAATTCCTCCCTTCCTCCCCAAGTGTCTCAATCTACTGGGAAGAACTTGTATTTTGTTTAACATCTTTCACGGCCTCCGGACGTCCCAAAACTCTTCACAGCCAATTAAGTACTTTTGAAGTGTAGTTACTATTGTAATGTAGGAAACACAGCAGCTAAATTGTGCACAGCAAGATCCCACAGACAGCAATGAGATAAATGATGAGCTGATCTGTTTTAGTTGTTGGTTGAGGGATAAATGTTGGCCAGGACACCAGGAGAACTCCCCTGCTCTTCTTCGAAATAGTGCTATGGGATCTTTTACGTCCACCCGAGGGGGCAGATAGGGTCTCGGTTTAACGCCTCATCCAAAAGACGGCACCTCCGACAGTGGAGCACTCCATCAGCACTGCATGGAAGTGTCAGCCTGGATTATGTGCTCAAGTCTCTGGAGTGGGACTTGAACCCCAAGACCTTCTGACTCAGAGGCAAGTGTGCTACCACTGAGCCTCGGCTGACACTTAACACTGCACTTACCATATTGACGGTCATCTGCCACACACAGGCACGTTCCCCTCATTTGTCAAACTTATCCAGTGATGCATGTAAATTAATGAGCTCGCGGGGTTCCACAGTATGCACCTAAGTAGTTGACAGAATTAAAATCTGGACGTCCCTGCTGCACTGTGCTTTACTTCGGCACTCCCATTGCTTAGAGTTTCTCAACACTATGGAGTATTTCTCAGGATAACATAGATTTTTGTCTCCTCCTCCCTCCAGCAAAATCAAAGTATGGGACTTACAAGCTGCTCTCGATCCTCGCGCCCCTGCAAGTACTTTATGTCTACGCACTTTGGTGGTACGTATCCACACTTCAGAGTTACCAACCTACCAATACAGCTCCTATTGGAAGGGTTGCACCAACCTATCAATGTTCAGTCGTGGGGGAGAAATGATTCCTAGCACATGTGGAGTGATTGAACTCTACTTTTGTAAATAGTTCTCTTTTTGTAAAGAGATGTTATGATCTGGAATGCACTGACTGAAAGGGTGATGGAAGCGTATTCAATAGTAACTTTCAAAAGGGAATTGGATATATAGTTGAAAAGGAAAAATTTGCAGGGGTATGGTGAAAGAGCAGGGACTAATTGGATAGCTCTTACAAAGAGCCGACACAGGCACGATGGGCCGAATAGCCACCTTCTGTGCGGTAAGATTCTATGATACTGCAGGGTTGAGCAAAACCATTGAAACTGCAGAATTGTGTAATGTAGATTACGATTACGGTAGTGTAGTGGTTATGTTACTGGATTAATGATCCAAAGAACGTGAGTTCAAAGCCGACTATGAAAGTTTGAGAATTTGTATTCGGTTCAAAAAAAAATCTGGATTGTCACAAAATCCAACTAATGTGCTTCAGGGTAGGAAACCTGCCATCCTTACCCAGTCTGGCCTTGACTCCAGTCCCACAGAAACATGGTTGACACTTAACTGCCTTTTGGATTTGGAAGATCAACCGCCCTCTGTGAGGGTACTGAGACCTGCATTAATCTCCCAGATATTATAGAAGGCATTTAATGACTGCACCTATCACTTCTCCAAACATCATCCTGCCCAGACCATAATATGTTTTCCCAACCCCACCCACCCCCACCTGCATCTTTGCCTGGAATTTAATCATTTGCAAGTTCCTACGTGCAATAAGTTATTGCATGTAGGAACTCCATTAAATAGCTATTGAAACTCTCCCAGCTAAATTGAAATGGCTGCATCTGCAATTCTAGTTTACAAGAATTCACGGGGGTGGTGTTGGGGTGGGGCTCTTTCGCCCAATTGTCTCCCGGAGGGTGCTGGTTCGTGAAGTGCTATGGTTGAAGCTGGCATCTGGTACTTTGCCCAAGTGTGTGAGCCGTGACGGTGGATTGGAAGGTAGCAAATGTAACCCCATTATTCAAGAAAGGAGGGAGAGAGAAAACAGGGAACTACAGGCCAGTTAGCCTGACATCAGTAGTCGGGAAAATGCTGGAATCCATTATTAAAGAAGTGGTAACAGGATACTTAGCAAATCATAATCTGATTAGGCAGAGTCAACATGGTTTTATCAATGGGAAATCATGCTTGACAAATGTATTAGTTTTTTGACGGTGTAACTAGAAGGGTAGATAAGGGGGAACCAGTGGATGTAGTCTATTTGGATTTTCAAAAGGCATTAGATAATTTGCCACATAAAAGGTTGTTACACAAGATTAGGGCTCATGGGATTGGGGGTAATATACTAGCATGAAGTGAGGATTGGTTAATGGACAGAAACAAAGTAGAAATAAATGGGGTTATTGTCTGGTTGGTAGGTTGTAACCGCAAGGATTGGTGCTTGGGCCTCAGCTATTTACAATCTATGTTAATGACTTAGACGAAGGGACCGCGTGTAGTGTATCCAAGTTTGCTGACGATACAAAGCTAGGTGGGAAAGTAAGCTGTGAGGAGGACACAAAGAGCCTGCAAAGGGATATAGACAGGTTAAGTGAGTGGACAAGAAGGTGGCAGATGGAGAATAATGTGGGGAAATGTGAAATTATTCACTTTGGTAGGAAGAACAGAAAAACGGAATATTTTTTAAATGATGAGAAACTATTAAATGTTGGTGTTCAGGAGAATTTGGATGTCCTTATAACCCTGACCCTAACCCTAATGCAGATACAGTAAGCAATTAGGAAGGCAAATAGTATGCTGGCCTTTATTGCAAGGGGGTTGGAGTACAAGAGTGAGGAAGTTTTGCTGCAATTGTACAGGGCTTTGGTGAGACCACACTTGGAATAGTGTGTGCAGTTTTGGTCTCCTTATCTAAGGAAGGATATACTTGCCTTAGAGGCAGTGCAACGAAGGTTCATGCGATTGATTCCTGGGATGAGAGGATTGTCCTATGAGGAAAGCTTGATTAGAATGGGCCTATATTCTCTGGAGTTTAGAAGAATGAGAGGTGATCTCATTGAAACATAAAAGATTCAAAGAGGGCTTGATCGGGTAGATGCTGAGAGGATATTTCCCCTGGCTGGAAAGTCTAGAACTAGGGGGGAAAGTCTCAGGATAAGGTGTCAGACATTTAGGACTAAGATGCGGAGGGATTTCTTCACTGAGGGTCATAAATATTTGGAATTTGCTACCCTAGAGGGCTGGATGCTGAGTCATTGAGTACATTCAAGACAGATCGATAGATTTTTGGACGCTAAGGGAATCAAGGGATATGGGGATCGGGTGGGAAAGTGGAGTTGAGGTGGAAGATCAGCCATGATCTTATTGAATGGTGGAGCAGGCTCGAGGGGCCGTATGGCCTGCTCCTATTTCTTATGTTCTTGTGTGAGTGAAGGCAGGCTGTTAGATTGCTGAAGGCATCACAGCCATGCCCAATCCTGTCCTTGCCCCACATCCAAATCTGAGGTCTCTGGATAGCAGTGGTGAGCAGGAACCCTGACCAACTTTTCTCTTCCTAACTTGGTTGTGGGGGGGGGGGGGGGGGGGGGGGGAGGTGGAGTGGGCAGTTTTTGCACATTAGCAGGCACCCTGACTGAGACCCACTTGTTCAGTTCAGGCCCAGGATCAAATCTGGAAGCTTCGCAGTCTACTTGATTGAGCCACTCACTGTATAAACCCACTAGGCTGTCAAGGAAGTCACACAAACGATGTCTATAACCCAGCTTTGGTCATTTGACTCCTTACATTTTCGGTTCTGGATCGGGTGTCATACAGTTAGATGCAGAGTAACGGTCCTCTCCTGCTACCCCAGCAGCATATCTCAGCCCCAGCCTTGGAATCGCAGCCCCAACTGCACCACAATGACTTGTGCACATCCATCTTCAGCTATCCTGTGGCCTTTGAGCGAAATTGCCAGTTTAGTGTGTGAATTGGGTGCAGATTTAAGCGATGGACCCACTCCTCACTAGGCTGTAAATGGCCAAACTCATTTCACGAAGGGCCCTCGTGCAAAGCCGAGAGGAGGTTTGCATTCCCTCCATCCAGGATCGATTCAAATTCCAAAACCCAGCGGTGAAAAATCAGTGTCTGCGTCACTAGCCTCCCTCTGTCCCCTTCTCCCCAACCCTGTCAAAATAAATTCGTGTAAACCAGAATCGCAAATGCAGTTTAGGGTTTTAAACAAAAGTTTGCTGTGTTTTTTTTAAAACCAAGAGATGTTGAAGTGGTGGTTGCTGTTTAACGGAATATTATAGCTATGTTGGCAGGCTAAAGAATAGCACTTGCTCCCGGGTTTGGAACAGTTCAAATACATTACGATCACTGGCTGGAAGACTATGGCCTGCTTCATGCCAGAGCCTATCCAGCATTGGAGGGATGTAGACAGCCCGTCACTTGTCAAGAAAAGCATCACAAGAGGTGTCGGAACTTACTGTTTATGCCAATAACATGAGTTGCTGCAGCTCGATATTCTGCATCCAGAAAAATTCCACAAGGACCACCGGCAGTGAGGCTTCACACACTACTTCTCCTGTTGCAACTCTCTCCGAGACTGCATCAGCACCCATAATCCTCTGTTTAAATACAATTACCCATCAAATTGGAGGAGTGTGCATTGAACATAAGAAATAGGAGCAGGAGTAGGCCATACGGCCCATCGAGCCTGCTCCGCCATTCAATACAATCATGGCTGATCTTCAACCTCAACTTCACCTTCCTGCCCGATCCCCATATCCCTTGATTCCCTTAGAGTCCAAAAATCTATCGATTTCTGTCTTGAATGTACTCAATGACTGAGCATCCACAGCCCTCTGGGGTAGAGAATTCCAAAGATTCACAACCCTCTGAATGAAAAGAATTCCTCCTAATCTCAGTCTTAAATGGCTGACCCCTTATCTTGAGACTATGCCCCCTAGTTCTAGACTGTCCAGCCAAGGGAAACAACCTCTCAGCATTTACCCTGTCAAGACCCCTCAGAATCTTATGTTTCAATGAGATCAACTCTCATTCTTCTAAACTCCAGACAGAATAGGTCCATTTTACTCAATCTCTTCTCACAGAACATCCCTCTCATCCCAGGAATCAATCTAGTGAACCTTTGTTGCACCACCTCTAAGGCAAGTATGTCCTTCCTTAGATAACAAGACCAAAACTGTACACAGTATTCCAGGTGTGGTCTCACCATAGCCCTGTACAATTGTACTCCAACCCTCTTGCAATAAAGGCCAATTTGCCATTTGCCTTCCTAATTGCTTGCTGTACCTGCTTGTTAACTTTCTGTGTTTCGTGTACAAGGACACCCAAATCCCCCTGAACATCAACATTTAATAGTTTCTCACCATTTAAAAAATATTCTGTTTTTCTATTCTTCCTACCAAAGTGAATAACCTCACATTTCCCCACATTATAACTCCATCTGCCACCTTCTTGCCCATTCACTTAACCTGTCTATATCCTTTGCAGACTGTCTATGTCCTGCTCACAGCTTACTTTCCCACCTAGCTTTGTATCGTCAGCAAACTTGGATATATTATACTCTGTCCCTTCATCTAAGTCATTAATATAGATTGGAAATAGCTGAGGCCCAAGCACTGATCCTTGCGTCATCCCAACTAATTACAACCTGCCAATCTGAAAATGACCCGTTTATCCCCGACTCTCTTTTCTGTCCATTAACCAATCCTCTATCCATGCTAATATATTACCCTCAACACCATGAGCCCTTATCTTGTGTAACATCCTTATATGTGGCATCTTAGCGAATGTCTTATGAAAATCCTAATATACTACATCCACTGGATCCCCTTTATTTACTCCGCTAGTTACATCCTCAAAAAAAACTCTAATAGATTTGTCAAACATGACTTCCCTTTCATAAAACCATGTTGACTCTCCATAATCATTATGATTTTCTAAGTGCCCTGTTACCACTTTCTTAATAATGGATTCCAGCATTTTCCCGACGACTGATGTCAGGCTAATTGGCCAGTTCCCTGTTTTCTTTCTCCCTCCTTTCTTGAATAGTGGTATTACATTTGCTACGTTCCAATCCATTGGGACTGTTCTAGAATCTAGGGAATTTTGGAAGATCACAACCAATCCATCCACTATCTCCGCAGCCACCTCTTTTAGAACCCGAGGATGTAGGCCATCAGGTCCAGGGAATTTATCAGCTTTTAGTCCCATTAGTTTCTCCAGTACTTTTTCTCTACTGATATTAGTTACTTTTAAGTTCCTCACTCTCATTAGCCCCTTGGTTCCCCACTATTTCTGGTATGCTTTTTGTGTTTTCTACTGTGAAGACAGATACAAAATATTTGTTGAATGTCTCTATCATTTCCTTATTCCCCATTATAATTTCTCCTGTCTCAGCCTCTAAGGGACCAATGTTTATTTTTGCTACTCTCTTCCATTTTGCATTCTTATAGAAGCTCTTACAATCTATTTTTATATTTCTTGCTGATTTACACTCATTCTAATTTCTCCTGTTTTATCAATTTTTTTTGGTCATCCTTTGGTTTCTATAATTCTCCCAATCCTCAGGCTTGACTATTCTTCTTTGCAACATTATAAGCATCTTTTAATCTAATACTATCCTTAACTTCTTTAGTTAGCCATGGATGGATCACTTTTCCCGTGGAGTTTTTATTTCTCAATAGAATGTATATTCATTGAGAATATTGAAATATTTCTTTAAATGTTTGCCATTGCTTATCTACTGTCATACCTTTTAATTTAATTTCTCAATCTACCTTAGCCAACTTGCCCCTCTTACCTATGTAATTGGCTTTATTTAAGTTTAAGACTCTAGTTTTAGACTTATGTCACACTCAAACTCATTGTGAAATTCTATCATATTATGATCACTCTTCCCCAGAGGATCCTTTACTATGAGGTTACTAATTAACCCTGTCTCGATACACAATTACAAGATCTAAAATAGCCTGTTCCCTGGATGGTTCCATGACACATAGTTCTAGGAAAATGTCTCAAATGTATTCTATGAACTTGTCCTCCAAACTACCTTTACCAATTTGATTTGTCCAGTCTATATGAAGATTAAAGTCCCCCATGATGATTGTATTACCTTTGTTACAAGCTCCTATTATTTCTTGATTAATATTCTGTCCAATGGTATAGCTACTGTTAGGGGCTTATAAACTACTCCCACCAATGTTTTCTGCCCTTTGTTATTTCTTATTTCTACCCATACTGATTTTCTACTTCCTGATCTTCCGAGTCAAGATCCTTTCTCACCACTTTCCTTATGTTATCCTTTATTATCAGGGTTACCCCCCACCCCACCTTTTCCATTCTGCCTGTCTTTTCGAAACATCAAGTATCCTGGAATATTTAGTTTCCAACCTTGGTCACCTTGCAACCATGTCTCTGTAATGGCTATTAGATCAAACCCATTTAACTCTTTGTGCCACGAATTCGTCCAGCTTGTTACGAATGCTTCGTACATTCAGATAAAGTGCCTTTAATTTTAACATTTTACAGTTTTTTCCCTGCTTTGACCTTATTCGCTGATGCACTATTACCATTAAACTCTCTGTCCCTTCCTGTCACACCCTACTTATCTTTACCTAAATCACTACACTGCCCTAATGCCTTGAATTTTCTCTTTAGATTTCTAAATTTCCCCTCACCTGACCCCTTCCCCCCACCCCACCCCACCCACCTTTTTAGTTTAAAGCCCTATCTACAGGCATCGATTCGCCAGGACACTGGGCCCAGCCCAGTTGAAGTGGAGCCCACTCCCTCTTTCCCCAGTACTGGTGCCAGTGCCCCATGAATCGAAACCCCTGTGTCCCACACCACTTTTTGAGCCACGCATTTAACTCTCTGATCTGCTTGACCCAATGCCAATTTGCACATGGCTCAGGTAGTAATCCAGAGATTATTACCTTTTGAGGTTCTGCTTATTAATTTGGGCCCTAGCTCCTCAATTCCCTCAGCAGAACCTCATTCCTAGTTCTATCTATGTCATTGATTCCTACGTGGACCACTACAACTGGATCCTCCCCCTCATGCTCCAAGTTCTTTACCAGCCGCGAGATACCCTTAACCCTGGCACCGGGGCCGACGACACAGCCTTCAGGACTCCCGCTCGCGACTGCAGAGAACAGTATCTATCCCCCTGACTATACTATCCCCTACCACTACCACATTCTTTTTTACTTCCTCCCCATTGAATGGCCTCCTGTACCATGGTGTTCTGGTCCTAACAGCCCTTGTTCTCATTCATACAAGGAGCACATACCTCGTACTTGTTGGACAAGGTCAAGGGCTGAGGCTCATCCTGGGTCCCCATACCTGCCTGACTCTCAGTCACACCCTCCTCTCCCTGAACACTGACCAAATCTAAACTACTACCTAACCTAAGGGGTGTGACTGCCTCCTGGATCAAATTGTCCAGATAACTCTTCCCTGATGCATCACAATGTCTGCAGCTCGAACTCCAGATCGACAATTCTGACCCGAAGTTCCTTGAGTTGCAGGCACTTACTGCAGATGTGGTTGCTCGGGATCTCGCTGGTCTCCACCAACTCCCGCATGCTGCAGTTACCACACACCACCTGCCCTGCCATGCCTATCTAACCTTGTTTTATTTATTTAATTAGTTAAAGTTTTTATTTAATCGTTAATTTTTTAGTTTTATTAACTAATTAGTTTATCTAGTTTAAGTTATTAATGTAATAAAGTAATAGCAAGTTATAGTTTCCCAGCTCTTAGTTTAAACCACTGCCCTAGCTTAGAGAGCAAAAAAAAACGTAATACTCACCAACCAATCACCTAGCTGCTGTCACTCCTTGATTATTTTTGATTTCGCCAAATAATCCACCGCTGCTCTGCCGTCTTCCAGGTCCGTGCTCTGACTCGGCCCCCCGCTCCTCGATGCTATTATTGCCCCGCACCGCACCCCCGTCGTCGCCCCTGTTTCTTGTTAGGACCTCAGGAGAGCTGCATCAGGCAGACAACCCTAACTGAAGAGTGTTGCTCTTCCTGATTTTGTTTGTGACGGTGTAGCGACCATCGCTATTGGGGGCCCAATGGAGGGGGCAAGTTCGATGGAGGTCCTCATTTTGTGCCTTTTCTATGGGCAGCTCTTGGGATTCATGAAAGTTTAAGTTTGTGAGGGGTTTTGATAGAGTAACTAAGGAGAAACTATTTCCACTGGCAGGAGGATTGGTAACCAGAGGACACACACATTTATGGTAATTGGCAAAAGAAACAGGGAGATGAGAATTTTTTTACGCAGTGAGTTATGATTTGGAATGAACTGCCTGAAAAGGCGGTGGAAGCAGATTCAATAATAACTTTCAAAAGGGAATTGATACATACTTGAAAAGGAAAAATTTGCAGGGCTATGGGGAAAGAGAAGGCGAATGGGACTAATTGGATAGCTCTTTCAAAAGGGCAAGCACGACGGGACGAATAGCCTCCCTCTGTGCTGTATGATTCTAAGTCCTGGAGGCACGGAGTCGCGTCTCTTGTGTTGATAGGTGATGTTGGCAACATGGGTATTACCAGTGGCAAATGCTTATTCTAAAACTGATGAGAGGGTGTCAAGTAGAGGATAGTAGTGGGAGATCTCTTCGGTTTCCAATGATTGTTTCTATATATTTATGTGCCATTGACCCACTGTTCTTTGGACTGCAGGAGCACTCCGGGCGGGTATTTCGACTGCAGTTTGACGAGTTTCAGATCATCAGTAGTTCCCATGACGACACCATTCTGATCTGGGATTTCTTGAACGTGCCATCGAGTAACCAGAACGAAACGCGTTCTCCGTCAAGGACATACACCTACATCTCCAGATAACAGATTACATGGCCACTACCTGGAGCAGGTACAGCCGATTTCACTTCTTTCAGCTTTTTAACCGGCCAGCTCTGCTCGTTTACGGCTTCCTCCCTCCTCCTGGCTTTGCCCCTTTGTTGTCTATCGGCCACCAGCCAATCTTTGGCCCACGCAGCCTCTATCAGTGCTTCTCTGTAACTGGGCACTGTTTGATGTGTAAAGGTTGCCCAGGGGGGTATCTTCCTCTGAGATCAGCGCCCATCGACAGTACAGCTAAGGTTGGGTTCACACTCGCACTTGGGTATGCTGAGAATGATCCAACCTCCTACCAACCCCCTGCCAACTTTGCTGGGGATATATTGAGTGGCTTCTGTTTGATATTCAATGCGGGAGTAAAATACTAATTTACCACCTTCAAAAATATCTAACGAAATAAACTATGGTTTTGAATGTGCTAAAGATAGAGCATCATCCCCATTAAGGTTAACTGTAACAGAGTGAGTATCTCCATTGTACTGGCTGAGAGGAATTACTGAGCCTGACCATATGAGGAAGCTGGATTAACATCAGTGGAGATAGTCAGTAACTCGGGGGAGGGGTTACTGAGTGACACTGATGGTGTTGAATTAACATCAGTAGAGACAGTCAGTAACAGCATTGGGGGGGAGGGTTTACTGAGTGACAGTATGTGGAGATGCCGGTGATGGACTGGGGTTGACAATTGTAAACAATTTTACAACACCAAGTTATAGTCCAGCAATTTTATTTTAAATTCACAAGCTTTCGGAGGCTACCTCCCTCCTCAGGTGAACGATGTGGAAATGAAATCCTCGAAATGAAATCGCATTTATAATTCACAGAACAATGCTTGGTGATTACAGACAGTTTTTTCAACTGCCCGTTGCCAAGGCAATCAGTGTGCAGACAGACAGGTGTTACCTGCAAGGTCTCAGAATATACAAATCGCCAAAAAAAACAACAAACAAAGAAAAAGAGATAGAGAGGTAGAAACATAGAAAAGACAGCAACTGACCCGTTATATTAAAAACAGATAACATTTGTTCGCTGGTGGGGTAACGTGTAGCGTGACATGAACCCAAGATCCCGGTTGAGGCCGTCCTCATGGGTGCGGAACTTGGCTATCAATTTCTGCTCGACGATTTTGCGTTGTCGTGTGTCTCGAAGGCCGCCTTGGAGTACGCTTACCCGAAGGTCGGTGGATGAATGTCCATGACTGCTGAAGTGTTCCCCGACTGGGAGGGAACCCTCCTGTTTGGCGATTGTTGCGCGGTGTCCGTTCATCCGTTGTCGCAGCGTCTGCATGGTCTCGCCAATGTACCACGCTCTGGGGCATCCTTTCCTGCAACGTATGAGGTAGACAACGTTGGCCGAGTCACAGGAGTATGAACCATGCACCTGGTGGGTGGTGTCCTCTCGTGTGATGGTGGTATCTGTGTCGATGATCTGGCATGTCTTGCAGAGGTTACCGTGGCAGGGTTGTGTGGTGTCGTGGACGCTGTTCTCTTGAAAGCTAGGTAATTTGCTGCGAACGATGGTCTGTTTGAGCTTGGGTGGCTGTTTAAAGGCGAGTAGTGGAGGTGTGGGGATGGCCATAGCGAGGTGTTCGTCGTCATTGATGACATGTTGAAGGCTGCGGAGAACATGGCGCAGTTTCTCCGCTCCGGGGAAGTACTGGACGACAAAGGGTACTCTGTTGGTTGCGTCCCGTGTTAGTCTCCTGAGGCGGTCTATGCGATTTTTTGCTGTGGCCCGTCTGAACTGTCGATCGATGAGTCGGGCGTCTTTCAGCGTCTGTAGGTGTCCATCGCGTTCCTCCTCGTCTGAGCAGACCCTGTGTATTCCAGAGAGGAAGAGGAACCGAAGAGGAAAGAGTCAAACTGGACTCCTCCGGAGGGTCGCTGCCCTCAGCTGGACATGTATGCTCAAGCTGTCAGGAAATGCGTCAATGCCAGATTCATCAGCCGCACTCAGAAGACAGTCCAGAATGTCACCCGAGCACAACGCAACGCCATCAACGCGCTCAAGACCAACCGCAACATCGTCATCAAACCAGCGGACAAAGGAGGAGCCATAGTCATACAGAACAGAACGGACTATTGCAAAGAAGCATACCGACAACTGGACAACCAGGAACACTACAGACGGTTACCCGCAGATCCGACCAAAGAACACACCCACCAGCTCAACAAACTGATCAAGACCTTCGATCCAGACCTTCAAAGCATCCTACGCACTCTCATCTCACGTACTCCCCGCGTGGGAGACTTCTACTGCCTCCCAAAGATACACAAAGCCAACACACCCGGACGTCCTATCGTATCAGGCAACGGAACCCTGTGTGAGAACCTCTCTGGATACATCGAGGGCATCCTGAAACCCATCGTACAGGGAACCCCCAGCTTCTGTCGCGACACTACAGACTTCCTACAAAAACTCAGTACCCACGAACCTGTTGAACCAGGAACACTTCTCACCACGATGGACGTCTCGGCACTCTACACCAGTATCCCCCACGATGACGGCATCGCTGCGACAGCATCAATACTCAACACCAACAACAGCCAATCTCCGGACGCCATCCTACAACTCATCCGCTTCATCCTGGATCACAATGTCTTCACCTTCGATAACCAGTTCTTTACCCAAACACACGGAACAGCCATGGGGACCAAATTCGCACCCCAATACGCCAACATTTTCATGCACAAGTTCGAGCAGGACTTCTTCACTGCACAAGACCTCCAACCAACACTATACACCAGATACATCGACGACATTTTCTTTCTATGGACCCACGGTGATGAATCACTAAAGAGACTACACGATAACATCAACAAGTTCCATCCCACCATCAAGCTCACCATGGACTACTCCTCAGAATCAGTTTCTTTCTTGGACACACGAATCTCCATCAAAGACGGGCACCTCAGCACCTCACTCTACCGCAAGCCCACGGACAACCTCACGATGCTCCACTTTTCCAGCTTCCACCCTAACCACGTCAAAGAGGCCATCCCCTATGGACAGGCCCTGCGAATACACAGGGTCTGCTCAGACGAGGAGGAACGCGATGGACACCTACAGATGCTGAAAGACGCCCTAGTAAGAACGGGATATGACGCTCGACGCATCGATCGACAGTTCCGACGGGCCACAGCAAAAAATCGCATAGACCTCCTCAGGAGACTAACACGGGACGCAACCAACAGAGTACCCTTTGTCGTCCAGTACTTCCCCGGAGCGGAGAAACTACGCCATGTTCTCCGCAGCCTTCAACATGTCATCAATGACGACGAACACATCGCTATGGCCATCCCCACACCTCCACTACTCGCCTTTAAACAGTCACCCAACCTCAAACAGACCATCGTTCGCAGCAAATTACCTACCTTTCAAGAGAACAGCGTCCATGACACCACACAACCCTGCCACGGTAACCTCTGCAAGACATGCCAGATCATCGACACAGATACCACCATCACACGAGAGGACACCACCCACCAGGTGCATGGTTCATACTCCTGTGACTCGGCCAACGTTGTCTACCTCATACGTTGCAGGAAAGGATGCCCCAGAGCGTGGTACATTGGCGAGACCATGCAGACGCTGCGACAACGGATGAACGGACACCGCGCAACAATCGCCAAACAGGAGGGTTCCCTCCCAGTCGGGGAACACTTCAGCAGTCATGGACATTCATCCACCGACCTTCGGGTAAGCGTACTCCAAGGCGGCCTTCGAGACACACGCAAAATCGTCGAGCAGAAATTGATAGCCAAGTTCCGCACCCATGAGGACGGCCTCAACCGGGATCTTGGGTTCATGTCACGCTACACGTTACCCCACCAGCGATCAAATGTTATCTGTTTTTAATATAACGGGTCAGTTGCTGTCTTTTCTATGTTTCTACCTCTCTATCTCTCTTTTTTTTGTTTGTTGTTATTTTTGGTGATTTGTATATTCTGAGACCTTGCAGGTAACACCTGTCTGTCTGCACACTGATTGCCTTGGCAACGGGCAGTTGAAAAAACTGTCTGTAATCACCAAGCATTGTTCTGTGAATTATAAATGCGATTTCATTTCGAGGATTTCATTTCCACATCGTTCACCTGAGGAAGGAGATAGCCTCCGAAAGCTTGTGAATTTAAAATAAAATTGCTGGACTATAACTTGGTGTTGTAAAATTGTTTACGAGTGACAGTATGAGGGAGCTGGATTAACATCAGTAGAGATACGTTGAATCACTGAGGCAGCTTGAGAACAGTTTGCATAGATTGGATGTTGCAGGGTAGTCATTGGATTGGGTCTGCCCTGAAGGCAAGCCTAGAGCAGTAAATTTACACTGCTCGCAACTTGTGATCTTGTACCAGTACAGCTGTAATTGGATTATAAACCTTTATGGCAACTCAGCAGCTTCAACCTGAAGCACTGGAAGTTTTACCAGCAAAGTTAGGAGGTGGTTTATATCTGTTCTGCAGAATATTTGCAAGCCTGTTTACCATCTACCTTGTTGGAAAGCTTCTACATTTTATGGCAGACTGTTGTGCATTATAAATTGTTGCACATTATAGACCGTTGTACATTAGAGCCCCAAATGGGAAACTCCCTTGGTTGTGTTTGCTGTTAGGTACTCACTGCGGAGTCTACAAGAGCTCCTTTGACATCAAAGTAGTTCGAGCCACTGCCATACATTGGCAGAGTCTCAGGGGATCACCATCTGTAACTTGGCCTTCACAGACCCCAGAATTAACAAACGGAGGGCCTGAAACAACCTGTAACAGTGGGAAGACTAGAAACTGGGCAAGTCATGTACCCTGGTGAAGATCCCTGATGAGGTGAGCTGCAGTATTCCAGAAGCACTTGTTGCTGTGAGTGAATTCAGGGCATGACCTGAAAGCAGAATCAGTGAAACAGGTAAACTCCAGGACAAGAGGCAAATTGCTATCTTTCAGCTTGATAGGTTATATAGTGCACAGCAGTCTTTACTTTAGTGACTTCTTTTGGTGATTTTTTTTTTGTGCTCATCAAGGTTGGGGAATCATACACTTTAGGTACCAGTTTGGGCATCTAGTCAAGTGGAACATGGTTGGATTCAGAATAAAGCTCCTTCTACTCTGCCCAAACAGCATGCCTCAGTCCCAACCTCAAAAAAGCAAGCTTTACTGTGCCACTGTGTTATTTCTCCACTTTCCACACAAGCTATCCTGCGGCCTCTGCGTGAGATTGCCAATTTAATGCCAAATGAGGGGCATTCACTGGGAACTTCCCATATTGGACACAATGCAGCCAAAAGCCAAAACCCATTAGTCCGGGCTAAATGTGTGAAGGCAAGGCCAGGCTGCTTGTATTCCTGCCGGTATTTGGAGTTTCAGGGCCTGGTAGAGCTTTGCTAGAGTTGTGTATAGGGGGAGGCAAGCTCAAGAAGGCCATTAGGTGAATATGTCACCCCCATACATTGGTGCTCCTCTCACCCTGGTGAAGCCAAACATTGCTTGCTCAGGCCAGCAGACTGTTACCTCCAGCACTCTGCTGTCTTCTCAAAGCCAATGCAAACCAACTCCATAGAGTTGTACCTTTTTTTAAAAAAATGTATTCATGGGATGTGGGTGTCGCTGGCAAGGCCAGCATTTAGTGTAACTTGTTCTTCCTCTTCTCCCGCTCTACTGCATTGGCCTCCATGATAGCACTCCTGGGAGTGAGATCTGGGGTGCCCACTCTTGTGTTATGAGTGCTGCCTACATGAATTCTGGTCCCTGGCCGTCAAGTTCCAAAGCGGCTGAAGGCCACATTACTGCCCATGTTCTGGTCATGGCTTCACCACCAGCCTTCTCAGCATGGAGGAAATCAAGGCCTCGTGAACCCACTTAGATGCAGCCACAACATACATGTTCACCTTGCTCGCCTAAGGATAAGGACAACTATAGCAAACAGGCTAGTGAAATCATTACTACTAGCAGTAAGAAGATGCATCCTCTAGCTATGACAGTTTAGTTTTCCTCTTCTTCAAGCCCCCGTCCCGTGCTCACCCTCTCACACTTCCTTTGTTTCTTGTGGGACATGCCAGTCTGTGCAGATACTGCTTGGAGTCACCTCTGCTTGAGGGACTCCAAACCACATAAAGGGGTGGCCCATTTTCTAATGGCACATTCAACCGTTCCCCCCCCCCCCCCCCCCCGCCCAACCCCTTTACAGATCTCTAGGGGGGAAAAAAAACACGCAAGGGCCCTGAAACTCCATAAGCAGCAGGAATACAAGCAGCCCGGTGTGAGCCCTGTACTTTACTGAATGTACAGCTGGGCACCAGAGCCCTCTCTGCAGTATCACAATCCTATCAGGGCACATGCTACAAGTGGATTCAGGACTTGGCTTGGAAAGGGAACTGCTGCAGGCAGAGGGAGAGGTTTTAGGAGCGCTCTCATCAACTGTTTCAATACCATCTGTACCCAATGGAGCAGTTTCACTCTGTACGCTAGCCTCCTTCCAACAAGCTGCTACAACCTTGTTGATATACCATACTGTACAAGCGTGTGTATTAATGAATACAAAGTTTTACTTGACACCAAATGTGTGTTTTTAAAAGAGGTCAGTGGTTTCATATCCTCACAAACCTCAACCTAAATTTTGATTATTTTTTTTAAAGATTTGTCTGTAGAAATTTGTGAATTTTCTTAAGCGCTTTGGGACATAAGAAATAGGAGCAGGAGTAGACCATACGGCCCCTCAAGCCTGCTCCGTTTTATAACATTAAGATGCTATATAAATGCAAGTTATTGCTGATCAAATATACTAACAAACAAGTTCTTAAATGCTGGTATAGTGCAGCACCTCTCAGTGACAAACTAAAGCAGATTTGAAATTGAAAGATCACAATTACAGAAGATGGAACGATTTCACAAAAAGTTTACAGTTGCTCAAGGGTGAACTGCCCCAAATTTTGCTTGGTACATTTCCAACAGAGCTAACTACCATGTCCACCAGAATTCACCGTCTGGCCTCTGTGAAATCAGAGCCAGGCACTAAATGTATTAAATCAACATTTGTATTTGCTAGTTTTTTTTTTCCCCACTCCCCCCTATGTTTGTGCTAGAATGCAGTTCCACAAGGGCTGGTGGCTGAGATAATTTCCCACACTATAGCTGCACTCAATCGGTAACGCTTGGAAACTTATGTACAGACGTCTTTGACCAGGAGAATTTTAGTCTTGCTAAGGCTATGGGCGGCAGTTCATTACATTGAATTGCATTCCGACGGAAACCGGTAGAGGTTTTGGTTGCAATCATATTTTTTCACAAAGTGCAGCTTCAGTATTGGCACTTTCAGGTCAGTCCGACTGCACTTACCCCCCCCCACCCCCCCTTCCCTTTTAGCTGTTGAAGAAAATGATATGCAATTCGGAATATAATTCTTGACAGCTTTTGGCTGAGAACAAATTCTTCATTCCTTGCTGTTGAATGCATTTTCATTGCTGTAACCTGATTAAAATTGCTCCCATATGATAACCTGGCTATTTTAACCTTTTACTCTGCCACTCGTAAATAGTGCTGTAACTGAAAAATATATCAAAGGCCTTGCATTTCGGTTTCTTCAACTAGTTGGTTCATTAGCCTGTGAACTCCAGGACATGTAATTGGTTTAGAATAAGAACATTTCATTACCTGGTTTGATGCTCTGAAACATTGCCTCAGTCTGAGCACCACCCTGACCAGATGAAAGTGCCACTGTAGTGATTCTATTTGGGGATGATGTATGGTTGAGGTTTCTCTGCTATTGAAGGCAGATGTGGTTATATGTTTGTAGTCTGAGAGCCTATTCCATGTGCGGTGAACACCGTCCCATGTGGGATGAGTCTGCTATCTTTATGGCAGGTGCCTTGTTCCTATGAAGTTGTCTTTATAGTTCATGTTCAAAATTGTCACTAATACTTGTTCTAACTGTAGAGGCTCCATCAAAAACAGTACACAATAGAAATAGGACAATACAAGAACATATTGTGCCTTTTGATGAAGAAATTACTTGTCTTCATTCTTGTCATCCTGCACACACCATGGGAATAGGCAAACTGGTACAGCATTCTGCAAACCAGAGGAGGGGACAGAGAGAAGAGGGATCGAAAAGGACAAGATGTTCTTCCATAGTTTGGGTGACCAGAAGTTCCCTTTGACCTTTTAAGTTGCTCTGTTGTCATCACCATGATCCTTCCCATTCTTGCACTATATAAAGCAAACATTCTGACATGGAAGCACCTGTTTGTCTTCACCCCTAATGGGTAATACTTCTGCTGCGTTCTGTTTTCATTGAAAGTTTGTCCACTGTTTACTTAATTTCATGGGTGAAACGGATGGCGAGACATTTGTTTCAGGCTTCAAAAACTCCACCAAATGAAGGTGCGAGATAGCCACAGTCTGTGCATTTAATGTTTCTCCTCCATGTACAACGTGCCATTGTTTCACATTCACCTGGGCTTCTCAACCCATGCCCCTTGGGAACAGCTCCAGAGACTCGACCCTCATGCAGAGCTGTCGTTGGTGGGGACGTTGGAAGGGGGGTTGGGGGCCAGAAGCGTCTACACCATACCCGAACTTCAAGAGATAGTTAGTTTGTAGCCCAATTTCAAGCTCTTCCTGACTATTTTTGGGCAGACAATGCAGCAGCAGTTCACAACAACCTGAGTAGAAACCCCTCTTGACCCCTATATTATTGGTAAGCCTATGTTCAAACTGAGGCTTTCAAGGTACCTGATGGAATGTGTTTTCCAATTTACTGTCCACACCACAAGAAGTTTAAGCAGGTTTCATCTGACCGCATTTACAAAACTACCATGGAGTAACCTACATATTTCTACGAAACAGTGCTGCTTTGAATTTTTAGGAACATAGGAATAGGAGTGGGCCATTCAGCTCCTCAAGGCTGTTCTGCCATTCGATTAGATCATGGCTGATCTGTATCTTAACTTCATCTACCCATCTTGGTTCCGTAACCCTTAATGCCCTTGACTAACAAAAATCTATCAATCTCAGTTTTGAAATTTTCAATTGACCCTCAGCCTGAACAACTTTTTGGGGGAAGAGAGTTCCAGATTTCCACTCCCCTTTGTGTGAAGAAGTGCTTCCTGACATCACCACTGAACGTCCTAGCTCTCATTTTAAGGTTATGTCTCCTAGTTCTGGATTCCCCCCACCCCCCCACCCCCACCCCTGACCTTCATGCAAAGACTTAAGTTGCATAAACCTGTCCTAGCAGCTGAAATTTCAGCTCCTGGGAAGAGGGGGCTCTCTGTTCAGGCCATATCATGCCACCTGTGATAAATGCCAGAATGAAGAAAGGTAAACTGCCCACATCATTGACCTGAGGCATTTTCCACACACTGAGCCTGCCGTCCTCTCTGCCTTTGGGAGGCATTTTCCACACACTGAGCCTGCCGTCCTCTTTGCCTTTGGGAGGCATTTTCCACACACTGAGCCTGCCGTCCTCTTTGCCTTTGGGAGGCATTTTCCACACACTGAGCCTGCCGTCCTCTCTGCCTTTGGGAGGCATTTGCCGCACACTGAGCCTGCTGTCCTCTGCCTTTGGGAGGCATTTGCCGCACACTGAGCCTGCCGTCCTCTGCCTTTGCTTGGGGGTGGATATGCTTTTATTTTTGGCCTCTGGATCTAAATGAACTGGTGCTTCATGGTCAGCACAACAGGTTGGAACAATCATGACAACATCTCTTAAAATTAGTGTCTTCCACAGTTTGCACCTGGGAACATGCTACTGCTTTGGTCTGATTCTGCATTGTTTAGAGGGTACCTCAATTTTCAAGAATGAAGACCCTACCAATCTGCTCCCTTATGCACTTCGTGTATTTTAAAATCTTTCTGTCTAAACACTGGGACAGTATTTTCTTTCCTTTTGGGTACAGACTTTAGGTATGGATTCTTGCCCAATTAATTACCAGCCAAAAATAAGTTCAAAGAATTAAGCATGGCCAATAAAAATAATAGTAAAAGGCATTATTTTATCACAGGCCTACAAAAATGTAGTCCTTATCCCACCTTGCATCTTGACTTTGATCTTTTAGTGCTGAATTTCATAGCCAGCAATAAATGAGTACATTTTCCATCACATCATCTTCAAAACTGATCTAGTGCCAGTCTGGCCATTATGGCATAGGTCTGGCCTTTAACAGTTGTGGGAAGAAGAGGGTTGGGTCTGTCAGCTAACAGCATGCAGATTGTACATGCTCCGTCTGCAGTGTTGTCACAGGACTTGTTAATTCTACTTGGGGGAAGATTTCAGTCGTCTTTCATGATTTTGCAAAGCACTTCTCATAAAAGCTGCAGTTGGAAGCTTCCACCATATCATTGAGTGCTGTCGGCTGTTTCGTACGTTTAGATACTAGGGCAGTTCACTGAAGCAGAATCTATACAGGTCTTCAATAGTTTTGGTAATAAAATAGTAGAAAAGTGCTGTTGAGTGTTCAGAATATTGAATGAATTGGAAAAGCAATGCTTCAAAGAATCAAGACCCAACTAGGCAGGCAGTTTACATTTCTTTCACATTAGAATAGAACAAAGCATCCAGGTGGTAAAGAAAGAACTTGCATTTCTATATCGTCTTTCAAGTGTGAGCTGTGGCTCAGTTGTTAGCACTCTCACCTCTGAGTCAGAAGGTTGTCGGTTCGAATCCAACTCCAGAAACTTGAGCACATGGTCCTGGTTGATACTTCAGTGCAGTACTGAGGGAGTGTTGCACTGTCGGGGTTGTAATCTTTCGGACGAGACGTTAAACCGAGGCCCCGTACTGTGTCTCTCTTTATAAAGCCTGGGATCCAGTCTCCCTGACCGTACCCCGGCAAATGCCAGCCTCTCCCTGACCGTACCCCGGCAAATGCCAGCCTCTCCCTGACCGTACCCCGGCAAATGCCAGCCTCTCCCTGACCGTACCCCGGCAAATGCCAGCCTCTCCCTGACCGTACCCCGGCAAATGCCAGCCTCTCCCTGACCGTACCCCGGCAAATGCCAGCCTCTCCCTGACCGTACCCCGGCAAATGCCAGCCTCTCCCTGACCGTACCCCGGCAAATGCCAGCCTCTCCCTGACCGTACCCCGGCAAATGCCAGCCTCTCCCTGACCGTACCCCGGCAAATGCCAGCCTCTCCCTGACCGTACCCCGGCAAATGCCAGCCTCTCCCTGACCGTACCCCGGCAAATGCCAGCCTCTCCCTGACCGTACCCCGGCAAATGCCAGCCTCTCCCTGACCGTACCCCGGCAAATGCCAGCCTGTAGCAGGGATCAAACCTGGATCCTTTCAACTCTGCAGTTCATTACCAAGTCAGACACTTACCAGCTGAGCTAATAGGGAGTTCTCAAACCAAGAATTTATAAAGAGACGCACCTGGAGGATGTAACCTTTTGCGGTTTTGTATTGTGCGCGCTCTCCACTCCCGTGAATGAGGAATGGCAGAGGTGTAGATGGAAACTGTAGTTTGCAAAAGGATGAAGGGATAAAACTGCACAGGGTTTCATCTGTCAGCTCATAGAAAGGTTCTTTGTCCACTGTACATTGAGTTCTGTGATGAATTTTTGAAAGAAAAACTTGCGAGAGGGGTTGACATTCTAATCCCAATGTCACGTGCCCTTGTTCACTGCTCCCAGTCGGATCGTTGTCCATCCATTTGATCCAAACTCCAAAGCTGGAAAAAGGCCTCTTAACATCAAAGTCATCCAATCAGGAAACTCGCGTTTAGGAAACTCACGTTCCTGACGTATTAGGAGTCCTGGGAAAAGAAATGTTTGTTTTCTAAAAAGAAAACTCCTCGCTTATGAGCTGCACCCACTAATAGTGACTATTAGAAGCAGCTGGGAGCACACTGTTGTATGTGGGACCCTTTATATCCCAGGCCCAGACTATTCCGTTTGAAATTAGTTTTGATTTATTATAAAATGAGAGAAATTTGCAATGTGTGCTTTTTTGGTATTAAAAACCCAGCAAGGGTTGCTCTGTATAAATAAACTCAAAAGACTTTGCCTGCTAAAGCTGGGGCCTGCTAAATCTGGGTTCTGCTGGCTTCTTGTAAGCAGTTTGTGTTGAGTAGTGCCCACTGGTTTTAATGACACTCTGAAGCTGGGCGATTAGGCTCCTAGATGGGGGTTTGTATCACTGTTCCCCTCTCTCTCCTGTTTTTTTTCTCCCAAAGCCCCACTTTGGTGCACTTTTTTTTGCATAGACTTGGCACAGCCCACTTGCCCCATCTAATTGAAACTCAGGGTATAGTCACACTAAGTTTAGCATTGAGGCAAAGATGGTTTCAGCTTCACACCAGTGCTAAACTGGCAATGTAAATCAAGAGTGGAGTGAGACTTCCTGGAGGGGCTAGTCTCGCACAGCTTCCATTTAAGTGGAAATGCAAAATGCCAAGGGGTCCATTGTAAGCTGAAGAGATAAGAGTCTCCCGTCTCCACTCTCGAAACATTGAAATTCTAACATTTGGATCATGCATCCAAGGCAAGCAGGCAACAGCCAACCATCTATAGGTTTATAGCCAAGGGATCTTTTACGTCCACCTGATAGGACAGATGGGGCCTCTGTGACATCTCATCTGAAAGACGGCACCTCCGACAGTGCAGCACTCCCTCAGTACTGCACTAGAGTGTCAGCCTAGATTTTGTGCTCAGGAAAGGAAGGAAGAAAAATTTGGGAAGGAGGGAAGGGGGATCGAAACCTAATACTTAATGATCTATACTTTTGTTCCACAGGGGCTGGAATTACTACTGGATATTGGCTATGCAGAGCCTGAAGATGACTATGCTCAAAGAGCCATGTTTAGTTGTGGTGACCTGGTTTCTGTGGATGTGGACAGATTGAAGCCAGCAAGATATCAGTACAGTACATCATGCCTTCCCCTCTCTTTTCTCTCTCCCTCTCGTTCCTATGTTTCCTTCCCTCGGAGGACTCTGAAATGACATTTACTGCAGAACTTGTAAGACTGAACATTTAACGAGCCGAGCCTAGCCATCTGCCATGCTATTAAAAAAAAAAAGAGAAGCAGTCTCTGGTTCCCAAAGCTAAGTGTTTCAGAAATGGATTCTTCAAAATGGACTCTGCCAAACCTTTGATTGGAGGAAGGGCGTGGCTCATTCAGTATCGCTTTGCACTTTGCCCTGAGAAATGGGGATGAAGAAGTCATTTGTTGGAACGTTTGTTTCTTTGTTTGGATGCCATATTGTTTTAGAACAACGAGCAGAATTTCTCAAAGCTTCGGTATGTATTAGGAAGCGTTATTCTGTCAAAACTTGCTAAAAGGCCCCTCAATTTGGCTGCCTTTCTCTTTTTTTTTTTCTCATTTAGATTATAAATGGATGCATGTTCAATACAAGGGAACGGTGCATCAGATGAATTCCTGAAGTTTGTGTTTTTTTGAAAGGGGGAGGGGGGGTTTCTTTTTTTTTATAAATATATATAATACTAACAGTAAATAGAAGTGTTAGCTGCTTATATACGGAGATTACATGCAATTCGAGCTGTGTCGAATGTAGCTAGTTGTATATAACGTCGTGTGTTGATTGTATAGTAACCTATTTGAACCTTCTCGTGGGATTTTTGTTTCTTTCCCCAAATGTTCTTGAAACTAACGGAGGGCTATATTGCACTAACTGTGAAAAGCATGTATTTACGCATTGACTGCTGCGCCCCTTGCCCCTTTCAAACCAACGCCACTACTGTGATTTAAAGCGAAATCCATTCTAATCCCAGATTCAATCTAATCTTTAACATTATTTCTGTACTCCTTTAAAAGATTTCCATTTTTAAAAAATATTAAAGCCCAGTTGAAATTTTAATTTGTAAAATTCAACAAATTAATTTTGAATTCAAATTACACAAATTAATTAAAAAAAACAAGCTGTTTTTGTTTCTCCCCCCTGCTCTCTTTCTCCCCCCCCCCCCCCCCCCCCCCAAAATCACCACCTCCTGTGTTATATGGTTAGGTGCAGTTCTTGGCCCAAGTAATTGTTAAATATCTTTTTGTTTTTTGTACATATTCTAGATCCTTCCTTGTGTTTTACCCAGACGTGGTCATCTGCTACCTATCTGCCAGACAAGCTTCAGATTAATTAAAATGTTTCTCTCCTCCTCCTCCTCCCCACAACCCCCTCAAAAAAAAAAGTTACAATTTTCTGGAGCGCACATTTTGTAAAAGTGAAAGCTTTGTTTTAAGACATCTCAACTAACATAATTATCTTTGCACAAGCAGTTACCTGTAAGTATTGCCTCTACGGTTTATGTGTATATCGAAAACTGGCAACTAGGATATAACATTGTCACGGCCAAAGCTGAGATTCTGTATTGTGTTTCCTCTCTTCCCCCTCTCCTGAGAAAGAGGTTCAGCTGCTTGTGTTTTACGCGTTGAGACACAAGACGTCCAGTCCCAGAGAGTTGGTGTCTTGTGTGTGTTTAGGTGTATATTTTGTAATGCTTTAATTTAAAGACCTGTTTCGAAGTCCTATGCCCGGTATGTCACTGCAAAGGAATTTTTTCAGTTGGCAGCTGCAGAACCATGTAGCAGGAATGCGAGGATCCGAGGATTAAGGAGCTGTTTTGACATTGGCTGTACTCTGCGAGTATGCTTAGTGCTCACAGCTGTGGACCCCGTCGAGGGACAGTACGACTGATGCTCTGAAAGCGCTGGGATGCGATGATTATATCATGTAATTATGTTTGAAACCTCTGAACCCTGATACTTTCCAGTTGAAATAAGTACGTGTGTCTGGACAGTTCATAAAGACTGTTATAAATGTACAGAAAATTGTTTATCAGTTCAAGCTTTTACCGTGGAATGTGCTTAATAAATTACTTCAGTTTCAAAATATGTAGCGGGGTTTCAGATTATCACTTATTACACTGACTGGGCCCACTGGGCTAAACATGGTAACGAGTGCGGGCACAGCAGGAAGTGCGTTTGACGAGGCAGGAAGTTCCCAAGCCTTCCGTTAATGTGCTGTCACTCCTCCTCCCGATTGCGTGCTATCAGTAATACAGAGGTGGACTCTGCAGTATTTATATGTAAATCAGGCTTGTATTTCCTTGAATATAGAAGATTAAGGGATGATCTAATTGAGGTGTTTAGGTGATCAAAGGATAAATAGAAAGAAACTATTTCCTCTGGTGGGGGAGTCCAGAACAAGGGAGCATAATAAAATTAAAGCTAGGCCATTCAGGGGTGATGTCAGGAAGTACTTTTGCATGCACGAGGTAGTGGAAATCTGGAACTCTTCTCCAAAAGGCTGTGGATGCTGGTGGTCAATTGAAAATTTCAAAAATCAGTGTGATAGATTTTTGTTAGGTAAGGGTATTAAGGGTCACTGAACCAAGACAGGTAGATGGAGTTAAGATACAAATCAGCCATCATCTAATTGAACGGTGGAACAGGCTCGAAGGGGTGAACAGCCTACTCCCGTTCCTATGCAGTCCTTGACCTGAATTTTTCACCGTCCCAAGAGCTGCAGTCGGAGCTAGTGGAAAATTCTCACACTAATGTGGTGAAAATCTCCTGGTTGTAAGGGACCGGTGCAGTGTATTTCAGTGATCGTCATCCAATTCCTCGCTCAGACTAGTGCAGCAAATGGAAGATCTCGAGCTGGTCCTGTCGAGTGCACTCTTGAGGTTGGGATGGAATCACTTATGGGGTTGTGTTAAATGGAGCTTTACTCTGTATCTAACCTGTGCTGTACCTGCCCTGGGAGTGTTTGATGGGACAGTGTAGAGGGAGCTTTACTCTGTATCTAACCTGTGCTGTACCTGCCCTGGGAGTGTTTGATGGGACAGTGTAGAGGGAGCTTTACTCTGTATCTAACCCATGTTGTACCTGCCCTGGGAGTGTTTGATGGGACAGCGTAGAGGGAGCTTTACTCTGTATCTAACCCGTGCTGTACCTGCCCTGGGAGTGTTTGATGGGACAGTGTAGAAGGAGCTTCACTCTGTATCTAACCCGTGCTGTACCTGCCCTGGGAGTGTTTGATGGGACAGCGTAGAGGGAGCTTTACTCTGTATCTAACCCGTGCTGTACCTGCCCTGGGAGTGTTTGAGTCTCTGTGGAAAATGGTCCATTCTCCGTACAATGATTCACACCCCTAAAACAACAGTTGACTGGTTCTCGCACTGGAACCACATGTAACCAATCAATATTCTGTATGAAATGGAGGGTATAAAAGGCTCTCCAATTGGTGAGTCGGTCAGTATTCAAAAGAGAAGGTTTATGCCTGGAATGTTAACCTTTCATCACAATCCCAACTATTAATCTGTTTTGGTGCTTTTGGATGCCAACTTTGATGCATTTCCAGCATTTTCTGTTTTTATTTCAGGTCTCCAGCATTCACAGGTTTTCTTTTTTTAATCTCTGCAAGAAAACTCTAGTGAGTTGAAATTATATCGAGTTCTTGAGCTCTTTTAAGCCCCAGGTTCATTCAGGCCCAGTGAGAATGGATGTGTCTGGGCTAACATTAGGGAAGTGCCAAAAACTGATATCCATTGTCTTGAAAATGGAGATACAAGATGGTTTTAAAAATGGAGCATTTTAATACTGCCAGCTCAATTTTGGCTGTCATCTATCTGGTCAGTCAAACTAAGTCAAGATGGTCATTTGATGAGGACTTGGAACACGATCTATCAGCGGTGAGAGACACCTGCGTCACACTGAAGGTGCATTTGAGGCTGTCTGTATTCAGCAGCATATCAAAGGGTCACCAATCAATAGCTTCACTGGGCCCAATTCACGGTCTTTCAACAGCTGCGTGAGAAATTCAACTTCAATCGCTTTGCCCTTTCTCTACCACAAAGTCCAGTGTCAGTCTAGAAACAAACCGCCAGAATCAAAAAGCTAGCTCGAACCCATCCCAATCCAGTATTCACTTTTGGGTTTTTACGCTAGATGTTTCCTCAAGTTGAGTGTTGCTGACCACTTCCAAAAGTAGACCTTGCAGTTCCAATGAACCAATGCTTTTACATTCACCTAGATATTGGGCAGATAGTGAGACGCTCTCCACCACCGGCACACCGTGGCTGCAGTCTGTACTATCTACAGGATGTAGCAATTCGCCAAGGCTTCTTCAGCAGCACCTCCCAAACCTGCGACCTCCACCACCTAGAAGGACAAGCGTAGCAGGTGCATGAGAAGATCATCACCTCCAAGTTCCCCTTCAAGTCTCACACCAGCCCTGACTTGGAAATATATTGCCATTCCTTCATCGTCACTGAGTCAAAATCCTGGAACTCCCTACCTGACAGCACTGTTGGAGAACCTTCACCACACGGACTGCAGCGGTTCAAGAAGGCGGCTCACCACCACCTTCTCAAGGGCAATTAGGGATGGGCAATAAATGACAGCCTTGCCAGCGATGCCCACATCCTGAGAATTTTGTTTTTAAAGATCCAGGGGTTGAAAAGAAAACGGCCATCATTCCACCATGTGATCTTCACCTCCAGTAGGTGGAAAAATATATGGTGTCCTGATAAGTTGTTTGCACCAAAATAATTTGAATTAAGCAATACAAATGACAGCAAATTGAGATTTAGTGCTTAAAAAAATTGAGTTAATAGCTAATTTGAATCAAGTGACTGAATTAAGGGTACATTCCATCGGACTGAGGCTCAGACGAAAGAAATTTATAAGAAACTTTAAACAGGTAAATGAACAGTAGTCGGTACAACAGAATATTTGCATTAATTTATTATTGCTAATGTCAAGATTGGCAGACATTTCCCCTGTGCTAACACTACAGTGATCTTTGAAACATACTTTGTTTGCTTATGTGGCTGAGTGCTACAGTGGAGTTGCTGACTGATCTGTCGACATCAGACTGATTGCCACCTTTGTCCAGCAGCTCCCAAAGTATAGTTGCAAATTTCTTTGAAAGTATCCTAGAACAAAGGATACAAAAGTGTATCTCTCCCAAGTACATTAAATTAGGTGGACAGAAATTCACAGGGGTCAAAACGGCATTTTCTCACACGTACGTCTCCTGTGAACAGCCTCCTCCACACAGCAAATGAACACTTATCCAGCTAGCTGCTGAACATAAGTATTGAGATTCTGCACTTGATGGACATTAGCATAGTTCAAACCACCGTTTGCTCCACAGGGACAACCTACCAACTTGTATCAACACCCATGAAATAGCTGAAAGTCGACCAGACCATATTATGTAGTCTCTTCAGCTTGAGGAATCAGCTAACTGTGCCTAAATATAACCCCGTGTGTACGGATCAGTTTTTAAAAAAAAATCAAATAAATGATCACAACGTTTTATGTTTGTATATACGCTGCTCTCCAGGTCAGCAGAAAGCTTGGCTTTGGGGTGGGAGGACTGGGTGTGTGACAACCAGATACGAAACCTTTGTATTCATACATAGCAAAATTTGAGTAGCTATGTCATAGTCTGAATATACTCCACCCTACACAGCCTTCTGTCCCTCCCCGCCCCTCTCCCTAACAGACCTGTTGGAGGCGGGTAGTGGCCAGATTCGAGTGCACTCTTTGGTCACGCCCAGTAACAGAAGCCTTGACTGCCCCCTCTTACCCCTACCGATCCAGTCGTGTTCCTGCTGGTCTTCCTCCTCTTCACCACCCTGTCCCCCTCCAATGCACAATACGATTCAGCATTTGCTGCTTTCAGGATGGAGGGTGTTGTTTCCTGGAGGAGGAGGTCTGCGATACCACCCCCACCTAACCAGCAGGTAGCCCCTGTGTAACACAGCTATGAAAACGAAGGAACTTGCATTTATACAGTACCTTTCACGACCTCAGCATATCACAAAGTGCTTTATAGCCAATGAAGTACTTTTGAAGTGTAGTCACTGTTGTAGTAAACGTGGCAGCCATTTTGTGCACTGCAAGGTCCCACAAACAGCAATGTGATAATGACCAGGTAATTTAGTGATGTTGGTTGAGGGATAAACATCGGCCAGGACACCGGGGAGAGCCCCTCTGCTCTTCAAATAGTGCCATGGGAGGGCAGATGTCAGGCCTCGGTTTAATATCTCATCCGAAAGACGGCACCTCTGACAATGCAGTATTCCCTCAGCACTGCACTGAAGTGTCAGCCTAGATTATGTGCTCAAGTATCTAGAGTGGGACCCACAATCTTCTAACTCTAAGGCGAGAGTGCTACTACTGCGCCAAGGCTAACACCACATCTTCGGTCAGTGGTGTCAGCTTGACTCAGTCAGAAGGACATGAGCCCAAGCCCCACTCCAGGCCTGGAGCACCTAATCTAGGCTGACACTCCAACTATAATACAGAGAAAGTGCTGAAGGATCAATCTGTCTTAAAATTGAGGCCCTGTTTCCCTGTTCAGGGAGTAGTTAAAAGTCTCATTCTACGAATTGAAAAAGAGTACGGAGATCTGGTGTCCTGGTCAACATTCCTCCATAGAACCATAGAAAAGATACAGCACAGAAGGGGGCCATTCGGCCCATTGCATCCACGCTGGCTCGAAGAACAACCAGGTGCCCATTCTAATCCCACCTTCCAGCACCTGGTCCGTAGCCCTGCAGCTTACAGCACTTTAGGTGCAGGTCCAGGTACTTTTTAAAAGAGTTGAGGGTCCTTGCCTCTACCACCAATTTGGGCAGCGAATTCCATACACCCACCACCCTCTGAGTAAAAAAGTTTTTCTTCATGTCCCCTCTAATCCTTCCGCCAATCAGCTTAAATCTATGTCCTCTAGTTCTTGAACTCTCCGCTAGGAGAAACAGGTACTTCCTGTCTACCCTATCTAGGTCCCTCATAATTTTCTACACCTCAATCAAGTCTCCACTCATCCTCCTCTGCTCCAAGGAAAACAACCTCAGCCTATCCAATCTCTCCTCGTAGCTGCAATTTTCAAGCCCTGGCAACATTCTTGTAAATCTTCTCTGCACTCTCTCCAGAGCAATTACATCCTTCCTGTAATGTGGTGACCAGAACTGCGCACAATACTCCAGCTGTGGCCTTACCAGCGTTTTATACAGTTCCATCATTACATCCCTGCTTTTGTATTCTATACCTCAGCTCATAACGGAGAGCATTCATCTTCACAACCTTATCTACCTGTACTGCCACCTTCAGGGACCGGTGCACATGCACTCCAAGGTCTCTCACTTCCTCTACCCCTCTCAATATATTCCCGTTTACTGCGTATTCCCTTTTACTGTTTGCCCTCCCTAAGTGCATTACCTCACACTTCTCCTTTAACCAACATCACCAAGAACAGGTTAACTGGCCTTCCATTCAATCATTCATTCGCTGTCTGTGGGTCTTTATCTTTGAAGCATTTTGGCCATCCTGAGCATCTGTGTGACTCTAGACAATGAGAGTGTCAGCAGGTTCTTTGACCGTGGGTTGGGGGGGCGGTAGGGGAGAGGGGTGTGTGGAGAGATCAGCGCACACATTTCAGCAAGGCTGTGTGGACAATGGTCAGTTAGAGTTGCCAACTCTGGTTGGACATATTCCTGGAGGTTTCATTACATGACCTCCCGCCTCCAACCGCCCCGCCCAGTCAAACATTTCCCATCTCCAATATTTTTATAGGTAATGAGTAAAACTGTCCAAAGAAAATGAAGAGAAAACAATTTTTTAATGCCCCGATGATTCTTCTCCCGGGTTTGCTCGCAGCAATGTCCTGGAGATTAATTCCTGGAGACTCCAGGGCAATCGCGGAGGGTTAGCAACCCTCACTCAGGCACGGGAGCCCATTTTGAATTTTCTCCCCCCTCTCCCTTCCCTAGCCCAAAGGTGCTGAGGCACATAGTTATATCACCAGCACAAATCAGCTCGCCCAGCACAGACTGGGAATCAAACCTAGGGTTTTCCTGCTCAGTATGGTTCAGTAGCACATTGGCTGGTGTATTCGCTTGGTTAGCCGTGGCAGGGGATGGGGTGGAGGCCAGGGAGCTGAGAGTTGTCAGGATTAATGTAGAGTGTATGGTTAGTTTAAGGGGCGATCATTGTTAAATTGATCTTGGGTTCATGTCACGCTACACGTTACCCCACCAGCGAACAAATGTTATCTGTTTTTAATATAACGGGTCAGTTGCTGTCTTTTCTATGTTTCTACCTCTCGATCTGTTTTTTTTTGTTTGTTGTTTTTTTTTGGTGATTTGTATATTCTGAGACCTTGCAGGTAACACCTGTCTGTCTGCACACTGATTGCCTTGGCAACGGGCAGTTGAAAAAACTGTCTGTAATCACCAAGCATTGTTCTGTGAATTATAAATGCGATTTCATTTCGAGGATTTCATTTCCACATCGTTCACCTGAGGAAGGAGGTAGCCTCCGAAAGCTTGTGAATTTAAAATAAAATTGCTGGACTATAACTTGGTGTTGTAAAATTGTTTACAATTGTCAACCCCAGTCCATCACCGGCATCTCCACATCATTGTTAAATTGAAGTGCAGGCTGTGTATTTTTTGGCAATTGCCATTGAGTGCAATTCTCACCATCGAATGCAGGAAGTGGCACTCAATGGAGGGCAGATTAATGAGGTAATGAAAGGTGAGAATAGCACTGCTTATTTGCCCATTTAACAAAGTACTTTTTTGCCAAATGCTTCTATTTTAATCAGACAATGGATCCCCCCCTTAAAATGTGGTGATAATGGGCTGCTTGGCTAATCTCTCACACCTGCACATTTGATGGGAGAGGTTCTCATTAACCAGATGTTTAGGGAAAAGCAAACAAATTGGGAAAGTGCCTGTTACTTTTATTTAAAGCTCCTGTAATAGATCCCAAAGCTCCTTGTGATGTTGATGCCATTGTAAAATGGCCTGCCCTCCTCGTGTTAACTTTATTATGTAAGGGTATCAGGGATATGGAACAGAGGCGGTAAATGGAATTGAGGGACAGATCAGCCATGATCGAATTGAATGATGGAACAGGCTCGATGGGCTGAATGGCCTCGTCCTGTTCCTATTCCTGAATCTAAGTAAAGGAAATTACGAAAGTACAAAGTGCGAGTTGGCTATGATAGATTGGGGAACTTTACTAAAAGGGATGACGGTGGATAGGCAATGGCTAATATTTAAAGAACGTGTGCAGGAATTACAACAATTATTCATTCCTGTCTGGCGCAAAAATAAAACAGGAAAGGTGGCTCAACCGTGGCTTACAAAAGGAATTAGGGATAGTATTAGATCCAAAGAGGAGACATACAAAATTGCCAGAAAAAGCAGCAAGCCTGAGGATTGGGAGCAGTTCAGAATTCATCAAAGGAGGACAAAGAGATTGATTAAGAGGGGAAAAATAGAATATGAGAGTAAACTAGCAGGGAACATAAAAACTGACTGTAAAAGCTTCTATAAATATGTCAAGAGAAAAAGATTAGTGAAGACAAATGTAGGTCCCTTACAGTCAGAAATGGGGGAAATTTTAATGGGGAACGAAGAAATGGCAGAACAAATAAACACATACTTTGATTCTGTCTTCACAAAGGAGGACACAAATAACCTGCCAGAAATGTTAGGGAACCAAGGGTCTAGTGAGAGGGAGGAACTGAAGGAAACCAGTATTAGTAAAAAAAATAGTGCTCGGGAAATTAATGGGGCTAAAGGCTGACAAATCCCCAGGGCCTGATAATCTACATCCCAGAGTACGAAAGGAAGTGGCCCTGGAAATAGTGATGCATTGGTGACCATCTTCCAAAATTCTATAGACTCTGGAACAGTTCCTACAGATTGGAGGGTGGCAAATGCAACCCCACTATTTAAAAAAGGAGGGAGTGAACAGGGAATTACAGTCCAGTGAGCCTAACATCAGTAGTGGGGAAAATGCTAGAGTCTATATAACACTTGGAGGGCATTAACAGGATTGGACAAAGTCAGCATGAGTTTATGAAAGGGAAATCATGCTTAACAAATCTACTGGAGTTTTTTGAGGATGTAACTAGTAGGATAGATAGGGGAGAACCAGTGGGTGTGGTGTATTTAGATTTTCAGAAGGCTTTTGATAAGGTCCCACATAAGAGGACAGTGTACAAAATTAAAGCACATGGGATTGGGGGGGAATATACTAGAATGGATTGAGAATTGGTTGACAGACAGGAAACAGAGAGTAGGAATAAACGGGTCTTTTTCCGGGTGGCAGGCAGTGACTAGTGGGGTACCGCAGGGATCAGTGCTTGGGCCCCAGCTATTCACAATATATATCAATGATTTGGATGAGGGAACTAAATGTAACATTTCCAAGTTTGCAGATGACACAAAGCTGGGGTGGAATGTGAGCTGTGAGGAGGATGCAAAGAGGCTCCAATGTGATTTAGACAAGTTGGGTGAGTGGGCAAGAACATGGCAGATGCAGTATAACGTGGATAAATGTGAGGTTATCCACTTTGGTTGTAAAAACAGAAAGGCAGATTATTATCTGAATGGTGATAGAGTGGGAAAAGGGGAGGTGCAACGAGACCTGGGTGTCCTTGTACACCAGTCGCTGAAAGCGAGCATTCAGGTGCAGCAAGCAGTTAGGGAGGCGAATGGTATGTTGGCCTTCATTGCAAGAGGATTTGAGTATAGGAGCAGGGATGTCTTACTGCAGTTGTACGGGCCTTGATGAGACCACATCTGGAGTATTGTGTGCAGTTTTGGTCTCCTTGTCTGAGGACGGATGTCCTTGCCATGGTGGGAGTGCAACGAATTTTTACCAGACTGATTCCTGGGATGGCAGGACTGACATAGGAAGAGAGATTGGGTCGACTAGATCTATATTCACTGGAGTTTAGAAGAATGAGAGGTGATCTCATCAATGCATATAAAATTCTAACAGGACTAGATGCAGGGAGGATGTTCCCGATGGCTGGGGAGTCCAGAGCCAGGGGTCACAGTCTCAGGATACGGGGTAGGCCATTTAGAACCGAGATGAGAAATTTCTTCACTCAGACGGTGGTGAACCTGTGGAATTCTCTACCACAGAAGGCAGTGGAGGCCAAGTCATTAGATGTATTCAAGAAGGAGATAGATATATTTCTTAATGCTAAAGGGATCAAGGGATATGGGGGAAAAGTGGTAATAGAGTACTGAGTTAGACGATCAGTCATGATCATTTTGAATGGCGGAGCAGGCCCGAAGGGCCGAATGGCCCACTCTTGCTCCTATTTTCTATGTTTCTATGCCTATTGTGGCAATGATTGAAATCAGGAGCTCGTCATTTGGGGAATCACAGGTGCAGACCCGTGTTCTGTTGCTGCTCCATGCAACTTTCCCGAGAGTCGCCTTCGAGCAAGACAGTGACTGGGATTGTGACCATTGTTGGTGAGTAATCCTGATTTTAAAAAAACACTCCAAGGCAAAACCAATGCCTGAAGTAAACTCTCGGCTTTAACCTGCTGCTCATTGGCTTCGGGATGTGACGTTTCTTTTATATTTTGAATTGTCATGTGGGTTGATGCAGATGATCATAGCCTTGGTGGTTATCAATTAACCCTTTATTGCACCAAGGCCCGCGTTCTCACCTTTATTGCAGGTGAAGATCATGTGGGCCTCAGTGTGTGAGAATGTGAGCCTTAGTGTGTGAGAACATGAGCCCTCGTGCGAGTGAGAACGTGAGCCCTCGTGCGAGTGAGAGCGTGAGGCCTCGTGCGAGTGAGAGCGTGAGGCCTCGTGCGAGTGAGAGCGTGAGGCCTCGTGCGAGTGAGAGCGTGAGGCCTCGTGCGAGTGAGAGCGTGAGGCCTCGTGCGAGTGAGAGCGTGAGGCCTCGTGCGAGTGAGAGCGTGAGGCCTCGTGCGAGTGAGAGCGTGAGGCCTCGTGCGAGTGAGAGCGTGAGGCCTCGCGGGGAGTGAGAACGCGGGCGGCACGGGGAGTGAGAACGCGGGCGGCGCGGGGAGTGAGAACGCGGGCGGCGCGGGGAGTGAGAACGCGGGCGGCGCGGGGAGTGAGAACGCGGGCGGCGCGGGGAGTGAGAACGCGGGCGGCGCGGGGAGTGAGAACGCGGGCGGCGCGGGGAGTGAGAACGCGGGCGGCGCGGGGAGTGAGAACGCGGGCGGCGCGGGGAGTGAGAACGCGGGCGGCGCGGGGAGTGAGAACGCGGGCCTCGGCGTGAGTGAGTTGTAAGTTGATGGAATCACAGATATTAAAGCACAGAAGTAGGATACAGTGGCGTAATAGTTATAGAATCATAGAAAGGTTACAGCACGGAAGGAGGCCATTCGCCCCATCGAGTCTGTGCCGACTCTATGCAAGAGCAAGCCAGCTAGTCCCACTCCCCCGCCCTTTCCCCGTAGCCCTGCAATTTTTTTCCTTTCAAGTACTTATCCAGTTCCCTTTTAAAGGCCATGATTGAATCTGCCTCCACCACCCCCTCGAGCAGTGCATTCCAGATCCTAACCACTCGCGGTGTAAAAAAGTTTTCCTCATGTCACTTTGGTTCTTTTGCCAATCACCTTAAATCTATGTCCTCTGGTTCTTGACCCTTCTGCCAATGGGAACAGTTTCTCTCTATTTACTCTGTCTCGTCCCTTCATGATTTTGAATACCTCTATCAAATCTCCTCTCAACCTTCTCTGTTCCAAGGAGAACAACCCCAGCTTGTCCAGTCTATCCATGTAACTAAAGTCCCTCATCCCTGGAATCATTCTCGTAAATCTCTTCTGCACCCTCTCTAAGGCCTTCATATCTTTCCTAAAGTGCAGTGCCCAGAACTGGACACAATACTCCAGTTGAGGCCGAACTAGAGTTTTATAAACTTCCTTGCTTTTGTACTCTATTCCTTTATTTATAAAGCCCAGGATCCTGAATGCTTTTTTAACCACTTTCTCAATCTGCCCTGCCACCTTCAACAATTTGTGCACATGTACCCCAGATCTCTCTGTTCCTGTACCCCTTTTAGAGTTGTGCCCTCTAGTTTATATTGCCTCTCCTCGTTCTTCCTACCGAAATGTATCACTTCGAATTTTTCTGCGTTAAATTTCATTTGCTACATGTCCGCCCATGCCATCAACTTGTCTATATCCTCTTGAAGTCTATCACTATCCTCCTCACTGTTTATTACCCTTCCAAGTTTTGTGTCATCTGCAAGTTTTGAAACTGTGCCCTGTACACCCAAGTCCAAGTCATTAATATATATCAAGAAAAGCAGTGGTCCTAATTCTGACCCCAGGGGAACACCACTGTACACCTCCCTCCAGTCCGAAAAACAACCATTCACCACTACTCTCTGTTTCCTGTCCCTAAGCAAATTCTGTATCCATGTTGCTACTGCCCCCTTTATTCCATTGGCCATAATCTTGATGATAAGCCTACCATGCGGCACTTTATCAAATGCCTTTTGAAAGTCCATATACAACTTATCAACTTCATTGCTCTCATCTACCCTCTCTGTTACCTCATCAAAAAACTCTATCAGGTTAGTTAAACATGATTTGCCTTTAACAAGTCCATGCTGGTTTTCCCTAATCAATCCACAAGTGTCCAAATGACTGTTAATTCTGTCCCAGATTATCGTTTCTAAAAGATTCCCCACCACTGAGGTTAAACTGACTGGCCTACAGTTGCTGGGTTTATCCTTACACCCTTTTTAGTTGACCAGTAACCCAGAGGCCTGGACTAATAATCCAGAGTTCAAATCCCACCTTGGCGGTTTGAGAATTTGAATTCAGGGTAAAAAATCTGGAAATAAAAAGCTGGTATCAGTAAAAGTGACCATGAAGCTGTCGGATTGTCGTAAAAACCCAACTGGTTCACTAATGTCCTTTAGGGAAGGAAACCTGCTGTCCTTATCCGGTCTGGCCTACATGTGACTCCAGTCCCTCACCAACGTGGATGACTCTTAACTGTCCTCTGAAGTGGTCCAGCAAACCACTCAGCTGTAAAGAGAGCAACTGGCGATGGGCAATAAATGCCAGCCTTGCCAACGATGCCCACATCCCAAGAATGAACATAAAAAATAATTCATCCCATCTAGAGATGTGGATACATAGACCTTTAAAGGTGGGAGTGTAAAGAAGGCAAATGAGATTCTGGGTCTTTCGTATAGGGGCATTAAATATAAAAACAAAGTGGACCAGTTATTTGAGTATTGAGTGACATTTTGGCCATCCCATTATTCGAGGGATATTGCAGCCAGCGAAGATTCACTAGAATTCTAGAATATTACTGCTCAGGAACAGGCAATTGGGCACATGAAGTCTTCACGGGGATTTATTCCACTTAGTCTAATCCTACTCCTGCTTTCCAGACCCTTTGATATCCATCCTTTCTCAAGCCACTATCTAATGATGGGTTCTGTTTCAACAGCAGTTTGTGACAGGGTGTTCCACATTCCAACCACCCTCTATGTAAAGAAACTTTTTTCTAGCCTCGGCTTTAATTCTTATTGTGATTATCTTAAATATGTGCCCTCTCACCGACCAGTGGGAACAACCCATCACTATTTACCCCACCTTAACCCTTCGTAATCTTGAAGACTTCTATTAAGCCTCCCCTTAACCTTCTCAGCTCCGATGAAGAAAGATCTAACTCCTCAAGTTTCTCATCATAACTGTAACCCTCTCATTCCTGGTATCACACCAGTGAATCCACACTGCACCTTGCCCGTTGCTTTTATATCCCTCCTATAATATGCTGCCCAAAATTCTACACAGTACTCCAACTGCAGCCTAACTAAGGCCACATACAAGCTTAAAGTTACCTCCTCACTTTTGTATTCTATGCCTCTGTCTACAAAGCCAAGGATCCAGTTTGCCTTTTTTTTTGTGGCCTTTCCTGCTTGCACTGCCAGCTTTAATGTCCGTCTGCACACCAAGGTCTTTCTGTTCCACTACATCTTACAATTTAAGGTGTATATTCTTTCCCTAATCTTACATCAAACTGTATCGCCGTACATTTTTCTACACTGAACTGTGTCCGCCACTTATCAGTCCCCCTACCAATGGATATTCTCCTGCAGTCTGTCACAATGATCATCACAATTAGCCGTGCCCTCCAATTTGATGCCATCAGCAAATGTCAATATTGTTCCCTCAATTCCTAAGTTCAGATCATTTATGTACATAGTGAATAAAACCAGCCCCAACACAAACTTCTGTGGAACACCGTTCAGCAGGTCCTTTCAGTCTGAGAAACCTCCTTTCAGCCCTATCCTTCGCTTTTAGCCCCTCCAACCTTCTTTGTATCCCTGTGGCCAGATCATCCTTAATTCCTTATACCAATGTTTTTGCCATAAGCCTCTCACGTGGAGCCTTATCAAAAGCTGTTTGAAAATCCATATAAACTGCATCCACTGCATTTCCTTTATCTATCCTCTCTGTTATTTCTACAAAGGATTATTTTAAGTTGATCAAACCCAACCTACCTTTGACTGACCCTGATTAAATCATGTTTAGTAATTTCATCCCATATTACGGACTCCAGTAATTTACCACAACTGAAGTAAGACTAACTGGCCTGTAATTTACTGGCTTATCCCTGTCTCCTTTTTTTTGAAGAAGGGAGTCACAAATTCCACGCTCCAATGTTCTGGCTCAATTTGGCTTTCCACGGAATTTTGGAAAATCATAGTCATAGACATTGTTGATCCTGGAATGATGGTGAGAATCACAGGTTACAGTCACGGAGGCTTGAAAAACGAGGGCATTCTTCACTGGAACCGAGAAGGTGAAGGTGGGGATCTAATGGAGGTTTTCGAGATAATCAGACAGGACATTAAAGATGGCAGTGCAAGCAGGTAAGGCCACAAAAAAGGCAAACGGGATCCTCGGCTTTGTACATAGAGACATAGAAGGTATTCAGAGGGCAAATAGAGAAAGATTCTTTCCACTGCTTGGAAAATCAGTAAAAAGGGGGGCCCAGACTCCGTGAAATGAAAGGGAAATTAGAAGAAACCGTTTTGAACAGAAAGTTATTAAAATATGGAATATTTAATCACTTTTTTTGCCTGCCTAATTTCCCTATCCATAATTTCCCTGTCCAGTGCAGGGTACAGGAAGCCGATTATTATCCTTTGAGTTTTTCAATCTAGTGTTTAACTCTTCAAACTCCCTCGGCAAGACTTCAATCTTCTATCTGTACCATTCCAACATTAACCACAATGTTGGGCTGCTCTCCCATCCTTCCCAGAAGACTTTTCCACCCAATCCATGATGTTCTTCAACTCGGCACCAGCGAGGCACACCACTTGGGATTGACAATAATGACTGCCAAAAAAAAGGACATCTATTCCCCTTACTATGAAATCTCCCACTACTCCCTCTCCTGTCGAATGTGATCAAAAGTGGACAACACCATTTCAGGTGAGGTGAGAGTGACTGCCCTTGACATCAAGGCAGCATTTGACCTAGTGTGGCACCAAGGAGCCCTAGTAAAATTGAAGTCAATGGGAATCAGGGGGAAAACTCTCCAGTGGCTGGAGTCATACCTAGCACAAAGGAAGATGGTAGTGGTTGTTGGAGGCCAATCATCTCAGCCCCAGGACATTGCTGCAGGAGTTCCTCAGGGCAGTGTCCTAGGCCCAACCATCTTCAGCTGCTTCATCAATGACCTTCCCTCCATCATAAGGTCAGAAATGGGGATGTTCGCTGATGACTGCACAGTGTTCAGTTCCATTCGCAACCCCTCAGATAATGAAGCAGTCCGAGCCTGCATGCAGCAAGACCTGGACAACATCCAGGCTTGGGCTGATAAGTGGCAAGTAACATTCGCGCCAGATAAGTGCCAGGCAATGACCATCTCCAACAAGAGAGAGTCTAACCACCTCCCCTTGACATTCAACGGCATTACCATCGCCGAATCCCCCACCATCAACATCCTGGGGGTCACCATTGACCAGAAACTTAACTGGACCAGCCATATAAATACTGTGGCTACAAGAGCAGGTCAGAGGCTGGGTATTCTGCGGCGAGTGATTCACCTCCTGACTCCCCAAAGCCTTTCCACCATCTACAAGGCACAAGTCAGGAGTGTGATGGAATACTCTCCACTTGCCTGGATGAGTGCAGCTCCAACAACACTCAAGAAGCTCGACACCATCCAAGATAAAGCAGCCCGCTTGATTGGCACCCCATCCACCACCCTAAACATTCACTCCCTTCACCACCGGCGCACTGTGGCTGCAGTGTGTACCATCCACAGGATGCACTGCAGCAACTCGCCAAGGCTTCTTCGACAGCACCTCCCAAACCCGCGACCTCTACCACCTAGAAGGACAAGGGCAGCAGGCACATGGGGACAACACCACCTGCACGTTCCCCTCCAAGTCACACACGATCCCGACTTGGAAATATATCGCCGTTCCTTCATTGTCGCTGGGTCAAAATCCTGGAACTCCCTTCCTAACAGCACTGTGGGAGAACCGTCACCACACGGACTGCAGCGGTTCAAGAAGGCGGCTCACCACCACCTTCTCAAGGGCAATTAGGGATGGGCAATAAATGCCGGCCTTGCCAGCGACGCCCACATCCCGTGAACGAATAAAAAAAAAGTGTTTTTAGGACCATTTCCTGGACCAGTATAATTCTAGGAAAGGACTATTGCTTGATTTAGTTCTAGGGAATAGAGTGGGGCAAATAACTGATGTGAGAGTAGGAGCATAACTTGGAAATAGCGACCACAACAAAGTTAGGTTCAATGTGAAACTAGAAAAGGGCAATGAAGAATCAAAAATAAAGGGGTTGGACAGAAAACATTTTTTTTTTAGTGAGGTAAGAAGGGATCGGGTCAAAAATTAACTGGGCGAAATAGTAAGTTCAAGGCTGAGATCGATAGATTTTTGGACTCTAGGGGAATGAAGGGATATGGAGATCGGGCAGGAAAGTGGAGTTGAGGTCGAAGATCAGTCATGATCTGATTGAAAGGCGGAGCAGGCTCGAGGGGCCGTATGGCCTACTCCTGCTCTTATTTGTTATGTTCTTAAAGTTAGCAAACTCCTAGGTAGGTCAGCAGAGGGGAATCTTCAATTATGAGTTTGATGGAGTACAAAATAGGCTAATTCCTACAAGGTGAGAAGGGATTGTATCAAAGAACAGAGTTGCATGGGTTGTTAGAGATTAAAACTAAACTGGAATTTAAAAGAGAAGGCATTTAGTAAAACTAGGGCTTGCAATACATCCTCCGTGCTATAAACTTTTATGGTGGGATATTCGACTGTTGGAGTATCACAGATGAGTCCGGTCGTGTTCTCACCTGATGTCCAACATGCACCAAACAAATTGCGGGGTCGGAGAGAGGAGTCACTGAATAGCAATCAGCAACAGCATTCCTGGATGATTTTTCTCCCTCTATTGCTAGCCCATGAGGGTCATGAGGCTAATTGTAATCTCACCATTACAAGTAGAAGAAAGAACTTACATTTATATAGCGCCTTTCACGACCTCAGGATGTCCCAAAGCGCTTTACAGCCAATTAAGTACTTTGTGAAGTGTAGCCACTGTTGTAATGTAGGAAATGCGGCAGCCAATTTGTGCACAGCAAGATCCCACAAACAGCAGTGAGATAATGATCAGGTAATCTGTTTTTAGGTGTAGGTTGAGGAATTAAATATTGGCCAGGACACCGTGGAGAACTCTGCTGCTCTTCTTTGAATTAGTGCCATGGGATCTTTTATGTCCAGTTTACCGTCTTATCTGAAAGACAGTGCAGCACTCCCTCAGTACTGCACTGGGAGTGTCAGCCTAGATTATGTGCTCAAGTCTCTGGAGTGGGATTTGAACCCACAACCTTCTGACTCAGCGGTGTGCTCCCCTACTGAGCCAAGTCTAACATTACAAGCCCTCCAAGATCAGCTAACCGTCTGTATCACAGCAGACGGTACAATTACCCAATGAGCCATTTGGAGATGATGTCTTTTTTCTTAACAGATTATTTTCCCCGAACCAAGGATGCAAAAGAAAAGGCCCCCCTATGCACAGAAGGAGGCCATTCAGCCCATCGTGCCTATGCTGGCTCTTTGAAAGGGGAGACTACCTTTTCCACTTTAGTGATCAAACAGGCAGGGAGCATGTGACCGAGGGTGGCCAACTCTGGTTGGATGTAATCCTGGCGGTTTCGTCACATGACCTCCAACCACCCCGTTCCCACGTCCCCCCCCCCCCCCCCCCCCATTGGTTGCCCACACGTCCATCTTCGCCTTTTCACAGCAACTGGAAATCGAACAGACCCTTCATTAGCTGATTGGATGATTCTCGACTGTCAGTCAAACAGCCTTTTTGCTCCCCCATCTTCAATATTTTTTTAGAACTAATAAACGAAAGTGTTGAAGGAAAATGAAAAAAAAATGCACAATTTGCTTTAAAGTCCCTGTGATCTTTCTCCTGATTTGCTCACAGCAGTGTTCGGGAGATTAATCTGTAAATTCCTGGAGACTCCAGGACAATCCTGGAGGGTTGGGAACCCTAATGTGACCCAACTTCCCAGACTGCCTTTCGCATTTTTTCTTCCCCTTCACAGCCTAACAATTTCTGTTAGAACAACAAGCAGGCACTCCTGAGAATAGCTCAATACTGACGGGCAGGTGCCAAGGAACTCTGCAAGGTTTTGGCTGGTTTCTGCAATGCTTTCCCTTTGCAAACATCTGCACAAACAGATGAGTGCCAGGTTTTTACACCTCAGGAATGCTGAGATAAAAAAGATTGTTTATTTTTCCACCGGGAGGAAAAGAAAAGAGACTCTTTTTTTTCGACTTTGCAGTTTTTTTTTTGTTTCCAAAAAAATGCCGTCGTGCCTTCTGAAAAAGGAGAGGGAAGGAATTGGCCTCGGGTTTTCTCTCTTGCTTTGCGCTGCGGTGATAGGAGGATTGGCTGGTCAGTCAGAGGTGACTGTTAATAGTGCTGGTTCCTCTCTGCAATTCCTTGATGTGACCGTAGGGTTTCTTTTTCCCATGTAAATACCTTCAAGGGTTGTCACAACAGTCATTGATTTATCACACGGGCTCTCAACCAAACAGGAAAATAATTCATAGACTCCGAGGCAGTGCAATTCTCCTTAAGCAGCGAATGGACCTGTTGACTTTGGACTCGTCACTCAAGAGCTTTCTTCCAATAGGATTCAAAATGTTACATAATCTTCAACAATTCTTTCCCTCCAATGTTCTTCTCTCCTGCAGGCTGAGGTGTTGCTTCACCGCTCCACTATTGGCGGCCGTGCCTTCAGCTGCCTGGGCCCTAAGCTCTGGAATACCCTCCCTAAACCTCTCCGCCTCTCTAGCTCTCTCCTACTTTAAGACGCTCCTTAAAACCTACCTCTTTTACCAATTCTTTGGTCTCCACTTCTAATATCTCTTTATGTGGCTCGGTGTCAATTTTTGTTTGACAATCGCTCCTGTGAAGCACCTTGGGACGATTTACTAGTATAAAGGCACTATATAAATGCACGTTGTTGATGTTGTTGTTATGTGATGGTTTCACCAGGCGGGCTTTGTCTGGTGTTTGTAGCCACTCTTTGATTCTGAGCCTAGGCTCAGAGTGTTGGCGGATTATTTGGTCAAGTGTCGTTGCACAGACTGGGAATTGAGTGCGGAATCCACCTGCTCACTACAGCCCAGTTCTAGTGCATTTACTAACAGAGCCACTGGGGCAGCTGTTGCTCAGGGATTTTCCGTTGACGTTTAACACCCTTCCTCAGGGAAAGACCCTCCCTCTCTCCTTCCGTGGGGTTTTCTTCATTTTCTTTCTTCACTTGGGTCTCCTTGCGCCAGCCTCTATTCCTGGCTGAGAGCGGTGGGCGGGTAGGTGGGACATCTAATCTTAGACCTAAGCCAATGCTGCAGTGGCCCAATCCACAAGGAGCTAAATGAACATAGCCCAAGAGAGCAAGCCTCAGAGTAGAATTCTGTTGCTGCTGCGTGAGGTATGGGTCAGATCCCATCTGGACCGCTGGGTGCAGTTCTGGCCACCCATTATGAACATAAGAACGATGACAGACAGGAAAAGACCCTCTGGTCCATCCAGCCTGTCCCACACAATTGCAATATCTTGTGTTTCACAATATACACACTCCCTACCCCACCCAAAACCATGTGATCTCCTGGGAGAGTTGAAAAAACAGACAAGGCCAATTTGGGGGGAAAATATCTGGGAAATTCCTCTCTGACCCACTTAAGCGATCGAAACCAGTCCAGGAGATCACTCTGGCCCTGATAATTCTATACATTACCTACCTCTTGTACGAGTTGATCTCCGCCCCAGCCAGAAACAGGTCCAGCTCTCGCTTGAAGGAATTCAGCGAATTGGCGTCCACCGCACGAGCTGGCAGCCTGTTCCAGAGGCCCACTATTCTCCAGGAAAAGAACCACCTCCTGGCGTCTAACCTCAATCTGGCCTGACACAACTTCAAATTGTGACCCCTGATCCTCTGGAACCTATTTAATTGGAACAAACTGTCTACTTGAACGCAATCTATTCCCCTCATCATCTTATAAACCTCGATCAGATCACCCCTAAGTCTATGCTTCTCTAAAGTGTAGAGTCCCAGCTCTTTTAGCCTATCTTGATAACTAAGATGCTTTAAGCTGGGAATTAATTTAGTGGCCCTCCTCTGCACCCTTTCCAAAGCCTCAATATCATCCACCATGTAAGGAGACCAAAACTGGACACAGTATTCCAACTGAGGCCTGACCAAGGTCTTGTACAAGGACAAAATAGTACACTTTGTCTTATAGTCAATTGTCCTATAAATGCTCCCCAACACCCTACTCACTCCAGCTATTGCTTCACGACATTGCTCATGAACTGGTACACCCAGATCTCTTTCAAAAGCAAAATACTGCGGATGCTGGAAACCTGAAATAAAAACAGAAAATGCTGGAAATACTCAGCAAGTCAGGCAGCATCTGTGGAGAAAGAAACAGAGTTAACGTTTCAGGTCGATGACCTTTCATCAGAACTGGAAGTGAAAGATTTAACAGTTTTTAAGCAAGTACAGAGCCAGGGAAAAGAGGGGGGAGGGAGGGGAGGAAAGAACAAAAGGGTAGGTCTGTGATAGGGTGGAGGGCAGGAGTGATTAAATAACAAAAGGGATGATGGTGCAAGGCAAGGAGGGTGGAGATGGGACAAGTAAAGAAACAAAAGATGGGTCTAGAGGAGGAGTAAATGGCAACAGTAGAACCATTACCAGTACTTTCTCGGACAGCAGGTGCCGGTAATGGTTCTTTCACTTCTTCCAGTTCTGATGAAAGGTCATCGACCTGAAACGTTAACTCTGTTTCTTTCTCCACAGATGCTGCCTGACTTGCTGAGTATTTCCAGCATTTCCTGTTTTTAGCCCAGATCTCTTTCTTTCTCCACCTGTTTTAATGCTTCACCCTGAAGGGTGTATGTATGTTGAGTGTTCACCCTGCCCATGTGCATAATACAGCACTTTCCCAAATTAAACATCATTTGCCAGTCACGAGCCCAGTCCCCCAATAGATCGAGATCCACCTGAAGCAGTCGAGCATTGTCTACGGTCCTGACACTCACACAGATCTTGATATCGTTTGCAAATTTGCAGATCGTGCTCCCAACACCTACATCTAGATCATTAATAAAAATAGTAAAGAGCAACAGTCCCAACACCAACCTCTGTGGGACACCACTGCTGACCGGTCTCCAACCAGATCCAAATCCATCTATAACTACATTCTGCCTACATCCTTCCAGCTAGTCCTCAATCCAGCTCAATATATTACCGCCAATACCGGAGGCTTAGATCTTGTAGAGAAGCCTCTTGTGTGATACCTTGTTGAAGGTTTTTTGGAAGTCTAAATAGACAATGTCTACTGGGCTTCCCTAATCCACCATCATGGTGACTTCTTAAAAAAATATAATCAAATTTGTAAGACATGACTTCCTTTTTTTGAAATCATGTTGGGTGGGCCCAGTACGTTCCTCCCTATCCAAATAATCATATATTACATCCCTAATGATTCCCTCAAGCATCTTTCCTCTTACTGATGTCAAACTAATGGGCCTATAGTTACCTGGGTCAGTCTTGCCTCCATTATTAAAGATGGGGACTACATTAGCCTCCTTCCAGTTTACGGGGACCGTCCCAGAGGGCAGTGAACTATTAAAATACGGGCAAGGGTCTCGCACAGCACGTGTCCCATCTCCCCGAGGACCCTCGGGTGGATATCATCCGGCTCGGCTGCTCTATCTATTTTTAGGTACTTAATTATATCTAAAACAATATGTTCATCTATGTTAATATTGCTAGTTTTATTATTAACATCATTAAATTGTAACAGTCAAGCATTGTCTTCAAGAGTGAAGGCCAATGCAAAGTACTCATTTAATATTTCTGACGTACCCAGTGAGACCTTCGTAACCTGTCCTTGAGTGCCCAATACAGTCTTTGACAGTCCTCGGACTCTTCACATCACTGAAAAAACTTTTCCCATTACTTCCACAATTGTCTATAATTCTCTTTTCCATTATCCTTTTAGCTGATCTAATAGCAGCCCTGGTTTTCTTTAGCTGTTCCTTGTACTTAATCCTGTTTAGTTGAGTATTAGATATTTCAATCATAGGAAAGATAAGAGGCTGATGGAATGATGGCCTTTATTTGAAGGGGACTGGAATACAAAGGGGTGGAAGTTATGCTTCAGTTGTACCGAGCTGTAGTTAGACCCCATTTGGAGAACTGCTTTCAGTTCTGGGCACCGCACCTCAGGAAGGAGATATTGGCCTTGGAGGGACTGCAGTGCAGATTCACCAGAATGAAATCTGGGCTAAAAGGGATGAATTATGAGGAGAGGTAGGGGTGACCTAATAGAGATGTTTAAAATCATTAAAAGGATTTGATAGGGCAGATACAGAGAATCTATCTCCTCTGTGGGGGAGTCCAGAACAAGGGGGCATAACCTTAAAATTGGAGCTAGGCCATTTGAGTGAAATCAGGAAGCACTTCTTCACACACAGGGTGGTGGGAATCTGGAACTCTCTCCCCCAAAAGCTGTGGATGCTGGGGGTCAATTGGAGCTTTCAAGACTGAGATGGATGGATTTTTGTTAAGTAAGAGTACCAAGGGATACGGAGCTGAGGCGGTTAAATGGAGGTGAGGTACAGATCAGCAATGATCTAATAGAATGGCAGAACAGGCTTGAGGGGCTGAATGGCCTACTCCTGTTTCAATGTTCCTATATTGCAGTCCATGAGAGGTGATAGACGTGAGCCATGGAGGTGAATCCAACTATTGGGAAGTTGAGTTATGAGGAATGGCTGAGGAAGTTGGGTTTGTATCCTTCAGAAAGGCGGAGACTTTGAGGTGACCTAATCAAAGTTTTCAAGATTATGAAGGCAATTGTCAAAGTTAATTCAGGCAAACTTTTACACTGGGGTGAAGGGTTCAAGTTAAAATTAGGAAATAAAGAGCGAGCAATAAAATCAGGTTAGCCAAGGGTAATGGAGCTGTGGAATAGTTTACCAGGGATGGTGATTAAAGCGGATCGTATTCCCAGGTGGTCTCAATCAACTTGTTCCAATCGCCTAAGAGGGAGAGGAATTTTCCAGATTTTTTCCCCTGCTAATTGGCCTGGGTTTTTATTTGGTTTTTCACCTCTCCGTGGAGATCACATGACTCTGGGTGAGGTCGGGGCTGTCTCTTGTGATGTGGGACAGGCTGGATGGACCAATGGGTCCTTCTCTGTCTGTCATTTTTCGTATGTGCGGATACTCAAATGGGCTTGAGAGAACTAGAGAGTTTCCATAGAGAGAACAGATTGGGGAATATAGTGAGGAGGTATACAAGTGGGATCAATCCATAGGAAAGGACACACTCGTTGGGTCTAATGGCCATTTTCTGTTTCTAAATATTATTCCGAAATACTCCTCAGAATTTTCCTCACTGTCTAGGTTTCCTCTCAATGCCTCCCCACAGCAGTATGACTGAGACGGAGGGGGTGACTAGGCGTGTGGATGAGGGTAACGCAGTGGATGTGGTATACATGGATTTCAGTAAGGCCTTCGATAAAGTCCCCCACAGGAGACTGGTCAAGAAGGTACGAGCCCATGGAATCCAGGGTGCCTTGGCACTTTGGATACAAAACTGGCTTAGTGGCAGAAGGCAGAGGGTGATGGTCGAAGGTTGTTTTTGTGACTGGAAGCCTGTGGCCAGTGGGGTACCACAGGGATCGGTGCTGGGTCCCTTGCTGTTTGTGGTCTACATTAATGACTTGGATATGAATGTAAAAGGTATGATCAGTAAGTTCGCTGATGATACAAAAATTGGTAGGGTGGTAAATAGCGAGGAGGATAGCCTCAGTCTGCAGGACGATATAGATGGGTTGGTCAGATGGGCGGAACAGTGGCAAATGGAATTTAACCCGGAAAAGTGCGAGGTGATGCACTTTGGAGGGACTAACAAGGCAAGGGAATATACAATGAATGGGAGGACCCTAGGCAAGACAGAGGGTCAGAGGGATCTTGGTGTGCAAGTTCACAGATCCCTGAAGGCGGCGGAACAGGTAGATAAGGTGGTAAAGAAGGCATATGGGATACTTGCCTTTATTAGCCGAGGCATAGAATATAAGAGCAAGGAGGTTATGATGGAGCTGTATAAAACACTGGTTAGGCCACAGCTGGAGTACTGTGTGCAGTTCTGGTCGCCACACTACAGGAAGGATGTGATCGCTTTGGAGAGGGTGCAGAGGAGATTCACCAGGATGTTACCAGGGCTGGAGCGCTTCAGCTATGAAGAGAGACTGGGAAGATTGGGTTTGTTTTCCTTGGAGCAGAGGAGGCTGAGAGGGGACATGATTGAGGTGTACAAAATTATGAGGGGCACAGATAGGATGGATACTAAGGAGCTTTTTCCCTTCGTTGAGGGTTCTATAACAAGGGGACATGGATTCAAGGTAAAAGGCGGGAGGTTTAGAGGGGATTTGAGAAAGAACATTTTCACCCAGAGGGTGGTTGGAGTCTGGAACTCACTGCCTGAAAGGGTTGTGGAGGCAGGAACCCTCACAACATTCAAGAAGCATTTGGATGAGCACTTGAAATGCCATAGCATACAAGGCTACGGACCAAACGCTGGAATATGGGATTAGAGTAGACAGGGCTTGATGGCCGGCGCGGACACGATGGGCCAAAGGGCCTCTATCCGTGCTGTATAACTCTATGACTATGACTAACTCCTTGTGTGGAGGATTGTGGGATTGTCGTTAGATTATTAAGTGTGGGTGCTGCTCGTTTTGTTTTGCACCTTGTTCTGGATTCTTCACCTTGACCCATGAGACCAACAGGTTGGAATCACACCACGACATCGCCAAAGGCCAACTTTTCCCTCTAGTTTTCTCCCCTTCCCATTCGCTACTCAAAGTGCTGACTCTCTGTTCTAACTCTGACAACATCCGGCTGTAGTGCTGAAGACTTGTGCTCCAGAACTAGCTGCGCCTCTAGCCAAGCTGTTCCAGTGCAGCTACAACACTGGCATCTACCCGACAATGTGGAAAATTGCCCAGGTATGTCCTGTCCACAAAAAGCAGGACAAATCCAATCCGGCCAATTACTGCCCCATCAGTCTACTCTCAATCATCAGCAAAGTGATGCAAGGTGTTGTCGACAGTGCTATCAAGCGGCACTTACTCACCAATAACCTCACCGATGCTCAGTTTGGGTTCCACCAGGACCACTCGGCTCCAGACCTTATTACAGCCTTGGTCCAAACATGGACAAAAGAGCTGAATTCCAGAGGTGAGGTGAGAGTGACTGCCCTTGACATAAAGGCAGCATTTGACCGAGTGTGGCACCAAGGAGCCCTAGTAAAATTGAAGTCAATGGGAATCAGGGGGAAAACTCTAAAGTGGCTGGAGTCATACCTAGCACAAAGGAAGATGGTAGTGATTGTTGGAGGTCAATCATCTCAGCCCCAGGACATTGCTGCAGGAGTTCCTCAGGGCAGTGTCCTAGGCCCAAACATCTTCAGCTGCTTCATCAATGACCTTCCCTCCATCATAGGGTCAGAAATGAGGATGTTCGCTGATGATTGCACAGTGTTCAGTTCCATTCGCAACCCCTCAGATAATGAAGCAGTCCGAGCCCGCATGCAGCAAGACCTGGACAACATCCAGGCTTGGGCTCATAAGTGGCAAGTAACATTTGCGCCAGATAAGTGCCAGGCAATGACCATCTCCAACAAGAGAGAGTCTAACCACCTCCCCTTGACATTCAACGACATTACCATCGCCGAATTCCCCACCATCAACATCCTGGGGGTCACCATTGACCAGAAACTTAACTGGACCAGCCACATAAATGCTGTGGCTACAAGAGCAGGTCAGAGGCTGGGTATTCTGCAGCGAGTGACTCGCCTCCTGACTCCCCAAAGCCTTTCCACCATCTACAAGGCACAAATGAGGAGTGTGATGGAATACTCTCCACTTGCCTGGATGAATGCAGCTCCAACACTCAAGAAGCTCGACACCATCCAGGACAAAGCAGCCCGCTTGATTGACACCCCATCCACCACCCTAAACATTCACTCCCTTCACCACTGGCGCACAGTGGCTGCAGTGTGTACCATCCACAGGATGCACTGCAGCAACTCACCAAGGCTTCTTCGACAGCACCTCCCAAACCCGCGACCTCTACCACCTAGAAGGACAAGGGCAGCAGGCACATGGGAACAACACTACCTGCACGTTCCCCTCCAAGTCACACACCATCCCGACTTGGAAATATATCGCCGTTCCTTCATCGTCGCTGGGTCAAAATCCTGGAACTCCCTTCCTAACAGCAGTGTGGGAGAACCTTCACCACATGGACTGCAGTGGTTCAAGAAGGCGGTTCACCACCACCTTCTCAAGGGCAATTAGGGATGGCCAATAAATGCCGGCCTCACCAGCGACACCCACATCCCATGAATGAATAAAAAAAATCTTACATTTAATCTTGTATCTGTGGCCCCTCATTCTTGTCCCCATAACTGCTGGGAACAGTCTGCTTCTATCTCCCCTGTCCCACCCTTTCATAATTTTAAACATTTCTTTTATATCGCCCCATGATCTACGATGTTCTAACAAAAAAAGACCTAACTTTTCAATTCTTTCTTTGTATTTCTATTTCCTCATACCTGGCAGCATCCCAGTGAATCTGCATTGTAACCTCTCCAAAGCCTCAATTCCACTGCCTCACAACTCTGTATAAAGATATCTCTCCTGCCCTCTGTTCTAAATCTCTTACATCTTAAATCTATGGCCCCTCGTTCCTGACCCTCAACTCCTCATTATCTCTCTTTTATGCTTCATTTCCAGCAAGGCTAAGTTTAGGGTAACTACCCTGGTGGGGAACTAGTCAGAATTTCAAGATGCTTTAGTATGACAGTGTAGCACTGAGTGGAGATCTACGGCCTCCCTCCATCAGCTACACTCCACCACGTCCTGGGAGCTGACAGTATCATAGAGCCTTGGAGATGGGGCTCTACCATCAGACCCTTAGAATAAAGTGGCCTCTTCAGGGAAGCCCTGCGTTTTCAGTAATAGGTCAACCAGGTCCCCATATTCGGCAGGGGAGACCAGCATCTGGCTGTAAAAGGGAAAGGGTGGGAATGATACCCAGGGGTCACTCTCTTTAGTTAGGAGAGACAAATTAAAAACACCCTTAATGTATAATATCTAGTCCAGTGGGTTCGATCAGTTCCACACGACTTCCTTCAACTCTGCCAACATCTGCTGGTACTGAACTGGCATCGACACCTTCCACTGCTTAAATAGGACTGGGAGTCACAGTTAAATTATTAGCACATTTAACAAACTCGTCTCTCATCACTGCTGTCTGTCCAGCTGACTGGATCGTTGCCACGGTGATTCCCATTCATAAATCTGCCAATGCTGCTTTCCAAATATTTACCCTTCCCTCCAGAATTTGAGAGCTTGCTGCACATCAGTAGATGCTTCCCTGTGCTGCTGATGAACAAGCTCAGAGGGTGAAATAGTGATGTTTCTGCATCATCACTGATTGAATTTACTGCTTGGATACTTTCTGTCATTGACCCAAATGGAAACTCTTCTCTCTCTTTCTGTCTCTCTTTGTCTCTCTCTCAATCTCTCTGTGTCTCACTCTCTGTTTCACTCTCTCCCTCTCTCTATCTGTCTCTCTCTGTCTCTCTCTCCCTCTCTCCCTCTCTCAATCTCTCTCTGTCTCATTCTCTCCCTCTCTCTCTGTCTCATTCTCTCCCTCTCTCTCTGTCTCACTCTCTCCCTCTCTCTCTGTGTCTCTTTCTCTATCTCTCTCTGTCTCTCTCCATTTCTCTCTTTGTCTCTCTGTCTTTCTCTCTCTCTCTGTCTCTCTCTCTTTCTCTCGCTCTCTGTCTCTCTCCATTTCTCTCTTTGCCTCTCTCCATTTCTTTCTTTGCCTCTGTCTCTCTCTCTCTGTCTCTTTGTCTCTCTCTCTCTCTCTCTCTGTCTCTATCTCTCTCAACTGTGTCAAACTCTTTCAGTATGTTGACAAAACCAATTCTGATTTAAAGGTGAGTAAATGCTGCTCTTTCTCAAGTTGGATTGTCTTGGTTGTCCACTTGATTAGGAGCAGAATATTGAGAAAAGCAGGGTGGAAGGAGAAGTTGAGATTGGTGATGGCACATTTGGGTTTTAAAAGCCAGCAGATTGTAGGAGGAAGGGAAGACTGAGGGAGGGGAGAGGATCCTTGTTTGGGGTCCTGGGAAAGAACGAAACAGGAGAGGCCATGATTAATCTTGATTTCAACATAGTGAGACTGGAATGAAGAGGAAGAATGTGTGGAAGCATATTTGAAGCTTAGGAGGAACACAAGTATTGAAAAGACATTGGAAAACTAACTGATTGAGAAGCCGTTAATATGGCCATTACTTCAGGCTGATTATCAGGCCCCTTTTTGTTTCAACTTTACATTGGTGACATTTCTCTAGCACATAACTCTGGTTCATCCTCTCGCTTATAAGTTCTTCATTCCCTTCATGAGATTGTCCTCAGGGCGTGCGGCCCATTGGGCATCTCACAGTTTACTATACTCAGAGAGAGCTCCTGATCATTCAGTCACCAAGTCCCTAATTGCTTCCTGCAGTTGTTTATTGGTCTATGATTCTGCCTCTGGTTGAAGGAGTTGGATTCAGTTGTGTAAACGCTGGCAGTCTCCTCATGGAGCCCTGCTCCCCACCTCCCCCTCCCCCCGCAAACCCTAACCATAACACAGTCTAAAAGCACCTCAATCAAAATCTCTGGCACTGTTACCATGAAAGAAAGAACTTGGATTTCCACAGGGCCTTTCCTGTTCTCAGGACGTCCCAAATTGCTTCACTGCCAATGATGTACTTTTGAGGTGCATTCATTGTTGTTTTGAAAACAAATGCAGCCGTCAATTTGCACACAGTAAGGTCCCACAAATAGCAATGAGATAAATGGCCAGTTAAAATGTTTTGATAGTGTTGGTTGAAGAATTAATGTTGGCCAGGACATCTTGCTCTTCTTCAAAGAAGTGCCATGGAATCTTTTACATCCATCTGAACAGGGCCTCAGGTTAACATTTCCTGCGATAAGCAGCACTCTCTCACTGGGCTGTTAGCATAGATTACAGGCTCAAGACCTGCAGTGGGGCTTGACCCTACAATCTTATAACATAGAGGGGAGAATGCTCCCAACTGAGCCAATTGACACTGGGAAAGTCGTTGGATTTAAGATTTTGGCTTAGAAATCTGGCTGTGCAGTGCCTGTTGCTTCAGTGCTAAACGGCCTCCTAAGTCTCCAATATGGCGTGCAGGACGCGGCACACTCATTACAAGCCGGAGGTGCGCAGCCCGCCATATTGGTAAAGGCCTAAAAATTGGCTAGTTGTGCCCACGCCTGAAACACGTGCAAGTGAGGGGCTGAACGCGTGTTTGAGGCCCCCACTGCAAGATCGGTTTGGCTCAAGGCAGCCAGCTCCAGCTGCACTCAGTAAAACCAGGCCAACATGTGGTTCAATAGGTGGTCCTTAAAGGGACCACTGCAGGCCGAAGCCAACAGAGTAAGTTTGTAAAATATACTTACTGAATGTGGAGCCAGGAGGAGCAGGAGTGACCCACCCGAGCCCACATAAAATGAATGTGGAGCCGCTGCAGGCTACCACGCCCCTCCCCAACCCCGGCCACAGTACCCCTCCCCACTGGCTACCACGCCTCTCCCCCCGCCTCTGGCCACTGCACCCCTCCCCACCGCACCCCTCCCCACCGCACCCCTCCCCCCACGGACCACCACATCCGTTCCCCACCGTGGCCACCACACCCGTCTCCCCCCAACTACCTCTCCCCCCAACCCCACCCCTCAACCCGTCCACCTGTATATACCGGCCCAATTGCCCACCCTTCCAAACCCAATCGCCCCCCGACCCCAGTCCCCTTTAACCACTCACCTGAGGGCTGCTGCTATCATTGCACTGGCCCGATCCACAACGACGCTTTGCTGGCAGCTCAATGGAAATGAGGCCCGAGGCCCAATATTGGGGGCCTCACCTTTCAGGCGCAGAGATTGTTACCCTGTGCCCGAATTTCTAGGCCATTGTCTTTATTATTTTAATGACATTAAAAGCCATTCAGCCCATCAACCCTGCTCCCCCCACAACCCATCCATCACCTACCCTAAACAATCCATTTAATCTCTTGAGGGAAAATCCTCCATATCAAATTGTGCTTTAGACAACCAGGACCTCCTCTGAGCTCCAGTGGATGAAAGCTCCTCCATGATGTGCGACAAGCAACTTGTGCGAAACCTGGTTTTGGAAGATCAACCAAAGTGAGGAAAGACGGATATTTCTGTCCAAGATTTTCTGGGGGAGAAACCGTTCATGATGACCATCTCCTGATGAGACCCCCTCGAGATGAACCAACTCGAGAGATTATAGAGAGCACATCACCATTTCAGAGAGAAGGAGAGAGAGAGAGGCTAACGTCCAGGGAGGAACTGAGCACAATCTTTATTCAGTGAGTGGATCAGGCCCAATAATGGACAATGTTAGAAAGAAACGGAGAGAGCTGTGGTTCAGGAACCAACCTCTTCAGGCTGCGGAGAATGTGATGCAGCGGCAGACTGAGACTGCTCGGAGGGCATTTCGAGCAAACTTCTCATCAGCCTGGGAATGACAATGTCCAATAGAGTGGTCCAAAGAGTTAATGGGCTTTTATTAAAGTCCTCCGAGCTCCATTTGATAGGAAATGTTGAAATAATAAAGTTAACGTTTCTGATTGAACAAACGGGTCAACATTTCAGTTCAAAGGGCAGTCGGAAAAATTTGATAGAAAAATACTAACTGTTCATTTAAGTAAAATTTCCAGCATAAGTGTGCGTTTACTGGGTATTAGGAGGGGGATCAGTGATGGAGTGTGTGTTCACTGGGTATTAGGAGGGGGATCAGTGATGGAGTGTGTGTTTACTGGGTATTAGGAGGGGGATCAGTGATGGAGTGTGTGTTTACTGGGTATTAGGAGGGGGATCAGTGATGGAGTGTGTGTGTACTGGGTATTAGGAGGGGGATCAGTGATGGAGTGTGTGTTTACTGGGTATTCGGAGGGGGATCAGTGATGGAGTGTGTGTGTACTGGGTATTAGGAGGGGGATCAGTGATGGAGTGTGTGTTTACTGGGTATTCGGAGGGGGATCAGTGATGGAGTGTGTGTGTACTGGGTATTAGGAGGGGGATCAGTGATGGAGTGTGTGTGTACTGGGTATTCGGAGGGGGATCAGTGATGGAGTGTGTGTTTACTGGGTATTAGGAGGGAGATCAGTGATGGAGTGTGTGTTTACTGGGTATTAGGAGGGGATCAGTGATGGAGTGTGTGTTTACTGGGCATTAGGGGGGGATCAGTGATGGAGTGTGTGTTTACTGGGTATTAGGAGGGAGATCAGTGATGGAGTGTGTGTTTACTGGGTATTAGGAGGGAGATCAGTGATGGAGTGTGTGTTTACTGGGTATTAGGGGGGGATCAGTGATGGAGTGTGTGTTTACTGGGTATTAGGAGGGAGATCAGTGATGGAGTGTGTGTGTACTGGGTATTAGGAGGGAGATCAGTGATGGAGTGTGTGTTTACTGGGTATTAGGAGGGGGATCAGTGATGGAGTGTGTGTTTACTGGGTATTAGGAGGGGGATCAGTGATGGAGTGTGTGTTTACTGGGTATTAGGGGGGGATCAGTGATGGAGTGTGTGTTTACTGGGTATTAGGAGGGGGATCAGTGATGGAGTGTGTGTTTACTGGGTATTAGGAGGGGGATCAGTGATGGAGTGTGTGTTTACTGGGTATTAGGAGGGGGATCAGTGATGGAGTGTGTGTACTGGGCATTAGGAGGGGGATCAGTGATGGAGTGTGTGTTTACTGGGTATTAGGAGGGGGATCAGTGATGGAGTGTGTGTTTACTGGGTATTAGGGGGGGATCAGTGATGGAGTGTGTGTTTACTGGGTATTAGGGGGGGATCAGTGATGGAGTGTGTGTTTACTGGGTATTAGGGGGGGATCAGTGATGGAGTGTGTTTAATGGGTATTAGGAGAGGGATCAGTGATGGAGTGTGTGTTTACTGGGTATTAGGAGGGGGATCAGTGATGGAGTGTGTGTTTACTGGGTATTAGGAGGGGGATCAGTGATGGAGTGTGTGTTTACTGGGTATTAGGAGGGGGATCAGTGATGGAGTGTGTGTTTACTGGGTATTAGGAGGGGGATCAGTGATGGAGTGTGTGTTTACTGGGTATTAGGAGGGGGATCAGTGATGGAGTGTGTGTTTACTGGGTATTAGGAGGGAGATCAGTGATGGAGTGTGTGTTTACTGGGTATTAGGAGGGGGATCAGTGATGGAGTGTGTGTTTACTGGGTATTAGGAGAGGGATCAGTGATGGAGTGTGTGTTTACTGGGTATTAGGGGGAGATCAGTGATGGAGTGTGTGTTTACTGGGTATTAGGAGAGGGATCAGTGATGGAGTGTGTGTTTACTGGGTATTAGGAGGGGATCAGTGATGGAGTGTGTGTTTACTGGGTATTAGGAGGGAGATCAGTGATGGAGTGTGTGTTTACTGGGTATTAGGAGAGGGATCAGTGATGGAGTGTGTGTTTACTGGGTATTAGGAGAGGGATCAGTGATGGAGTGTGTGTTTACTGGGTATTAGGAGGGAGATCAGTGATGGAGTGTGTGTTTACTGGGTATTAGGAGGGAGATCAGTGATGGAGTGTGTGTTTACTGGGTATTAGGAGGGGGATCAGTGATGGAGTGTGTGTTTACTGGGTATTAGGAGAGGGATCAGTGATGGAGTGTGTGTTTACTGGGTATTAGGAGGGGGATCAGTGATGGAGTGTGTGTTTACTGGGTATTAGGAGAGGGATCAGTGATGGAGTGTGTGTTTACTGGGTATTAGGAGAGGGATCAGTGATGGAGTGTGTGTTTACTGGGTATTAGGAGGGGGATCAGTGATGGAGTGTGTGTTTACTGGGTATTAGGAGGGGGATCAGTGATGGAGTGTGTGTTTACTGGGTATTAGGAGGGAGATCAGTGATGGAGTGTGTGTTTACTGGGTATTAGGAGAGGGATCAGTGATGGAGTGTGTGTTATTGGGTATTAGGAGGGGGATCAGTGATGGAGTGTGTGTTTACTGGGTATTAGGAGGGGGATCAGTGATGGAGTGTGTGTTATTGGGTATTAGGAGGGGGATCAGTGATGGAGTGTGTGTTTACTGGGTATTAGGAGGGGGATCAGTGATGGAGTGTGTGTTTACTGGGTATTAGGAGGGGGATCAGTGATGGAGTGTGTGTTATTGGGTATTAGGAGGGGGATCAGTGATGGAGTGTGTGTTTACTGGGTATTAGGAGGGAGATCAGTGATGGAGTGTGTGTTTACTGGGTATTAGGAGGGGGATCAGTGATGGAGTGTGTGTTTACTGGGTATTAGGAGGGGGATCAGTGATGGAGTGTGTGTTTACTGGGTATTAGGAGGGGGATCAGTGATGGAGTGTGTGTTATTGGGTATTAGGAGGGGGATCAGTGATGGAGTGTGTGTTTACTGGGTATTAGGAGGGAGATCAGTGATGGAGTGTGTGTTTACTGGGTATTAGGAGGGGGATCAGTGATGGAGTGTGTGTTTACTGGGTATTAGGAGGGAGATCAGTGATGGAGTGTGTGTTTACTGGGTATTAGGAGGGGGATCAGTGATGGAGTGTGTGTTATTGGGTATTAGGAGGGGGATCAGTGATGGAGTGTGTGTTTACTGGGTATTAGGAGGGGGATCAGTGATGGAGTGTGTGTTTACTGGGTATTAGGAGGGGGATCAGTGATGGAGTGTGTGTTATTGGGTATTAGGAGGGGGATCAGTGATGGAGTGTGTGTTTACTGGGTATTAGGAGAGGGATCAGTGATGGAGTGTGTGTTTACTGGGTATTAGGAGGGGGATCAGTGATGGAGTGTGTGTTTACTGGGTATTAGGGGGGGGATCAGTGATGGAGTGTGTGTTTACTGGGTATTAGGAGGGGGATCAGTGATGGAGTGTGTGTTTACTGGGTATTAGGAGGGGGATCAGTGATGGAGTGTGTGTTTACTGGGTATTAGGAGGGGGATCAGTGATGGAGTGTGTGTTTACTGGGTATTAGGAGGGGGATCAGTGATGGAGTGTGTGTTTACTGGGTATTAGGAGGGGGATCAGTGATGGAGTGTGTGTTTACTGGGTATTAGGAGGGGGATCAGTGATGGAGTGTGTGTTTACTGGGTATTAGGAGGGGGATCAGTGATGGAGTGTGTGTTTACTGGGTATTAGGAGGGGGATCAGTGATGGAGTGTGTGTTTACTGGGTATTAGGAGGGGGATCAGTGATGGAGTGTGTGTGTACTGGGTATGAGGAGGGGGATCAGTGATGGAGTGTGTGTTTACTGGGTATTAGGAGGGGGATCAGTGATGGAGTGTGTGTTTACTGGGTATTAGGGGGGGGATCAGTGATGGAGTGTGTGTTTACTGGGTATTAGGAGGGAGATCAGTGATGGAGTGTGTGTTTACTGGGTATTAGGAGGGGGATCAGTGATGGAGTGTGTGTTTACTGGGTATTAGGAGGGGGATCAGTGATGGAGTGTGTGTGTACTGGGTATGAGGAGGGGGATCAGTGATGGAGTGTGTGTTTACTGGGTATTAGGAGGGGGATCAGTGATGGAGTGTGTGTTTACTGGGTATTAGGAGGGGGATCAGTGATGGAGTGTGTGTTTACTGGGTATTAGGAGGGGGATCAGTGATGGAGTGTGTGTTTACTGGGTATTAGGAGGGGGATCAGTGATGGAGTGTGTGTTTACTGGGTATTAGGAGGGGGATCAGTGATGGAGTGTGTGTTTACTGGGTATTAGGAGGGGATCAGTGATGGAGTGTGTGTTTACTGGGTATTAGGAGAGGGATCAGTGATGGAGTGTGTGTTTACTGGGTATTAGGGGGGGATCAGTGATGGAGTGTGTGTTTACTGGGTATTAGGGGGGGGATCAGTGATGGAGTGTGTGTTTACTGGGTATTAGGGGGGGATCAGTGATGGAGTGTGTGTTTACTGGGTATTAGGAGAGGGATCAGTGATGGAGTGTGTGTTTACTGGGTATTAGGAGGGGGATCAGTGATGGAGTGTGTGTTTACTGGGTATTAGGGGGGGATCAGTGATGGAGTGTGTGTTTACTGGGTATTAGGAGGGAGATCAGTGATGGAGTGTGTGTTTACTGGGTATTAGGAGGGGGATCAGTGATGGAGTGTGTGTTTACTGGGTATTAGGGGGGGATCAGTGATGGAGTGTGTGTTTACTGGGTATTAGGAGGGAGATCAGTGATGGAGTGTGTGTTTACTGGGTATTAGGGGGGGATCAGTGATGGAGTGTGTGTTTACTGGGTATTAGGAGGGAGGATCAGTGATGGAGTGTGTGTTTACTGGGTATTAGGGGGGGATCAGTGATGGAGTGTGTGTTTACTGGGTATTAGGGGGGATCAGTGATGGAGTGTGTGTTTACTGGGTATTAGGAGGAGATCAGTGATGGAGTGTGTGTTTACTGGGTATTAGGAGAGGGATCAGTGATGGAGTGTGTGTTTACTGGGTATTGGGAGGGAGATCAGTGATGGAGTGTGTGTTTACTGGGTATTAGGAGGGGGATCAGTGATGGAGTGTGTGTTTACTGGGTATTAGGGGGAGATCAGTGATGGAGTGTGTGTTTACTGGGTATTAGGAGGGGGATCAGTGATGGAGTGTGTGTTTACTGGGTATTAGGAGAGGGATCAGTGATGGAGTGTGTGTTTACTGGGTATTAGGAGGGGGATCAGTGATGGAGTGTGTGTTTACTGGGTATTAGGAGGGGGATCAGTGATGGAGTGTGTGTTTACTGGGTATTAGGGGGGATCAGTGATGGAGTGTGTGTTTACTGGGTATTAGGAGGGAGATCAGTGATGGAGTGTGTGTTTACTGGGTATTAGGAGGGAGATCAGTGATGGAGTGTGTGTTTACTGGGTATTAGGAGGGAGATCAGTGATGGAGTGTGTGTTTACTGGGTATTAGGAGGGGATCAGTGATGGAGTGTGTGTTTACTGGGTATTAGGGGGGGATCAGTGATGGAGTGTGTGTTTACTGGGTATTAGGGGGGGATCAGTGATGGAGTGTGTGTTTACTGGGTATTAGGAGGGAGATCAGTGATGGAGTGTGTGTTTACTGGGTATTAGGAGGGAGATCAGTGATGGAGTGTGTGTTTACTGGGTATTAGGAGGGAGATCAGTGATGGAGTGTGTTTACTGGGTATTAGGAGGGAGATCAGTGATGGAGTGTGTGTTTACTGGGTATTAGGAGGGGATTCAGTGATGGAGTGTGTTTTACTGGGTATTAGGGGGGGATCAGTGATGGAGTGTGTGTTTACTGGGTATTAGGGGGGGATCAGTGATGGAGTGTGTGTTTACTGGGTATTAGGAGGGGGATCAGTGATGGAGTGTGTGTTTACTGGGTATTAGGGGGGGATCAGTGATGGAGTGTGTGTTTACTGGGTATTAGGGGGGGATCAGTGATGGAGTGTGTGTTTACTGGGTATTAGGAGAGGGATCAGTGATGGAGTGTGTGTGTACTGGGTATTAGGAGGGGGATCAGTGATGGAGTGTGTGTTTACTGGGTATTAGGAGGGAGATCAGTGATGGAGTGTGTGTTTACTGGGTATTAGAGGGGGATCAGTGATGGAGTGTGTGTTTACTGGGTATTAGGAGGGGATCAGTGATGGAGTGTGTGTTTACTGGGTATTAGGAGGGGATCAGTGATGGAGTGTGTGTTTACTGGTATTAGGAGAGGGATCAGTGATGGAGTGTGTGTTTACTGGGTATTAGGGGGGATCAGTGATGGAGTGTGTGTTTACTGGGTATTAGGAGGGAGATCAGTGATGGAGTGTTTGTTTACTGGGTATTAGGAGGGAGATCAGTGATGGAGTGTGTGTTTACTGGGTATTAGGAGGGGGATCAGTGATGGAGTGTGTGTTTACTGGGTATTAGGGGGGGATCAGTGATGGAGTGTGTGTTTACTGGGTATTAGGAGGGGGATCAGTGATGGAGTGTGTGTTTACTGGTATTAGGAGAGGGATCAGTGATGGAGTGTGTGTTTACTAGGTATTAGGAGGGGGATCAGTGATGGAGTGTGTGTTTACTGGGTATTAGGAGAGGGATCAGTGATGGAGTGTGTGTTTACTGGGTATTAGGAGAGGGATCAGTGATGGAGTGTGTTTACTGGGTATTAGGAGAGGGATCAGTGATGGAGTGTGTGTTTACTGGGTATTAGGAGGGGGATCAGTGATGGAGTGTGTGTTTACTGGGTATTAGGAGAGGGATCAGTGATGGAGTGTGTGTTTACTGGGTATTAGGAGAGGGATCAGTGATGGAGTGTGTTTACTGGGTATTAGGAGAGGGATCAGTGATGGAGTGTGTGTTTACTGGTATTAGGAGGGGATCAGTGATGGAGTGTGTGTTTACTGGGTATTAGGAGGGGGATCAGTGATGGAGTGTGTGTTTACTGGGTATTAGGAGAGGGATCAGTGATGGAGTGTGTGTTTACTAGGTATTAGGAGGGGGATCAGTGATGGAGTGTGTGTTTACTGGGTATTAGGAGGGAGATCAGTGATGGAGTGTGTGTTTACTGGGTATTAGGGGGGGATCAGTGATGGAGTGTGTGTTTACTGGGTATTAGGAGGGAGATCAGTGATGGAGTGTTTGTTTACTGGGTATTAGGAGAGGGATCAGTGATGGAGTGTGTGTTTACTGGGTATTAGGGGGGGATCAGTGATGGAGTGTGTTTACTAGGTATTAGGAGGGGGATCAGTGATGGAGTGTGTGTTTACTGGGTATTAGGAGAGGGATCAGTGATGGAGTGTGTGTTTACTAGGTATTAGGAGGGGGATCAGTGATGGAGTGTGTGTTTACTGGGTATTAGGAGGGAGATCAGTGATGGAGTGTGTGTTTACTGGGTATTAGGGGGGGATCAGTGATGGAGTGTGTGTTTACTGGGTATTAGGAGGGAGATCAGTGATGGAGTGTTTGTTTACTGGGTATTAGGAGGGAGATCAGTGATGGAGTGTTTGTTTACTGGGTATTAGGAGGGAGATCAGTGATGGAGTGTGTGTTTACTGGGTATTAGGAGAGGGATCAGTGATGGAGTGTGTGTTTACTGGGTATTAGGAGGGGGATCAGTGATGGAGTGTGTGTTTACTGGGTATTAGGAGAGGGATCAGTGATGGAGTGTGTGTTTACTGGGTATTAGGAGAGGGATCAGTGATGGAGTGTCTGTTTACTGGGTATTAGGAGGGAGATCAGTGATGGAGTGTGTGTGTACTGGGTATTAGGGGGGGATCAGTGATGGAGTGTGTGTTTACTGGGTATTAGGAGGGAGATCAGTGATGGAGTGTGTGTTTACTGGGTATTAGGAGGGGGATCAGTGATGAGTGTGTGTTTACTGGGTATTAGGAGGGGGATCAGTGATGGAGTGTGTGTTTACTGGGTATTAGGAGGGGATCAGTGATGAGTGTGTGTTTACTGGGTATTAGGAGGGGGATCAGTGATGGAGTGTGTGTTTACTGGGTATTAGGAGGGAGATCAGTGATGGAGTGTGTGTTTACTGGGTATTAGGAGGGGGATCAGTGATGGAGTGTGTGTTTACTGGGTATTAGGAGGGGGATCAGTGATGGAGTGTGTGTTTACTGGGTATTAGGAGGGGGATCAGTGATGGAGTGTGTGTTTACTGGGTATTAGGAGGGAGATCAGTGATGGAGTGTGTGTTTACTGGGTATTAGGAGGGGGATCAGTGATGGAGTGTGTGTTTACTGGGTATTAGGGGGGGGATCAGTGATGGAGTGTGTGTACTGGGTATTAGGAGGGGGATCAGTGATGGAGTGTGTGTTTACTGGGTATTAGGAGGGGGATCAGTGATGGAGTGTGTGTACTGGGTATTAGGAGGGGGATCAGTGATGGAGTGTGTGTTTACTGGGTATTAGGAGGGGATCAGTGATGGAGTGTGTGTACTGGGTATTAGGAGGGGGATCAGTGATGGAGTGTGTGTTTACTGGGTATTAGGAGGGAGATCAGTGATGGAGTGTGTGTTTACTGGGTATTAGGGGGGGATCAGTGATGGAGTGTGTTTACTGGTATTAGGAGGGGGATCAGTGATGGAGTGTGTGTTTACTGGGTATTAGGAGGGGGATCAGTGATGGAGTGTGTGTTTACTGGGTATTAGGAGGGGGATCAGTGATGGAGTGTGTGTTTACTGGGTATTAGGAGAGGGATCAGTGATGGAGTGTGTGTTTACTGGGTATTAGGAGGGAGATCAGTGATGGAGTGTGTGTTTACTGGGTATTAGGAAGGGGGATCAGTGATGGAGTGTGTGTTTACTGGGTATTAGGAGGGGGATCAGTGATGGAGTGTGTGTTTACTGGGTATTAGGAGGGAGATCAGTGATGGAGTGTGTGTTACTGGGTATTAGGGGGGGATCAGTGATGGAGTGTGTGTTTACTGGGTATTAGGAGGGAGATCAGTGATGGAGTGTGTGTTTACTGGGTATTAGGAGGGAGATCAGTGATGGAGTGTGTGTTTACTGGGTATTAGGAGGGGGATCAGTGATGGAGTGTGTGTTTACTGGGTATTAGGAGGGAGATCAGTGATGGAGTGTGTGTTTACTGGGTATTAGGAGGGAGATCAGTGATCGAGTGTGTGTTTACTGGGTATTAGGAGAGGGATCAGTGATGGAGTGTGTGTTTACTGGGTATTAGGAGGGAGATCAGTGATGGAGTGTGTGTTTACTGGGTATTAGGGGGGATCAGTGATGGAGTGTGTGTTTACTGGGTATTAGGAGGAGATCAGTGATGGAGTGTGTGTTTACTGGGTATTAGGGGGGGATCAGTGATGGAGTGTGTGTTTACTGGGTATTAGGAGAGGGATCAGTGATGGAGTGTGTGTTTACTGGGTATTAAGAGAGGGATCAGTGATGGAGTGTGTGTTTACTGGGTATTAGGAGGGGGATCAGTGATGGAGTGTGTGTTTACTGGATATTAGGAGAGGGATCAGTGATGGAGTGTGTGTTTACTGGGTATTAGGAGGGGGATCAGTGATGGAGTGTGTGTTTACTGGGTATTAGGGGGGGATCAGTGATGGAGTGTGTGTTTACTGGGTATTAGGAGGGAGATCAGTGATGGAGTGTGTGTTTACTGGGTATTAGGAGAGGGATCAGTGATGGAGTGTGTGTTTACTGGGTATTAGGAGGGGGATCAGTGATGGAGTGTGTGTTTACTGGGTATTAGGAGAGGGATCAGTGATGGAGTGTGTGTTTACTGGGTATTAGGAGGGGGATCAGTGATGGAGTGTGTGTTTACTGGGTATTAGGGGGGGATCAGTGATGGAGTGTGTGTTTACTGGGTATTAGGGGGGGATCAGTGATGGAGTGTGTGTTTACTGGTATTAGGAGGGAGATCAGTGATGGAGTGTGTGTTTACTGGTATTAGGAGAGGGATCAGTGATGGAGTGTGTGTTTACTGGTATTAGGAGGGGGATCAGTGATGGAGTGTGTGTTTACTGGGTATTAGGAGAGGGATCAGTGATGGAGTGTGTGTTTACTGGGTATTAGGAGGGGATCAGTGATGGAGTGTGTGTTTACTGGGTATTAGGGGGGGATCAGTGATGGAGTGTGTGTTTACTGGGTATTAGGAGAGGGATCAGTGATGGAGTGTGTGTTTACTGGGTATTAAGAGAGGGATCAGTGATGGAGTGTGTGTTTACTGGGTATTAGGAGGGGGATCAGTGATGGAGTGTGTGTTTACTGGGTATTAGGAGGGGGATCAGTGATGGAGTGTGTGTTTACTGGGTATTAGGAGGGGGATCAGTGATGGAGTGTGTGTTTACTGGGTATTAGGAGGGGGATCAGTGATGGAGTGTGTGTTTACTGGGTATTAGGGGGGGATCAGTGATGGAGTGTGTGTTTACTGGGTATTAGGAGGGGGATCAGTGATGGAGTGTGTGTTTACTGGTATTAGGGGGGGATCAGTGATGGAGTGTGTGTTTACTGGGTATTAGGAGAGGGATCAGTGATGGAGTGTGTGTTTACTGGGTATTAAGAGAGGGATCAGTGATGGAGTGTGTGTTTCCTGGGTATTAGGAGGGGGGATCAGTGATGGAGTGTGTGTTTACTGGGTATTAGGGGGGGATCAGTGATGGAGTGCGTGTTTACTGGGTATTAGGAGAGGGATCAGTGATGGAGTGTGTGTTTACTGGGTATTAGGGGGGGATCAGTGATGGAGTGTGTGTTTACTGGGTATTAGGAGGGGGATCAGTGATGGAGTGTGTGTTTACTGGGTATTAGGAGGGGGATCAGTGATGGAGTGTGTTTACTGGGTATTAGGAGAGGGATCAGTGATGGAGTGTGTGTTTACTGGGTATTAGGAGGAGATCAGTGACGGAGTGTGTGTTTACTGGGTATTAGGAGGGGGATCAGTGATGGAGTGTGTGTTTACTGGGTATTAGGAGGGAGATCAGTGACGGAGTGTGTGTTTACTGGTATTAGGAGGGGGATCAGTGATGGAGTGTGTGTTTACTGGGTATTAGGAGAGGGATCAGTGATGAGTGTGTGTTTACTGGGTATTAGGGGGGGATCAGTGATGGAGTGTGTGTTTACTGGGTATTAGGAGAGGGATCAGTGATGGAGTGTGTGTTTACTGGTTATTAGGAGAGGGATCAGTGATGGAGTGTGTGTTTACTGGTTATTAGGGGGGGATCAGTGATGTTGTGTGTGTTTACTGGGTATTAGGAGGGGGATCAGTGATGGAGTGTGTGTTTACTGGGTATTAGAGGGGGATCAGTGATGGAGTGTGTGTTTACTGGGTATTAGGGGGGGATCAGTGATGGAGTGTGTGTTAACTGGGTATTAGGGGGGGATCAGTGATGTTGTGTGTGTTTACTGGGTATTAGGAGGGGGATCAGTGATGGAGTGTGTGTTTACTGGGTATTAGGGGGGATCAGTGATGTTGTGTGTGTTTACTGGGTATTAGGAGGGAGATCAGTGATGGAGTGTGTGTTTACTGGGTATTAGGAGGGAGATCAGTGATGGAGTGTGTGTTTACTGGGTATTAGGAGGGGGATCAGTGATGGAGTGTGTGTTACTGGGTATTAGGAGGGGGATCAGTGATGGAGTGTGTGTTTACTGGGTATTAGGAGGGGGATCAGTGATGGAGTGTGTGTTTACTGGGTATTAGGAGGGGATCAGTGATGGAGTGTGTGTTTACTGGGTATTAGGAGGGGGATCAGTGATGGAGTGTGTGTTTACTGGGTATTAGGAGGGGGATCAGTGATGGAGTGTGTGTTTACTGGGTATTAGGAGGGGGATCAGTGATGGAGTGTGTGTTTACTGGGTATTAGGAGGGGGATCAGTGATGGAGTGTGTGTTTACTGGGTATTAGGAGGGGGATCAGTGATGGAGTGTGTGTTTACTGGGTATTAGGAGGGAGATCAGTGATGGAGTGTGTGTTTACTGGGTATTAGGAGGGGATCAGTGATGGAGTGTGTGTGTACTGGGTATTAGGAGAGGGATCAGTGATGGAGTGTGTGTTTACTGGGTATTAGGGGGGGATCAGTGATGGAGTGTGTGTTTACTGGGTATTAGGAGGGGGATCAGTGATGGAGTGTGTGTTTACTGGGTATTAGGGGGGGATCAGTGATGGAGTGTGTGTTTACTGGGTATTAGGGGGGGATCAGTGATGGAGTGTGTGTTTACTGGGTATTAGGAGGGGGATCAGTGATGGAGTGTGTGTTTACTGGGTATTAGGAGGGGGATCAGTGATGGAGTGTGTGTTTACTGGGTATTAGGGGGGGATCAGTGATGGAGTGTGTGTTTACTGGGTATTAGGGGGGGATCAGTGATGGAGTGTGTGTTTACTGGGTATTAGGGGGGGATCAGTGATGGAGTGTGTGTTTACTGGGTATTAGGAGGGAGATCAGTGATGGAGTGTGTGTTTACTGGGTATTAGGAGGGAGATCAGTGATGGAGTGTGTGTTTACTGGGTATTAGGAGGGGGATCAGTGATGGAGTGTGTGTTTACTGGGTATTAGGAGGGAGATCAGTGATGGAGTGTGTGTTTACTGGGTATTAGGAGGGGGATCAGTGATGGAGTGCGTGTTTACTGGGTATTAGGAGGGGGATCAGTGATGGAGTGTGTGTTTACTGGGTATTAGGGGGGATCAGTGATGGAGTGTGTGTTTACTGGTATTAGGAGGGGATCAGTGATGGAGTGTGTGTTTACTGGGTATTAGGGGGGGATCAGTGATGGAGTGTGTGTTTACTGGGTATTAGGAGAGGGATCAGTGATGGAGTGTGTGTTTACTGGGTATTAGGGGGGGATCAGTGATGGAGTGTGTGTTTACTGGGTATTAGGAGGGAGATCAGTGATGGAGTGTGTGTTTACTGGTATTAGGAGAGGGATCAGTGATGGAGTGCGTGTTTACTGGGTATTAGGAGAGGGATCAGTGATGGAGTGTGTGTTTACTGGGTATTAGGAGGGAGATCAGTGATGGAGTGTGTGTTTACTGGGTATTAGGGGGGGATCAGTGATGGAGTGTGTGTTTACTGGGTATTAGGAGGGAGATCAGTGATGGAGTGTGTGTTTACTGGGTATTAGGAGGGAGATCAGTGATGGAGTGTGTGTTTACTGGGTATTAGGGGGGGATCAGTGATGGAGTGTGTGTTTACTGGTATTAGGAGGGAGATCAGTGATGGAGTGTGTGTTTACTGGGTATTAGGGGGGGATCAGTGATGAGTGTGTGTTTACTGGGTATTAGGAGGAGATCAGTGATGGAGTGTGTGTTTACTGGGTATTAGGAGAGGATCAGTGATGGAGTGTGTTTACTGGGTATTAGGAGGGGGATCAGTGATGGAGTGTGTGTTTACTGGGTATTAGGAGAGGGATCAGTGATGGAGTGTGTGTTTACTGGGTATTAGGAGGGAGATCAGTGATGGAGTGTGTGTTTACTGGGTATTCGGAGGGGATCAGTGATGGAGTGTGTGTTTACTGGGTATTAGGAGGGGGATCAGTGATGGAGTGTGTGTTTACTGGGTATTAGGAGGGGGATCAGTGATGGAGTGTGTGTTTACTGGGTATTAGGAGGGGGATCAGTGATGGAGTGTGTGTTTACTGGGTATTAGGAGGGGGATCAGTGATGGAGTGTGTGTTTACTGGGTATTAGGAGGGGGATCAGTGATGGAGTGTGTGTTTACTGGGTATTAGGAGGGGGATCAGTGATGGAGTGTGTGTTTACTGGGTATTAGGGGGGGGATCAGTGATGGAGTGTGTGTTTACTGGGTATTAGGAGAGGGATCAGTGATGGATTGTGTGTTTACTGGGTATTAGGAGGGGGATCAGTGATGGAGTGTGTGTTTACTGGGTATTAGGAGGGGGATCAGTGATGGAGTGTGTGTTTACTGGGTATTAGGAGAGGGATCAGTGATGGATTGTGTGTTTACTGGGTATTAGGAGGGGGATCAGTGATGGAGTGTGTGTTTACTGGGTATTAGGAGAGGGATCAGTGATGGAGTGTGTGTTTACTGGGTATTAGGAGAGGGATCAGTGATGGATTGTGTGTTTACTGGGTATTAGGAGGGGGATCAGTGATGGAGGTGTGTGTTTACTGGGTATTAGGAGGGAGATCAGTGATGGATTGTGTGTTTACTGGGTATTAGGAGGGGGATCAGTGATGGAGTGTGTGTTTACTGGGTATTAGGAGAGGGATCAGTGATGGAGTGTGTGTTTACTGGGTATTAGGAGAGGGATCAGTGATGGATTGTGTGTTTACTGGGTATTAGGAGGGGGATCAGTGATGGAGTGTGTGTTTACTGGGTATTAGGAGGGAGATCAGTGATGGAGTGTGTGTTTACTGGTATTAGGAGGGGGATCAGTGATGGACTGTGTGTTTACTGGGTATTAGGAGGGGGATCAGTGATGGAGTGTGTGTTTACTGGGTATTAGGAGGGAGATCAGTGATGGAGTGTGTGTTTACTGGGTATTAGGGGGGGATCAGTGATGGAGTGTGTGTTTACTGGGTATTAGGAGAGGGATCAGTGATGGAGTGTGTGTTTACTGGGTATTAGGGGGGGATCAGTGATGGAGTGTGTGTTTACTGGGTATTAGGAGGGAGATCAGTGATGGAGTGTGTGTTTACTGGGTATTAGGAGGGGGGATCAGTGATGGAGTGTGTGTTTACTGGGTATTAGGAGGGGGATCAGTGATGGAGTGTGTGTGTACTGGGTATTAGGAGGGGATCAGTGATGGAGTGTGTGTTTACTGGGTATTAGGAGAGGGATCAGTGATGGAGTGTGTGTTTACTGGGTATTAGGAGGGGGATCAGTGATGGAGTGTGTGTTTACTGGGTATTAGGAGGGAGATCAGTGATGGAGTGTGTGTGTACTGGGTATTAGGAGGGGGATCAGTGATGGAGTGTGTGTTTACTGGGTATTAGGAGGGGGATCAGTGATGGAGTGTGTGTTTACTGGGTATTAGGGGGGAGATCAGTGATGGAGTGTGTGTTTACTGGATTAGGAGGGGGATCAGTGATGGAGTGTGTGTTTACTGGGTATTAGGAGGGAGATCAGTGATGGAGTGTGTGTGTACTGGGTATTAGGAGGGGGATCAGTGATGGAGTGTGTGTTTACTGGGTATTAGGAGGGGATCAGTGATGGAGTGTGTGTGTACTGGGTATTAGGAGGGGGATCAGTGATGGAGTGTGTGTTTACTGGGTATTAGGAGGGAGATCAGTGATGGAGTGTGTGTTTACTGGGTATTAGGAGGGAGATCAGTGATGGAGTGTGTGTTTACTGGGTATTAGGAGGGGGATCAGTGATGGAGTGTGTGTTTACTGGGTATTAGGAGGGAGATCAGTGATGGAGTGTGTGTTTACTGGGTATTAGGAGGGGATCAGTGATGGAGTGTATGTTTACTGGGTATTAGGAGGGAGATCAGTGATGGAGTGTGTGTTTCCTGGGTATTAGGAGGGAGATCAGTGATGGAGTGTGTGTTACTGGGTATTAGGAGGGGGATCAGTGATGGAGTGTGTGTTTACTGGGTATTAGGAGGGGATCAGTGATGGAGTGTGTGTTTACTGGGTATTAGGAGGGGGATCAGTGATGGAGTGTGTGTTTACTGGGTATTAGGGGGGGATCAGTGATGGAGTGTGTGTTTACTGGGTATTAGGGGGGGGATCAGTGATGGAGTGTGTGTTTACTGGGTATTAGGAGGGGATCAGTGATGGAGTGTGTGTTTACTGGGTATTAGGAGAGGGGATCAGTGATGGAGTGTGTGTTTACTGGGTATTAGGAGGGAGATCAGTGATGGAGTGTGTGTTTACTGGGTATTAGGAGGGAGATCAGTGATGGAGTGTGTGTTTACTGGGTATTAGGGGGGGATCAGTGATGGAGTGTGTGTTTACTGGGTATTAGGAGGGAGATCAGTGATGGAGTGTGTGTTTACTGGGTATTAGGAGGGGATCAGTGATGGAGTGTGTGTTTACTGGGTATTAGGAGGGAGATCAGTGATGGAGTGTGTGTTTACTGGGTATTAGGAGGGAGATCAGTGATGGAGTGTGTGTTT